>NW_024100685.1:125000-610000 GCF_016545835.1 Crotalus tigris
TCCCTCTCTGCCTCTTTCTGTCTGTCTCTGTCTCTCTCTCATTCTTTCTCTCATTTCTCTCTCTCCCTCCCCAATTCCCCACCCCACCCCTCTTTTCTCTCCAGGCAGCCTGGTCAGCTTGCCCCGAGCATGGCTTGCTGATGGTCCAGGCATTTTGGTACAGCCACAGCGGGACTCTTGCTGGGCCAGATGGCGACAGCCAACAAAGGTGAGTGCGGTCACTTGGGGGTGCGGAAAGGGTCATCAACCAGCATCCCTTTGAGCCAGACACCCCCCCCCATTTTTCCCTTTGGGGTGAGGGCAGGAAGGTTGTCTGATGTGTTTCAGATTCACAAAGGGGCTCATTTCCCAGCATAGCAGAGTCGGAAGGGACCCTGGAGGTCTTCTAGTCCAACCCCATGCTCAGGCAGGAGACCCTAGACCTTTTCAGACAAATGCTTGTCCAATCTCTTCTTTAAAATCTCCAGTGATGGAGCATCCACAGCGTCTGGTGGCCAGCTGTTCCACTGGTTAATTGTTCTCGCTGTCAAGGAAATTTCTCCTTATTTCTAGGTTGGTTTTCTCAATTAGTTTGCTGCTTCTGCTGCCTTCAGGTGCTTTGGAGAGTAAGTTGACCCCCTCTTCTTCTTTGTGGCAGCCCCCCCCCCCAAATACTGGAAGGCTGCTGTCATGTCCCCCCAAGTCCTCCTTTTCTCCAGACTGGCCAAACCTTTTAGGGCTTGTGGACTTCAACTCCCAGAATTCCTTAGCTAGGCAAGCTGGCTGAGGAATTCTGGGAGTTAAAGTCCACATGTCATCAAAGGGCCAAGTTGGAAGACCCCGGATATAGAATTTGAGAGGAGTGAACTTCAACTCCCAGAATTCCTCAGCCAGCATGCCTGGCTGGGGAATTCTGGGAGTTGAAGTCCACAAGTCATCAAAGGGCCAAGTTTGAAGACCCCTGATAGAGACTTTAAGAGGAGTGGACTTCAACTCCCAGAATTCCTCAGCCAGCGTGCCTGGCTGGGGAATTCTGGGAGTTGAAGTCCACAAGTCATCAAAGGGCCAAGTTTGAAGACTCCTGCTCTGATCATCTCTGTTGCTCTTCTCTTTTCAATTCAGCCTTAAAAGCCTTAGTTGCACCCTTCCAAGCTGGGTTTCAGCCCGTCTTTTAGAGCATGGGTCTTGTGGTCCAAGAGGAGCGCAGCTTTCTGGACTGAGATACCTGTTGCCATGGTGAGGGGGCGGGAGCATCCTTTAGGTCCTTCGGTGTCAAAGAGGAGAGGGTGAAGCTGCACCCAGAGATAATTCCTATAAAGGAGAATATTTGTAGCTGGGGGTTGAAATGTGGGGTCCTTGGTGCTCTCTGAGCTGGGGAGGTTTCCTTGCAGACGTTTCATGACCCAACTAGGGAATATCATCAGTGCTAGAAGGGAGTGGGGTTTGCAGAGGAGGAGGAGGAGAAGAAGAGGAGGAGGAGGAGAAGGAAGAAGAAGAGGAAGAAGAAGAGGAGGAGGAGGAGAAGAAAAGGAGGAAGAGAAGAAGAGGAGGAGGAGAAGAAGAAGAGGAGAAGGAAGAAGAAGGAGGAAGAGGAGGAGGAAGAAGAAGAAGAAGAAGAGAAGATGAGGAGGAGGAGAAGAAGAGGAGAAGGAAGAAGAAGAGGAGAGGAGGAGGAGAAGGAAGAAGAGGAAGAAGAAGAAGAAGAGGAGGAGGAGGAGAAGAGGAGGAAGAAGAAGAGAGGAGGAGGAGAAGGAAGAAGAGAAAGAAGAAGAAGAAGGAGGAGAAGGAAGAAGAAGAGGAAGAGGAGGAGGAGAAGAGGAGGAGGAAGAGAAGAAGAGGAGGAGGAGAAGAGGAAGAGGAAGAAGAAGAGGAGGAGAAGAAGAAGAGGAGGAGGAGGAGGAAGAAGAAGAGGAGGAGGAGGAGGAGGAGAACTGTGCGGTCCTTGGTGCTCTCTGAGCTGGATGGTTTCCTTGCAGACGTTTCATGACCCAACTAGGTTACATCATCAGTGCTCTTCAACTAATGAAACACCTGCAAGAACCCCCCCCCAGCTCTGGGACCCCCAAGGACCCCCCCCATTATCGTTCCTCTTTGGAGATCTGGCAAACGCCAGCAGGGTCTCGTCTTCCAAAGCAGGCTCCCCACCCCCAGCCTTTCCCTGGGGTGGCTGGGAGGCATGGAGGTTGTAGTCCCTCCAAAGAAGGGCACCGCCAGAACGTCCCTCGCATCTGAAAACTCACCTCCTGCCGTTTGGCGAATGCCTGAGCGGTGGGAATTGTCTCCGCGGCAACAGACAAGGCTTAATCGATACGGGAAATTTATCGGTCAATTAATTCCTCCCTCCTGCTCCGTGGATTCTAGCCAGGGCAGGGGCTGAAAAACAGCCGGAGGAGCCAAGAAAACGGACCTGCTAAATTGCCGACCCAAAAGAAAAAGCTTTTAGATCGAGTTTTGGAAGGCGGTCCTTTCTGGAGGGTTAGGAAAAGGCTGAGAGGAGTTACGGAGTGGGAAGGGACCTTGGAGATCATCAAGTCCAACCCCTGTCGCCGATGGCACATGATGACTCCATGAAGTTGCTGATTCTGCCCGGATTGCAGGTGGACTTCAACTCCCATCAGTCCTGGCTGGGGCTGGCTGGCTGGCAGGGAATTCTGGGAGTTGAAGTCCACGAGTCTTAAAGGGGTCAAGGTTAGACCAGGTTCACAGGGAATTCTGGGAGTTGAAGTCCACGAGTCTTAAAGGGGCCAAGGTTAGACCAGGCTAACAGGGAATTCTGGGAGTTGAAGTCCACCAGTCTTAAAAGGGCCAAGGTTAGACCAGGCTAACAGGGAATTCTGGGAGTTGAAGTCCACCAGTCTTAAAAGTGGCCAGGGTTGGACACTCCTGCGTTAGACCAGGCTGGCTGGGGAATTCTGGGAGTTGAAGTCTGCTTGCAGCCCACTTTCTGCCCTTCCCAGCCCACCCTGCTCACCGCACCCATTGGCAAAAACACAGCTCGTTCCAAATTTAAACACGCGTGGGCTAGATGCATGTCAATCACCGGACAATTTAAAGAAAATAATAACATAAAAAGACTCAAAGGGCAGACTCCACAGATTGCTGGGTCTTTTTCTGCTGTCAGTTTTCTGTCTTTCAAATCAGGCTGAAAAAGCTCCACTCCTCTGCCTCTTCCCCGGCCCTCAAGCAGTGGGGATGGATGGGAACGGATCAAGGAGAGAAGCCACCTAGAACTAAGGAGAAACTTCCTCAGTGAGGACAATTAACCAGTGGAACTCCTTGCCTCCAGAAGTTGTGGGTGCTCCATCACTGGACGTTTTTAAGAAGAGCTTAGACAGCCCCTCTGTCTGAAATGCTATACGGCAGTGTTTCTCAACCTTGACAATTTTAAGGCATGTGGACTTCAACTTCCAGAATTCCACAGCCAGCAATGCTGGCTGTGGAATTCTGGGAGTTGAAGTCCACATGCCTTAAAATTGTCAAGGTTGAGAAACACTGCATATACGGTCTCCTGCCTGAGCAGGGGGTTGGACTAGAAGACCTCCAAGGTCCCTCCCAGCTCTGTTATTCTGCTAGTTTGTCTAGCCTGGAATGAGTTAAAATTCGGGTTGGGGGTGACCTGACAGCAGCCTTCCAGTATCCCAGGGGCTGCCCCAAAGAAGAGGGAGTCAAGCTATTCTCCAAAGCACCAGAGGGAAGGACCAGAAGCAACGGATGGAAACTCATCAAGGAGAGAAGCAACCTAGAACTAAGGAGAAACTTCCTGACAGTAAGAACAATTAACCAGTGGAACTCCTTGCCTCTGGAAACTGTGAATGCTCCAATACTGGAAGTTTTCAATAAGAGATTGGAGAGCCATTTGTCTGAAATGGTATGGGGTTTCCTGCTTGAGCAGGGGGCTGGACTAGATGACCTCCAAGGTCCCTTCTGTTATCCAGTCTGCCTTGTTCTAGTCTTTGATAGGTTGGGCAGAAACCGCTTTGAAAAGGGAGAGGGTCTTCCCACAACCTAGATTGGGAGACGGGGGGGGGGGGGACTCTGTAGCCAGCCTGCAAAGCAGTTGTGTGATTTTAGATTAAGATTGGGGTTCCTCGGCCATTTTGGTTTTTCACCTTTTTATTCACGTTTTTGAAGCTTGCCCTGTTGCCTTAAGTCAGCGGTTCTCAACCTGTGGGTCGGGACCTCATTTGGGGTCGAACGACCATTTCACGGGGGTTGCCAAACAATGCAGTCCGCCATTTTTCCCCCCCTTTTCCTTAGCTGTGCTCCTCCCTTTTATTCTATTGGCTTTTGAAAGCCAATAGAAGAGACTCTCTTGAATAGAGTCTAATTCTATTGGCTTTCCAAAGCCCATAGGAATTGTCCAGGCTGTCTCTGCCCTGCTGAGCCCGCCAAAAGTCCCATTCTGCAAACGGTGCTGCACCAGTTGAGTAGTCCTCGACTTACGACCGGTTGAGTAGTCCTCGACTTACGACCGGTTGAGTTCGTGGCATTAAAAAGGTTGAGAACCACTGCCTTAAGTCTTATTGCGCCGGTCGTATAAGTCGGTTGAATAAATAAAACGCACCTGGTGGTCAACTTAATGACAGTGCATTTAGTGACCTCTTGACGTGAACAACGGCACAGAAAAAATGTCACTCTCGTGGCCCTTTTTCGCCCTTAACGACCGCCGCAGCAGCCCCACGTGGCCACGTGGTCTCCATTCAAGGCGCTCGGCAGCTTGACTCGCATTTATGACGGTCACAACCTCCCAGAGGGGCATGCCACCCCCTTTTGCGTTCTCCTGACAAGCAAAGATGGTGGTGGTGGGGAAGCCGGATTCGCTTAACGACCGTCTGGCTAACTTAGCAACTGTACTGCTTCGCTTAATGACAGCAGCAGGAAAAGTCGTAAAAAGGGGCAGCGGAGGACAGTTGAATCGGTCTCCCTGCCTGTGGGGAGAGGGTCAGACTAGATGCCCTCATGATCCTTTCCACCTCTGCCCCTTGGTGGTTCTTCGACCAGGGCCCTCCACCTTCCACGGGGGGGGGACCTTGGATGCCTAATTCAGTGGGGGGGGCTTGTTGGAGGGGGCAGCCTGGCTCACCCAGCTTTCCTCTGCCCCCCCCCCCGCTCCTGCTGCTTCCCCAGGCTCCAACCCCAAAGTGGGGGGTGTCCGTTTCTCCCCGACTCAGACGGTGACGGTGGAGGGAAGCTCCAGCCACGTCCACTTTGATGAGAAGCTTCACGACTCCGTGGTGATGGTCAGCCAGGAGAAGGACGGGGACTTCCTGGTGAAGGTGACCCTGGGGGGGGGAGGGACCTGGGGAGGGGCTGGATCCTTTTCTCTCTGGTTCGGCCGTCCTTCCTCCCTCCCTCCCTCCTTTTCTCTCTCTCCCTTCCTTCCTTTCTCTTCCCTCCCTCCCTCCTTTTCTCTTTTCCTCCTCCCTCCCTCCCTCCTTTCCTCCCCTTCTCTTTCCTTCCTTCCTTCCTCCCTCCCCTCCTCCCTCCCTTTTCTCTCTTTTTTCCTCCCCTCCCCTTCTCTTTCCTTCCTTCCTCCGTCCCTCCCTTTCTCTTTTTTCCTTCCTCCTTCCTCCCTCCCTCCTTTCCTCTCCTTCTCTTTCCTTCCTTCCTCCCTCCCTCCTTCCATCCTCCCTCCCCTTTCTCTTCCTTCCTCTTTCCCTCCATTTCTTTCATTCTTTCTTCCTCCTTCCCTCTTTCTCTTTTTTCTCCCTCCTTCCTTCCCTCCCTCCCTCTTCTCTCTCTCTTCCTTCCTCCTTCCCTCCTTTCTTCCTCCCTCCGTCCCTTTCTCTCCCTCCCTCCCTCCCCCTGTAATTTTCCACCATCTCCCTGGTCTGCAGCTCATCCCTTTCCCTTTTTCCCACCCACCCCCTCCCTCCAAGTCTAATTGCTTCTAATTGCCCTATTTGGGATGCAAAAAACAATTATCCCGACTTTCTGATTGCCACAGCTGCCTCGGCTCTTTGCTGTTTTGGGCCTAAAAAAAAATCCAGGGGAGGGGGTGGAACAGGCTGGGGGAGGGGCAGCCGATTTCCCCCCCCCCCTTCGCCTCTGAAGCTTCATTTCGTCCTGTTCGATATTAGGTGGGGGGGAAGCTGTGGTTTTCCACATCGGATATTCAAAGGCGATAGAATATTTATGAGGCTCGATCTGGCTCCGCTTTGCAACCTGGTGCAGAATTGATGGATCCCCGGGGAGGGGCTTATTTATTTATTTTATTTATTTGTGAGACTTATATACCGCTTTTAAGTGCAAGCACTCTCTAAGCGGTGTACACCAGTAAGCAATGTGTATATATATATATATATATATATATATATATAATATATATATATATATATATATGTAAGGTCTTTGGTTGTTCGGGTTTTCTCCCGCGTGACCGCGTGACCACACAGGATGTCACCACCACACATCCACGCAAAAAGCAAACCCAAAGCCACACCGATGATGAGGCACGACCACAAACCAGAAGCCAGACCAGAGCTGCATCATTAGCCACTTTAAAGCCCTCCAATCCATACATGAAGCAAACTGACACCCTCCATGAAAATGAGGCACGACCACAAACGCGAAGCCAAAAAATAGCAAGGCAGCCCAAAATCTTAAACCCCTCTGCAACTCAGACTAACCTGAGCACAACCAAACAGAACACTCCCCCAGCCAATCAGAGCACAGCCAACCCCCCAGCCAATCAGAGCACAGCCAAGCCCCTAACCAATCAGAACACACCTCCACCCAATCAGAACACAGCCAAGCTCCCACCCAATCAGTTCATACCCCCACTGGCAGTTAAAAGGAAGAAACAGCTAAGACCACACATTGCTGCTCGAAGCACGAAGCTGAAAACACCAGCCTGAAGATGACGAATGGGACTTCGTCGAAACGTCGCCAAGACACTTCCAATTTTACGCGGGAGAAAACCCGAACAACCAAAGACCTACATACAAACACCCGTGAAAACCTCAGAAACATATATATATACATATATATATATATATATATATATATATATATATATATATATATATGTTTTCTGAGGTTTTCGCGGTGTTTGTATGTAGGTCTTTGGTTGTTCGGGTTTTTCCCGCGTAAAATTGGAAGTGTCTTGGCGACGTTTCGTGAAAACCTCAGAAAACATATATATATATATATATATATATATATATATATATATAATATATAATATATATATATATATATATATATATATATGTTTTCTGAGGTTTTCGCGGGTGTTTGTATGTAGGTCTTTGGTTGTTCGGGTTTTCTCCCGCGTAAAATTGGAAGTGTCTTGGCGACGTTTCGACGAAGTCCCATTCGTCATCTTCAGGCTGGTGTTTTCAGCTTCGTGCTTCGAGCAGCAATGTGTGGTCTTAGCTGTTTCTTCCTTTTAACTGCCAGTGGGGGTATGAACTGATTGGGTGGGAGCTTGGCTGTGTTCTGATTGGGTGGAGGTGTGTTCTGATTGGTTAGGGGCGTGGCTGTGCTCTGATTGGCTGGGGGGTTGGCTGTGCTCTGATTGGCTGGGGGGTTGGTTGTGCTCTGATTGGCTGGGGGAGTGTTATGTTTGGTTGTGCTCAGGTTAGTCTGAGTTGCAGAGGGGTTTAAGATTTTGGGCTGCCTTGCTATTTTTTGGCTTCGCGTTTGTGGTCGTGCCTCATTTTCATGGAGGGTGTCAGTTTGCTTCGTGTATGGATTGGAGGGCTTTGAAGTGGCTAATGATGCAGCTCTGGTCTGGCTTCTGGTTTGTGGTCGTGCCTCATCATCGGTGTGGCTTTGGGTTTGCGTTTTGCGTGGATGTGTGGTGGTGACATCCTGTGTGGTTTTTGTGAGTGTGGGTCTGGTATCATTTTTTGTATTAGGGAGTCGTTTGTCAATAAGGGCGGGTTTCCAAATGGCTGGTAGGCGGGAGGTATCATCTCGCTTGTTCATGCTGTGTGGGCGTTTTTCTATCTCGATGGCTTCTCTGATTATTCTGTTATTAAAATGTTCACTTTTGGCAATGGTTCTGGTATTTTTAAAGTCAATTTCATGTCCTGTGGCTTTAAGGTGTTGGACCAGGGAAGATGTTGGTTCCTCTTTTTTGACTGAGTTCTTATGTTCTTCAATGCGTGCACTTATTCTTCTGTTGGTTTGTCCGATGTATGTGGTGGGACAAGTGGTGCATGGGATTTCGTATACTCCTTGATTTTCTAATTCAATTTTATCTTTGGGGTTTCTAAGGATGGTGGATATTTTTCTGTTTGTGCAGAATGCTGTTTTGATGTTGTGTTTATGGAGGATCTTACTGATTCTGTCTGTGGTGCCTTTTATGTATGGGAGGAGGGCTTTGCCGTTTTCTTGTTCTTTGTCTTGGATTTTAGTGGGGGTTTCTTTTTGGATTAGGTTTGTAATCTTATTTCTATGGAATCCATTGGATGTTAGTACATTGGTGAGAGTGTGTAGTTCGGGTTTTAGGTGTTGTTCGTCAGCTAAGCGTTTTGTTCTGGAGATGAGTGTCTTGGCTACAGAGTTGATCTGTGCTGGGTGGTGGTGTGAGAGAGCGTGCAGATAGCGGTTTGTGTGTGTTTTCTTCTGGTAGATGGTGTGTCCTAGGGAGCCATTGGATTTCTTGTAGACTAAGACATCCAGGAAGGGAAGTTGGTTGTTAGCTTCTGTTTCCATGGTGAACTGTATTTTGGGGTGTAGGCTGTTGAGGTGTGTGAGGAAGTTGTCCAGTTTTTCTTTCCCATGTGGCCAGATTATGAAGGTGTCGTCTACGTATCTGAGCCAGAGTTTGGGTTTGTGATCCGATTTTTCTAGAGCTTGGGTTTCAAAGTGTTCCATGTAGAGGTTTGCAATGACAGGTGAGAGGGGTGATCCCATGGGTGCTCCTTCTGTTTGTTTGTATTTTTGTCCATTATAGATGAAGTATGTGTTGGATAGGCAGTGGTTGGTCAGATCTAAGATGTGTTTGGGGGGGTTATATTTGTTTTGGATAGCTGTCAAGGCTTCTTTGATAGGCACTTGGGTGAAGAGGGATATGACATCAAAGCTCACAAGTAGGTCGCTGGGCTGTAAGTTTTGTTTCTTTATGATCTCTATAAAGTGGAATGAGTTTTTTTACGTGTGAGGTGATGGATTCTGCATAGGGCTGTAGTTGTTTGGCGAGAAATTTGGCTAGGTTTTGTAGAGGTGAGCCTATGGAGCTGACTATAGGTCTGAGTGGGATTCCTTCCTTGTGTATCTTGGGGAGACCATAGAGTTTGGGGCATCTGGATGATTTCTCTCTGGGAATGATTCTTTGCTGGATCTCTTCGCTAATGGGAGAGGCTTTTATTTTGGATCTGGTGGTTTTTTCCAGGTAGGTGGTGGGATCTGTATTTAGGGGTTTGTATGTGGAGTCTTGGAGTAGGTTGGTTAATTTGGTTTGGTAGTCAGATGTGTTCATAACCACCGTGGCGTTGCCCTTGTCTGCTGGTAGGATTATTATGCTGGTGTCTTCTTTCAGGTTACGTAGTGCTGTCTGTTCCTCTTTGGGTAAGTTGCTTTTGGGTGGCTTGCTGGTACAGAGGATGTTGGTGATTTCGAGTCTGATTCTGTTAGCATCGTCGGGGTTGATTTTGGTCAGGCTGGTTTCAACTCCATATATATATATTTACATTGCCCCCAACCATTTGGGTCCTCATTTTACCTACCCCGGAAGGATGGAAGGCTGAGTCAACCTTGAGCCGGTGAGATTTGAACCGCTGACCTGCTGAACAGTCAGCTAAAGTGTTCTGCAGTACTGCACTCGAACTGCTGCGCCACCTCGGCTCTTCTTATGGGCTTCAGAGGGGGAGGGGGAGGCAGCAGCCTCACAGGGATCTGTTGGGGGAGAGCAGAAGTAGGCTCTGGGGGGGGTTATTGAGCCTCGGTTGGTTGGAGAAGCCCACCCACCCCACTTCCTTGATAGACCCAGGAGTCTCCAACTTTGGCCCCTTTAAGACTCGTGGACTTCAACTCCCAGAATTCCCCAGCCAGCCACGCTGAGGGGAAAGGGAGAGGTTTCCAAGCTGAGCCAGGCTGGCTCAGGAATTCTGGGAGTTGAAGTCCACCAATCATGAGGAGGCCAAAGTTTTCCCCATGCTGGCTCAGGAATTCTGGGAATTGAAGTCCACGAGTCATGAAGCGGCCTAGGCCTAGGCCAGAGGTAGGCAACCTTGGCTCTTTTATGACTGGTGGACTTCAACTCCCAGAATTCCTGAGCCAGCATGGCTCAGCTTGGAAACCTCTCCCTTTCCCCTCAGCATGGCTGGCTCAGGAATTCTGGGAGTTGAAGTCCACAAGTCATGAAGGGGCCAAGGTTGCCCACCCCTGATCTAGATTATCATTTTAAAATCCACTTTCTAATCCCCATCTTGGCTAAGTTTCTTTCTCTTCTGTAACCTTTTCAAATCCACTTTGTCTACAATAATAGCAGACAGCCTCAAAAGCAATTTCTGAGTGCGTCGTTCCCCAGTCGCCCTCACTGCATCCAAAATTAGAGCATTTTGCTCCGTTCCGTATTAATGGGGTTGAGTTCAAGTGTTCTTCTCCCTTACTTAAATTCTTTATCGTTGTTTCCGGTTCCATCAAGCACCCAGCCTTCAAAGTCCCATCTTAAAATGTTTTTTTTTTCCCCTGAACAAAAGAATTTTCCCATGGGAAGAATTGATTTCAAAATCTTTACAACGTTTTTTTTGTTGTTTTTTTAAAAAAAGAATCCAGAACAACATTTTCCCACGGGACGGATTCTTGTAAATAAGTTCACAATCTTATTTCCAAATCCATCTGGACCCCTAAGTCGGTTTTCCTAAATTTTTGACATAGTTTTTGAAGCACGCCTGCCTTTTGGTTGACAAGGCAAACTCAGCCTTCGTTTCCTCCTGTCTCGAAGTCTTTGACATCCAATTTGTGCTTGAGGGAGGGAAGAGATTTGCAGAGTAAAGTTGTCGAGGGGTCTGGCTTTTTTTTTTCTTTTTTAAATCTGTTTTTCTCTTCTGACTGAATAAATGGCTTGTTTTCTTGGCCACCTTCCCTTCCTTTTTTTTTTTCTGCAAAGCAGAATCCTTGTAATTTAATGAATGCAGCCCTGCTGGAGCCCATTATGGTGCCTTGTGTTGCTAGCCAGCCGTTTCTAAAACGTGTTGGAGCATTCACCGCTTCTGGAGGCAGGCTGTTCCACTGGTTAATTGTTCTCCCTGTCAGGAAGTTTCTCCTTAGTTCCAGGTTGCTTCTCTCCTTGATGAGTTTCCATCCATTGCTTCTTGTCCTGCCTTCAGGTGCTTTGGAAAATAGCTTGACTCCCTCTTCTTTGGGGCAGCCCCTGAGATAATGGAACATCGCTATCCTGTCCCCCCCGACGTCCTTCTCTTGATTAAACTAGACATCCCCAATTCCAGCAACCATTCCTTATATGCTTTAGCCTCTGGTCCCTTAACCATCTTTGTTGCTGTCGGGCCTTGTGTGTCTATACAGGAAGTCCTTAAGTTACAGCAGTTCATTTAGTGATCATTTGGAGTTACAATGGCACCAGAAAAAGTGACTTATGAACCTTTTTACACTCTTGTTCTCCTGTTTGAGCAGGGGGCTGGACTAGAAGACCTCCAAGGTCCCTTCCAGTTTCTATTCTATTCTATTCTTATTTCTATTTCTATTATCCTATCCTATTCTATCCTGTTCTATTAATTGGCAGCCGTCCTTCAAAATGATTACTCTTAAACAGGGGTTTTGGGGGAAAGTGATCTAAGTTAACCAATTTAAATTTTAATTCTTTGTGAGAGTTGATTGAGAGTATCAGACAAATTAATCAGGGCTGACTTCAGATGTCGCCTGGAACATATTCGGAGCACGCTGTAACTGAATTCTCATTTTCTCTGTCTCCCTCGGGGGATTTTGAAGAAAAAAAAAAAACACCGCCGGCTCAATTTTGCCAGTGTAGATTTATGACACAATAGCCCATTTAAAATTGAGTCCTTCCAGAGCCGTACTTCTCCGCCTAGACGTGGGCCTGTGATGGGATTAAACCCATTACAGAGAAGCCACATCTGGGTTGATGATTGATTTGAAAGTGTCTGCATTTATAATATTTGATCCGTGCTTAGGCCGAGCAGCATCAGAATGAGGGTTAACAACAATGTCAGGTCCAATTTCCGTTTACAGTCTTCCAGAGAAGCCTCTCCGATTATAACCAAGTTGGTCCAGTGGCCGTGATTCAACCTTTTAAGACACCTTTGGCCTGGATGATGGAAGTCTTCTTTGGCATACAGGCAGTCCTCTACTTAATGACCAGAATTGGCTGGCTGGGGGATTCTGGGAGTTGAAGTCCACATGACTTAAAGCGGTCCAGGTTGAGAAACGCTGCCTTACAGCAGAGGTCCCCAACCTCGCCCACTTTAAGACTTGTGGACTTCAACTCCCAGAATTCCTCAGCCAGCCAAGCTGGCTGAGGAATTCTGGGAGTTGAAGTCCACAAGTCTTAAAGTGGGCGAGGTTGAAGACCCTTGCCTTACAGCAATAAAGTAGACCCCTGGGCTTCTTGCAGTGGCTGTTTTCTGACATTTTCTGAAATAGTTTACTCTCCGATGACTTCAAGAGGCAAAGGTCTCCTGGGAATATTCTGGAAAGACTCCCCAGAGGGTTTTTTTTTCCCCCCTCTCTGGCTTATTCTGCAGGCTTGCGTGTCGCCCAGTACTCTTTTACGAGAAGCCGAGAGAGGCAGCTAAATAAAAGTGGAATAAATGCAAGAAAAGACTTGTGCACAGATGCCTCTTCTCTCTGCGTGACTCAACTCAGCTAAGCAACCACTTGATAAGGAGTTGCTAAATTCTAGGGGAAGAAAACACGTGGAGCAAAAGATGGAATCGCATGCAAAAAAAGGGGCTGGGCTGAACTATGTTTCCCCCCCCTTTTTTTTTTAATTGTCTGTCTGATTTATTCGCCAGGTTTTTCATCCTCCTTTGATTATTTTATCTGGTTATGTTTCGCTTTAAGAATCCTCTGCATTTGCTGGATCACTTGTCTGCCGTCAAATCCTCACTTTGCTTCTCCCAATCAGGTCGGCTTCCTCAAGATCCTGCACAAATACGAAATCACATTCGTCCTGCCTTTTGTGCAGCTCCTGGGGAAGGAAATTTGTCCGGCACCTCTCTCGAACCTGCATCTCAAGGTGACCAACATCGCCCCGGTATCTGAAGGTACGTTCTCTCGGCTTTTGGGGAAGAAAGCGTTCATGCCGCTTTATAACGCCTGGGTAAGGCCACCACTTGGAATCCTGCCTCCTGTTTTGGTTGCCACGGTGTAAAAAAAAGATGTTGAGACTTTAGAACAGTGGTTCTCAACCTTTTTAATGCTGCGACCCCCAACCGGTCGTAAGTCAAGGACTACTCAACTGGTCGTAAGTCGAGGACTACTCAACTGGTGCAGCACAGAATGGGACTTTTGGCGGGCTCAGCAGGGCAGAATTAGACTCTATTCAAGGGAGTCTATTCTATTGGCTTTCAAAAGCCAATAGAATAAAAGGGAGGAGCACAGCTAAGGAAAATGGGGAAAAAATGGCGGACTGCGTTGTTTGGCAACCCCCGTGAAATGGTCATTCGACCCCAAATGGGGTCCCGACCCCCAGGTTGAGAACCACTGCTTTAGAAAGAGTGCAGAGAAGAGCAACGAAGATGATCAGGGGGGACTGGAGGCTAAAACATACAAGGAACGGTTGCTGGAATTGGGGATATCTAGTCTAATGAAAAAAGGACGAGGGGTGACATGATGGCAGTCTTCCAGTATCTCAGGGGCTGCCCCAAAGAAGCTATTCTCCAAAGCGCCTGAAGGCAGGACAAGAAGCAATGGATGGAAACTCACCAAGGAGAGAAGCAACCTAGAACTAAGGAGAAACTTCTTAAGGGTGAGGACAAGTAACCAGTGGAATGACTTGCCTCTGGAATCCCTACGTAGCCACAAGTGAATTAAGTCCCCCCCCTCCTGTTGGCCCTTATCTTACTCTTAACCTGTGTTAAGTTTCCCGGGCAGAGACTTTAAACTATAAATTTAATTGGTCCTTCACACTTGACAAGATGGGAATGAAAGGAACAAGGGAAGGAAGGAAAGAAGGAAGGAAGGAAGGAAGGGAGGGAGGGAGGGAGGGAGGGAGGGAAGGAAGGAAGGAAGGAAGGAAGGAAGGAAGGAAGGAAGGAAGGAAGGAAGATAAGGGATCAGAATCCAGGGGAGGTGGAGTCAAAAGTGGGGTCAGCCTAGAATCCTGACGTAGCCACAAGCAAATTAAGTTCAACACACACCCCAGAATTCTGTGGACTCTTAGCACATGTTATTTTATTTTATTTATTTTATTTTTAAAATTTATAAGCCACCCCACTCCCGGAGGACTCTGGGCGGCTAACAATAAAAAACACATAAAACATAACAAAACAAACAATACAATAACATTCATCCAGGGGTCAGATTTTATAAACCCCAGGCCTGCCGGAAAAGCCAGGTCTTAAGTAGCTTACGGAAGACCAACAGGGTGGGAGCGGTCCTAATCTCCGGGGGGGGGGAGCTGATTCCAAAGCGTGGGCGCCATCACAGAGAAGGCCCTCCTCTGCGGCCCCGCCAAATGGCACTGCTTGGCCGACGGGGCCCGAAGGAGGCCCAGCCTGTGGGATCTAACCGGACGTAGGGAACTATGAGGTAGTAGGCACTCTCGCAAATAACCTGGCCCTGAGCCATATAGGGCTTTAAAGGTAATGACCAACACCTTGAATTGGACCCGGAGACCAATAGGCAACCAGTGCAGCTCACGGAGGATAGGTGTAGCGTGGGTGTATCGAGGAGCACCCACTATCACTCGCGCGGCTGCATTCTGGACCAACTGTAGTCTCCGAATACTTTTCAAGGGTAGCCCCATGTAGCCATGTTAACATGAGTTGGGAAGATTCCTGCACAGAGGCTTTAAGCAACAAAAATTCTTTCCATTGAACCTTCATAGCTGGCCTGTCCCTCCTGACAGTCGTCTCATAACATTTTCCCTCTTCTGTGCTTCTCTTTCTCCTTTTAAGGACTCTTTTGGGGAGGGGGGGGAGAGCATTTTGCATTTTGCCTCGCCGAGTTCCCCCAGTTGCTCTTTGGAGGGTCCTTTGATGCAGCGGGCGGGTCGCCCTTTCTTTGTCTCCCAGGCTACAGGGTCAGTTGCGAGTACGTGGCCCACAAGGAAGGTGTCCTGCATGAAGAGATGGTCCTTTGCAGCGAGACTAACCACAGTGCCAGCATCAAAGTTGTCGTGCAAGCCCGGGTGATGGGTAAGGGTCTGCCTGTTCTTGCCCCCAGGCTAGGCATCCCCTTCTCCCTCCCTCCCTCCCTCCCTCCTCCCCTTCACTTTCCTGCCTCTTTGCATTTCCTCTCTGCACCTCCCGAGGGTCTGGTTTAATATCCTGCCGACAATGTCCAGGAAATTAAACTCAGCCTGCGGGCGTCTTTGAACACATCCCTGGGGTTGAATTAATCTGCCAGGCTGAAGGTGATATGATCTGAAGCCCTCAATGTCAAGCTTAAAGGAGATGTTGAGACTCTGCAAAGAGTGCAGAGAAGAGCAACTAGGACAATCCAAGGCCTGGAGAGTAAAACATACGAACGGCTGCAGGACTTGGGAATGGCCAGTCTAGAGAAAAGAAAGGACGGGGGGGGGGGACATGATAGCAGTAGTCTAGTATTTGAGGGGCTGCCACAAAGAAGAGGAGGGGGTCAACTTAATGTCCAAAGCCCCTGAAGAAGGCAGGACAAGAAGCAATGGATGGAAACCCATCAAGGAGAGAAGCAACCTAGAACTTTCTTGACGGGACAAATAATCGGCAGAACAGTTTCCTCCAGAAGTTGTGGGTGCTTCATCAGTGGGGGCTTTTAAGAAGAGACTGGACAGCCACTTGTTTCAAATGGCATATAGCAGGGGTAGGCCACCTTGGCTCTTTTATGACTGGTGGACTTCAACTCCCAGAATTCCTGAGGCAGCATGGGGGAACTATGGCCCCCTCATGATTCGTGGACTTCAACTCCCAGAATTCCTGAGCCAGCATGGGGGAACTATGGCCCCCTCATGATTCGTGGACTTCAACTCCCAGAATTCCTGAGCCAGTATAGGGGAACTATGGCCCCCTCATGATTCGTGGACTTCAACTCCCAGAATTCCTGAGCCAGCATGGGGGAACTTTGGCCCCCTCATGATTTGTGGACTTCAACTCCCAGAATTCCTGAGCCAGCATGGGGGAACTTTGGCCCCCTCATGATTTGTGGACTTCAACTCCCAGAATTCCTGAGCCAGCATGGGGGAACTTTGGCCCCCTCATGACTCGTGGACTTCAACTCCCAGAATTCCTGAGCCAGCATGGGGAACTGTGACCCCCTTATGACCTGTGGACTTCAACTCCCAGAATTCCTGAGCCAGCATGGGGGAACTATGGCCCCCTCATGACTCGTGGACTTCAACTCCCAGAATTCCTGAGCCAGCATGGGGAACTGTGACCCCCTTATGACTCGTGGACTTCAACTCCCAGAATTCCTGAGCCAGCATGGCTCAGCTTGGAAACCTCTCCCTTCCCCTCAGCATGGCTGGCCCAGGAATTCTGGGAGTTGAAGTCGACGAGTCATAAAAGAGCCAAGGTTGCCTACCTCTGGTCTAGGGTCTCCTGCTTGAGCAGGAGGCTGGACTAGAAGACCTCCAAGGTCCCTTCCAGGTCTATCCTGATATGGATACAGACAGGAGACAAGGCATCGGGGTATGGTTAAGCTTTAAGACAAGCCATAAAACTGCGGCCCCCAACCTTTTGGGCACCAGGGACCGGTTCCGTGGAGAGAGGTTTTCCCACAGACCGAAGGGGTGTGTGGTTTCGTGTGCTGCTTGCATCCCGTGGATGAGGCCTTCCTTCTTTGTGCGGATCGGTTTCTGGCATGCCGCGGCCCAGTTCCAGTCCACGGCCCGGGGGCTATCCACCTGGGGATGCTTGCAGGGACTAGATCTTGTTGAGCAGAAATGGATCTCTACCCCGGCTTGCCAGCTGCAGTGACCACACACACACACACACACACGGCTCTCTGCCTGTTTCCTCTCCACTTCACACATGCGCTGTTCCCTTGTCTTGCAGACCGACACCACGGCACGCCGATGCTCCTGGAAGGCGTGAAGTGCATCGGAGCCGAAGTGGAATACGACTCGGAGCAAAGCGAGTGGCAGGGCTTTGACTAACCAGGATTCGCCCCCTTCCTGCTGCAGACTCCAGCACCTTCCCGGGGTTCTCTACCTATATAGATATATATAAATATATATATACACACACATATATATATATTTTCCGGTTAAGCTTGAAATAAAAAAAAAAAAACGCCATCTTCGCTGCCCGCTAGCTGCCAGGTTCAAGCGCTCTTGTGATGTGCCGGTCCGATGACGCTCGTCTTGTGGGTCCTGTCTACCACCACCACCACCCCCACACACACCGTTACAACTACAATTAAACTCGTAGGTCGTGCTTTGGACGCTTAGGAGCGCGGATCCAGTTCTGCAACCTCCGTGCCGTGGATGGTGCGGCTCAGAGCATGCCCCGTCCGACGGCCGTAACGCTCCTTGAATTCAGCCGTGCTGTTTTTTGTTTCGATTTTTAATTCTGCCTGGTTTAGCAAAGTCGGATGGCTACGGAGGGTTTTCTGCAACTGTGTGGTTTGCAAAACGGAGGGGAAAGCCAGCTGACCGGATGTTTTACCATTTAGAGCAGGGGTCTGCAACCCCCGGGCTGAGGCCTGTTCGGAACCGGGCCGTGCAAGCAGCGGGTGAGCGTGTGCTCGCCCGCAGCTCCATTTGCGTGAGCGGCAGGTGCACGCACGCGCTGCTTGCAGAAACATGCGTATTCATGCGTGCACCTGCCGCTCACACGGAACCATCCCCCCCTCCTGCCGTTCCGGGAAAGGTTGGGGACCGCTGGTGTAGAGGCGGGATTGGGCAGCTCGCCGAAGCCAACTCCGCCACGGAACAATTCAAGAATTCACTTTCATTTTTTTAAATAGTTTTAGAAATGATTTTAATTTTTCTCATTCACATTTTACGTCGTCTCTCCTCCGGCATCCTTTCTTGAATGATTCTGTTTATTTCTTTAATAACAGCGCATAAGTCTGTTGGCCGTGCTGAGCTCGCTGTGCCGAAATGGCTCCCTGGTCAGTTGCGCGTCGCAAGCTGGCTGCAGTGATTGGGCCATGGCGAGGTGCGATAGATCCTTTAGAGCAGCATTCCCCAACCTTTCCAAAAAGGAAATGTGCGCAACCGTGGCTCCATGCATGCATGCGCAAATGGGCGCATGCACAACAACGCTGGTGTGCACATGCACACACAAATGGGCTGCCAGTGCCCACGTGATGGCAATGCTAGTCTCCCCACGCATGTGCAAATGGGGCTGCTAGTGCCCACGCAGTAGTGCTACCGCGAATGGGCTGGGGTCTGGTGGCAAACAGGCCGCGGCCCAGTACTGGGCTGTGGATCATAGGTTCTGGACTCCTGCTTTAGAGCAGTGTTTCCCAAACTTGACAATTTTAAGGCATGAGGACTTCAACTGCCAGAATTCCACAGCCAGCGTTGCTGGCTGTGGAATTCTGGGAGTTGAAGTCCACATGCCTTAAAATTGTCAAGTTTGGGAAACACTGCTTTAGAGGATGCTGCTGTTTTAAAAAAACCGAAGAGATAAAGCTTCTTTTAGCTTGTTGGAAGGTGCCCTGAAAAGCTGTTTGGCGGGGGGGGGCAAGAAATTATGGGTTGTTTTTGCTGAAGTTGGCTTAGCCACCCCTGGCTGCCGCCCCAAAACAGCTGTTTAGTGCTAAAAGGCTGGCCAAGGTTTTATATTTGTTGCAAGCTCTGCGTTTTAAGAGGCTTTGAGGTTAACTGTGAGACTGACAATTCCTGGGGACCCCTGCACACAATCCAGTTGGTCTGGGCTTGGGGGTCCCCCTCTTTCCTCTCCCCTCCCCCGCCCTCCCTCTCCCAAACCCCACTCAGGAAGAAACACCCCCCTCCCCCCCCCAAGCCTTCTCAGCTTTTTGCAAAGATTTCCCCTTCCCCCCCCCCCGTTTCATTTGAACCCGCCTCCCTTTCGGTTTTCCCCTTGGCTACAAGGATCGGGGTCGCTGTGGTCCCGTTGCGATGCAACCCCTTCTTCTCCCGTTCATTCCCACCACACCCCTCCCTCCCAAGTTTGGTTAGCCTAGGAAGGCGGGTTTTTTTTTTCTTCAAAAGGAGATAGTGCAAGAGAAGATTTTTTTTGCAGGTAGGTGGTTTGTGTTTCTCCGTGGAAATGTCACACCTGGAGCCCAAAGTCCCATTCCTTGAGTTATCTAGGGCAGCGTTTCTTGAGCGTGGGGACTTTAAGAGGGCTGGACTTCAACTCCCAGAATTCCCCAGCTGGGGAATTCTGGGAGTTGAAGTCCAGCCCTCTTAAAGTCCCCACGCTCAAGAAACACTGCCCTAGGGCATCTGCAACCGTGGCCACTTTAAGACTGATGGATTCTGGGAGTTGAAGTCCACAAGTTGCCAAGGTGGAAGATCCGTGCCCTAAGGAATTAGCTCCTCCGAAGGGAGAGATAGACCGCAAGTGCTGGGCCTTCCAGCTTCCCTAGAAAGAGGGCCGTTGATGCAGGCGGCGCGCGATCCTTGGGTAGCTTACTCCGTCTCCAAGACGACAACCTGCGTCGAGTAGTTGGTGAGTTTCATGAGTTGGAACGGTTTTCTTGGGCTTTTTTCGTGGGTGGGATTTGGCTTCCTGCAGCTCCCTGCCCGCTGGCGGCCCGTAGACGCCACGACGATGGGACGTGTCGTGACAGTCATCTCAACGGTGAAGATGACGTTCATGGGTTGATGGCCTCAAAGTGTTTGGCCAACCCACCCTGTCCTAATCCTGGTGTTCAGGTTGCCCGTCTAGGCGGGAGAGCTGGGGGTGGACGTCCAGCTGAGGTTGGGTACCTCAGTGGCATCTGCTTTAGAGTGGGTCCACCTCAGCAGGGCGGTGGGCATGGCGTCGCCAACCGGCTCTACCCCACGCCTGCTCTTACGTCCCCAATGTCCCCCCAACGTTTGGAGAAGTGAGGTCCGTGAGCTTTGGAGAAGGTTGGGAGATGTTCCTCAACCTTGAAGATAGACAGGTGGACTTCAACGCTCAGAATTCCTCAGTTGGCTTCTGGGAGTTGAAGTCCACACATCTTCAGGTTGCAAGGTTGATAAAACATCTCCCGGCCTTCTCCAAAACTCATGGACCTCCCTCCCGCTAGGACTTCCGCCTCTTCTTGTTGGCAAACTTCCAAGCAAGGACCTCCCAGGTGGGCAGACCCCCCACCACCACCACCAGAAGGGCCATCCCAGCAGCTGCTTCTGAGTTTTTCTCAGCTTATAATAGGGTGGGGGCAGCCCTGGGCAACTGGACCCTCTTCCCAACCGAGAGGCCTCCAGCCCAGGGGGTCTTCCAACTTGGCCCTTTGATGACTTGTGGACTTCAACTCCCAGAATTCCTCAGCCAGTTGAAGTCCACAAGTCATCAAAAGGCCAAGTTGGAAGACCCCGGCTCTAGTCCATTCCTGGAGAAACGACAGCTTCGAATTCTGCCTTCACGAGACGTGAGGCGCCCCCAGACCTTTGGAGCCATAACAGTTCCTATTCAAACATTAAGGATCTCTTTCTGTCTCCCCTTGCCCGCCACCCTCTCCCCAGTATAAGCCCCCTCTTTGTGAAAAAGCTCGTGGGGTACGCAGCAGGGATGTGGTGGTCTTCGTGGAAGAAACCAATGGATTTTATGTGCCTATGTATAAAACACCCTCATGCACACACCCCTATAAGAAAACCTGGGTTTGGGGTTCCTTTGTTGTCGTTTTTTTAAGCAAACATTCTCTGAAAAAAAAAAAGATAATAAATTTCAGTTGAAAAAAAAAAAAAAAAACTACCTCTGTTCTTCTGATCTCTGGTGGGCAGACCGGTGAGGAGGGGAGAAGAAAAGAGAGAAAGAAAGAAAGAAAGAAAGAAAGAAAGAAAGAAAGAAAGAAAGAAAGAAAGAAAGAAAGAAAGAAAAAAGAAAGAAAAGAAAGAAAGAAAAGTGGTTTTGACTTTTGACGTGAAGACTCATCCTTGTTCTTTCCTTCCTTCACAAGGAATTTTTCTCCACTGTTTGCTTCCCTGGTTCAGTCTGAAGACTGTTCAGTTTCTGGTTGCGTACACACACACACACACACTTCCTGCCACTTTTTTTCTGAGGACCACTGAGCTTATGTGTTTGTAGTTGGAGGGCAAACCTAAAGCCCTTGGGCCAGCTTCTCCTTTGGGTGGAGGGCTCCTCTGGGGCCCCCGGTGTTCTCTGAACTGGCTGGTTTCCTTGCAGACGTTACATCACCCAACTGGGTAACATCATCAGTGCTAGAATGGAGGAGGAGGAAGGGAAGGAGGAGGAGGAGGACTGTGTGGTCCTTGATGCTCTCTGAGCTGGGTGGTTTTCTTGCAGACGTTTCATGGCCCAACTAGGTGACATCAGTGTTAGAAGGGAGGAGGGGTTGCGGAGTGGAGGAAGAGGAGGGGAAGGAGGAAGACTGTGGGGTCCTTGGTGCTTTCTGAGCTGGGTGGCAGACATTCCATTACCCAACTAGGTAACTTCATCAGTCGGAGGAGGAGGAAAAGAACTATGGGGTCCTTGGTGCTTTCTGAACTGGGTGATCTTCTTGCAGACATTTCATTACCCAACTAGGTAACATCATCAGTGCTAGAAGGGAGTGGGGTTTGTGGAGAGGAGGAGGAGGAGGACTGTGAGGGCCTTGGTGCTTTCTGAGTTCAGTGCTAGAAGGGAGTGGGGGGGGAGGGGGAGGAGGAAGATGACAACAACGACTTTGGGATCCTTCGCGCTCACTGAGCTGGCTGGTTTCCTTGCAGACGTTACATCACCCAACTGGGTAACATCATCAGTGCTAGAAGGGAGAGGGGTTTGCAGGGAGGAGGAGGAGGAAGAGGAGGACTGTGGGGTCCTTGGTGCTATCTAAGCTTGCTGATTTTCTTGCAAACATTTCATGACCAAATTAGGTAAGATTATCAGTGCTAGAAGGGAGGGCATTGGAGGAGGAGGAGGAGGAGGAGGAGGAGGAGGAGGAGGAGAAGAAGAAGAAGAAGAAGAAGAAGAAGAAGAAGAAGAAGAAGAAGAAGAAGAAGAGGAGGAGGAGGAGGAGGAGGAGGAGGAGGAGGAGGAGGAAGAAGAAGAAGAAGGGGAGGAGGAGGAGGAGAAAAGATGAAGGAAGAGAAGAAGAGAAAAGGAAGAAGGAAGAGAAGAAGAGAAGGAGGAGGAGGGGAAAAGAAGAAGGAAGAAAGGAGAGAAGAAGAAGAAGAGAAAAGAAGGAAGAAGAAGAGGAGGAGGAGAAAAGAAGAAGAAGAACAACAACTATGGGGTCCTTGGTGCTCTCTGAACTGGCTGGTTTCCTTGCAGACGTTTCATGGCCCAACTGGGTAACGTCATCAGTGCTAGAAGGGAGTGGGGTTTGTGGAGAGGAAGAAGGGATCACATGATCCCGGGATGCTGCGACCATCATAAGTATAAACCAGTTGCCAAGCATCCGAGTTTTGATCAAGGGATGCTGCACTGGTGGTTAAGGGTGAAAACCGGTCCCAAGTCCCTTTTTTCACTGCCCTCGTCACTTGGGACGGTCGCTAAATGAATAGTTGCAAATCAAGGAGTAGCTGTCGTTAAGTTGTGGAGCTGGCTTTTCCCTACAAAGCTTTGCCTTGTTGTTCATTATGGGTATATATATATATATTTTTGACGTCCATCTGGCTAAGAGATCTCCTCAAGCAGTGGAAGGTAGAATGCATCATTACATCGGAACGTCCGTTTTTATAGACATATTTAGTGCTCCAAAAACCCATAATTGGTCTCCCTGGGAAGCCCAAGACCGCTGGTTCCAGGTGACAGCTTGGAGAAACCCTTGCGAGATGTTCTCAGATGTTCTCCAGTGCTTCAGAGCAGGGGTCTTCCAACTTGGTCCTTTGATGACTTGTGGACTTCAACTCCCAGAATTCCTCAGCCAGGCACGCGTGCCTGGCTGAGGAATTCTGGGAGTTGAAGCCCACAAGTCATCAAAGGGCCAAGTTGGAAGACCCCTGATATGGACTTTAAGAGAGTGACTTCAACTCCCAGAGTTCCTCAGCCAGCGTGCCTGGCTGAGGAATTCTGGGAGTTGAAGTCCACAAGTCATCAAAGGGCCAAGTTGGAAGACCCCGATATAGACTTTAAGAGGAGTGGACTTCAGCTCCCAGAATTCCTTAGCTAATCTAGGTTAGCTAGGTTCCAAGACCACCATCTGCTGCTCTTCCCCACTTTGGACCCCATTAATCCCAACGCTTACTGACCCCCTTGTCCGTTGGCTATCATAAGTTCCAGCTTGCTATTTTTGGACAGGTTCATGACTCCCACTCCCCCCCCCCAAAAAAACTGGCCAATGGTTGGGCTGAATCCATAAAAGTGGAGTCCACCACTCCATCAAGTGGCTCACTTCACCCAGAAGAACGGGTGCCTCACCTCGGCTCTTCCGCCAGTCCAGAGTCGTCCTCCTTCTGGACCTCAGTTGGAGAGGAAGTCGATGGACGCCCGCACGGTCTTGGAGGTCCACACGTCCATGGCTGCCACCTTGATCTCCGTATCGCCAAACTGCATGCTGGCCCGTATCTCCCGCCGGCTTTTCTTGGGCGAGTTGGACTCGTCCAGTTCCTCCAATTCTAGACTGATGGTGCCACACTTCCTCACCCCCGGATCGGTGATGTAGACGGCCTCGTCCGTGGCGCAGCAGTAGATGTTGATGATGATCTTGCGTTGACCCACCCGGGCTGGGCAGTAGCTCCTCTGCACCACTTCGCCCAAGGCCACAGACTGGTCCACCGAGACGAACTTCTCAAAGACGTCGGTGCACCAGTTCTTCCCGTCCTTGACCATCAGCTTCTCCTTGGGGTGTTTCCCCTCCACAAACTTGTTCAGGACCCCCACGCCATAGGTCAAGGGTGAGCGTCTCACCCGGACGATGGTGGGGTCAAGGCCGAAGAGCACCGCCCCTTTCAGGATGGTCAGGCCCACGTCCTGAGGGATGATGACCCGGCAGGAGCTGCTGAAGGCGGACTGGACGGCGTGCTGCAAAATGGCCGACTCGGCGAACCCGCCCACCAGGAAGAGGAACTTGATGCCTTTCACTTCGGGCTTCTTCATGAGGTCGTCTGAAGGAAGGAAGGAAGGAGAAGTCGGGATGCGGAGGAGAAGAAAGGGAGAAAATCACCTTAGTCCAACCGAGGGGCAAAGCTGGACATTTGCCCGAGATGGGACGTGAAGAGAGAGATACAAAGAGTCTGTTTCTTCGTAATTTAGCTCAGGGGGCTCCAACCTCTAGGCCGTGGCCCACTACCGGGCCGTGGCCTCTTGGCCACCAGGCCACGGAACAAGCTGGCCAGTGTGCGCACATGTGTGGCAGCACTTCTACTCGCACTAGCGCTGCCGCCGTAGCGAAAACGGCACCGGCCGTCAAAAGCGGGGCTCTGCCATGTGGCAAAAACGGGCGGTGCTAGCGAGTGTTGCGCATGCTCATGGCCCCGTTTATGTGTGCGCGCGTGCATTTAAAATGCTTCCCCCTCCCTTTCCATCCGGTCCGCCAACAGAGAAAGGTTGGAGACCTCTGATTTAGCTCATGGGATGACTTCTGCCCTTGAGTATGAAGAACGGTTGCAGGAACTGGGTAGGTCTACTCTAGGATCGAGGGAGACATGGTAGCCATCTTCCAGTATTTGAGGGGCTGCAACAGAGAAGGGGGAGTCAACCTCCCAGGCCCAGCAGCGGAGGCCCGGAGGACTCACCAATATGCCGGATGATCTGGCTGACGGTGGGCTGGAAGAGATCGTTCATGGCCTCTGGAGACATGCGCAGCATCCCTTGAGAGGACCACTTCACCAAGTGCATGCTGGGAAGGCAAGGGGAGAGACAGAGGGCTGAGGAGGGTCTCTCGTTTTATTTCATGTTAGCATGCAACATCCTGGGCTGAGGGGAGCTGCAGAAGGGAAGAGGTGGTGATGGTCTTGAGCCCGTCAGTGGCCTAGCAGTCTGAGGGTCCAAGGTTACCTCCCCACACTCACTCAGTCATACACACAGACACAAACAAACACAAACACACACATGCAAACTAGTGAGTTTGTTTCTGTTTCTTTACGGCTCCGATTCTGTAGGTCTGTCTCTCTGTGTATCATATTTCTCTCTCTCTCTAATCAATCTATCTATCTATCTATCTATCTATCTATCTATCTATCTATCTATCTATCTATCTATCATCTCTCTATCTATCCTTCCATATCATCTGTCTGTCTATCTACGTATCATCTATCTATCATCTTCCCCTTTGCTCTATCCTTTCTTATCTATCATTTATCTATCTATCTATCTATCTATCTATCTATCTATCTATCTATCTATCTATCTATCTATCTATTTCTCATCTATTTCTTTCTGTCTGTCTGTCTATATCTATCTATGTTTCTATTTATCTATTTCTATTTATCTAATCTTTCTTTTCTATCTAATCTATCATATCTATCTGTATCTATCATCATCATCAATATTTATCTATCTAGCTAGCTAGCTATCATCTGTAGCTATCAATCACCTATCATCCCTCCCTCCCTCATCTATCTATCTATCTATCTATCTATCTATCTATCTATCCTTCCATATCATCTGTCTATCTATGTATCATCTATCTATCATCTCCCCCTTTCTCTATCCTTCTATCATCTATCTATCTATCTATCTATCTATCTATCTATCTATCTATCTATTTCTCATCTATTTCTTTCTGTCTGTCTGTCTATCTATATCTATCTATGTTTCTATTTATCTATTTCTATTTATCTAATCTTTCTTTTCTATCTAATCTATCATATCTATCTGTATCTATCATCATCATCAATATTTATCTATCTATCTAGCTATCTATCATCTGTAGCTATCAATCACCTATCATCCCTCCCTCCCTCATCTATCTATCTATCTATCTATCTATCTATCTATCTATCTATCTATCTATCCTTCCATATCATCTGTCTATCTATGTATCATCTATCTATCATCTCCCCCTTTCTCTATCCTTCTATCTATCTATCTATCTATCTCTCTATCATCTCCCCTGCCCCCTCCCTCTCTCTCCCTCCCTCCCTCCTGCCCCATGGCCCCCCAGTTCTCCCCCACCTGCTGCGCTTCAGGGCGGTCTCCACGTTCTGCCCTCGGTGCTTGCGGTAGAAGTCGATGAAGGAGAAGGGGAGGGAGATGTTGAGCGGGTTGGCCCGGTGGGGGGCGGCCGTCCGCTTCCGGGCCTCGAAAGCGATGGTCAGGTCGACCCAGGCCGCCGGGCGCTTGGCCTTGAAGGTAGCGATGAAGTCTTCCCCAAATATCTGGCAGAGCAGCTTCTCAAAGGCCAGGTCCACCCCGACAGCCCCGTAGGGACCTCCTGGCCGGAGAGGGGAGAGCAAAGAGACGGACGGTCAAGTCAAGAGCGAGGAGAGATCCGGGCGCTTTCTGCGCCCCAAAATAGGAGCCTGGAAGGTTCTCCTCTGGCGAATGAAAGGGGCTCTTCAGACCCGCTGCTTCCAGGTCCCTCTTGATTTGGGGCCACCATGGACAAAGTCAGCTCTGCTCTCTCCGGTTTGCCCAAGAAGATCTCCAGAAGTGGCCCTGCAGCTTGCTTGGTTCCCCCTCTAGGATCCATTTCATCTATTCTACAGAGAGTCCTCAGCTGACAAGGGAGCCCCACGTTTCCTTTCCTTCCCTTTCCTCTCCTTTCCTCTCCTTTCCTTTCCTCTCCTTTCATTTCCTTTCCTCTTCCCTCCTCTCCTTTCCTTTCCTTTCCTTTCATTTCCTCTCCTCTCCTCTCCTTTCCTTTCCTCTCCTTTCCTTTCATTTCCTTTCCTTTCCTCTCCTCTCCTCTCCTTTCCTTTCCTCTCCTTTCCTTTCATTTCCTTTCCTTTCCTTTCCTTTCCTCTCCTCTCCTTTCCTTTCATTTCCTTTCCTTTCCTCTCCTTTCCTTTCCTCTCCTCTCCTTTCATTTCCTTTCCTCTTCCCTCCTCTCCTTTCCTTTCGTTTCCTTTCCTCTCCTCTCCTCTCCTTTCCTTTCATTTCCTTTCCTCTTCCCTCCTCTCCTTTCCTTTCGTTTCCTTTCCTCTCCTCTCCTTTCCTTTCATTTCCTCTCCTTTCATTTCCTCTCCTTTCCTCTCCTTTCCTTTCATTTCCTCTCCTCTCCTTTCATTTCCTCTCCTTTCCTTTCGTTTCCTCTCCTCTCCTTTCCTCTCCTTTCCTTTCATTTCCTCTCCTCTCCTTTCATTTCCTCTCCTTTCCTTTCATTTCCTCTCCTCTCCTTTCCTCTCCTTTCCTTTCCTTTCCTCTCCTCTCCTTTCATTTCCTCTCCTTTCCTTTCGTTTCCTCTCCTCTCCTCTCCTTTCCTCTCCTTTCCTACTTTACTTTACTTCACTTCACTTCCCTTCTCTCCCTTTCTCCTTCTCTCTTCCTTTCCTTTCCCACTCCTCCCTCCCTCCTTCCTTCCTTCTCATCCCTTCCCTTTCCTTTCCTTTTCTCCTTCTCCTTCTTTCTCTCCTTTTCTTCCCTTCTGTTCCCTTCCCTTCTCTCCCTTTCTCATTCTCCTCCTTCTCCTTTTCCTTTCCTTTCCCACTCCTCCCTCCCTCCTTCCTTTCCTACTTTACTTTACTTTGCTTCGCTTTGCTTCACTTCGCTTTTTACTTTACTTCACTTCGCTTCCTCTCCTCGCACTTCACTTTTTACTTCACTTCACTTCCTCTCCTCTCCTCTCCATTCCATTGCTAAGTAAGACATTTGTTATTTGAACTTTGTGTCATTTTACAACCTTTCTTAATATCGTACAACAGTTCCAAGATGGCTCCCCACCCATTTGCACTACTCAGGTGACCCCGAAGACCCAGGTAAACCTCCAGGTGGCCTCAACGACTCTCTAAAGGAAGGCAAATGACCAGCTGTCTGCCAGGAGTATAAATCCTTCCATCCTCCACCATCCAGTCAGAGCGGAAGAAGCTTCTGGGATGAGAAGGGAAACGTCTTCAAAGAGAAACAAGAAAGTCCAGTTGCCTCCTGACAAAAAAAAGCACTTTTGGGACAACCCTGAGAGGACAGAGAAGCTCTGCAGACTTTTAGCTTTTTCTTTTCTTTTTAATGTATGTATTCATCATTTTTATTTATTTTTTTTTTCGGTGTTTATCTCAAGCATATTTAAACTCAGTTACAGATGACTGAGTTCAATACAGTGTGTCCATCGTCTGACAAATTTTTTTAAAAAAACTAAAATGAAGGATAAATAAAGTTGGCCCAAGGCTGCCATCTGCTGAAGGATCTACCGTGAAGAAAGGTCAAGGACATCTTCCGTGAAAATCAGCTAGGAGCTATCACGTCACTAGGTTTAAAAATAGCTAAATAATGATCGTTTCACTTGCTTTAAAAAAAACAGTTAAATAATGATGGCTTCGCTAGATTTAAAAATAGCTAAATAATGATCGCTTCGCTAGGTTTAAAATAGTCCTTTTTTCCAATATTTTTTTCAACCAGTCATTTCAATTGTAGCCACTAGATGGAGCTCTAGGATCAATACAGCTGCTGGTTTTCCCGGAAAGGAGAAATTTAAAATAAAAATATTTCCCACAGAAAGTGATAAGATAGCAGAAAACAGCCCTGGGCTGCTTCATCCTCACTCCCACTTTCTCCTCCTTTTGTGTTATCTTCACACCTTGCAAAATCACACTGACTGCATGCATTTTAATCGGCACTGCATTGCCCGTTTTTGCCCCTTCAAACTCTTAATTCCCCAATTTGGTGATCTCTATAGATACAGAAGACTCCAAGTCCCATCATCCCCAGCTAGCATCTCTGCATATCCCGGATGATGGGGTGGGGGGGGGGTCCAATCTATCTTCAAAGCCCCGGGTTCAGCCAAGCTGGTCAAAACATTGAAAGCTAATGCGATATTTGGAATAGCTGACACCACAACAATCTGGAGGTCCCAAAAGGTCCTTTTTCCAGGAGGCAACTGGACTTTCTTGTTAATAATGATGATGATGATGATGATGATGATGATGATGATGATGATAATGCTCTGGGACTTCAGAATTCAAACAGACAAGCACCTGCAACATAACACCCCAGACTTAACAATTGTCGATAAGAAAGACAAAAAAGTCTGGATAGTGGACGTGGCAGTGCCTGGAGACAGCAGAATAGACGAGAAAGAACTGGAGAAGATACAAAATACAAAGACCTACAAATAGAAATAGAAAGACTGTGGCAAAAGCAAGCAAAGGTAGTACCAATAGTAATAGGCTCCTTGGGTGCAATCCCAAAACAACTGGAGCACCACTTGAACACATTGGCATTGACAAATTCGCTATTAGTCAATTGCAAAAGGCGGCCTTACTAGGAACTGCTTCCATCCTGCGACGATACCTGTAATACCATCAAACATCCACATCTGCCTATCCCATGTCCTGGGTAAGGACTCGATAGGTAGACAAAATGCCAAATCCAGTCTGAACATCTGGCTGACTGTGCGATGATCGATAATAATAATAATAATAATAATAATAATAATAATAATAATAATAATAAAGTTGGAAGGGACCTTGGAGGTCATCTAGTCCAACCCCCTGCTCAGGCAGGAAACCCTATATCATTTTGGACAAATGGCTGTCCAGTCTCTTCTTAAAAACTTCCAGTGTTGGAGCATTCACTGCTTCTGGAGGCAGGTTGTTCCACTGGTTAATTGTTCTAACTGTCAGGAAGTTTCTCCTTAGTTCCAGGTTGCTTCTCTCCTTGATTAGTTTCCATCCGTTGCTTCTTGTCCTGCCTTCAGGCGCTTTGGAGAATAGCTTGACTGCCTCTTCTTTGGGGCAGCCCCTGAGATACTGGAACGCTGCTATCATGTCCCCCCTCGTCCTTCTCTCCGTTAAACTAGACACACCCAATAACTTTGAAGATATTTTGCTTCCTATCCCAGAAGCTTCTTCCACTCTGACTGGAGGGTGGGGAAGGGAAGGATTTATACTCCTTGCAGACAGCCGGTCATTTGCATACTGTAAGAGAGTCGTTGAGGCCCCTTGAGATTTACCTGTGTCCTTCGGGATCACCTGAGTGGTGCAAATGGGTGTGGAGCCTTCCTAGCTGCAGGACCTTTTCTGCTCTGGGTCACTTCACCGCTGAAGACAGGCAAAGGCTGTTGGGGATGGGTCTGGGCTGTCTGAATCTTAAACTGAAGCATCAATGGTTCCCGGAGTCTGCAATCTTTTCTGGAAATCCCTTCATGCTTCCGCAACATTGGAAGGGTGTCCATTCCTAAGTGCAGGGCTAAATGTCCATGGAGATTCTCCATCCTCGAGGTCCTGGTTGTCCCAAAGATGCTTTTTCAGGAGGCAACTGGACTGTCTTGTTTTCCTTTGAAGACCTTTCCCTTCTCATTCCAGAAGATTCTTCAGCTCTGACTGGATGGTGGAGAACGGAAGGATTTATACTCCTTGCAGACAGCTGGTCATTTGCAATTCTTTTAGAGAGTTGTTGAGGCCACCTGGAGGCTGACCTGTGTCCTCAGGGTCAGCTGAGTGGTGCAAATGGGTGTTTCTTCGGATGCAAAAAATATCCTACTCAGGGCAGAAAACTTCCTACAACCAAGAAGGCTCCGCACTCATTTGCACTACCTAGGTGACCGTGAGGACACAGACAAACCTCCAAGTGGCCTCAATGACCCTCTAAAAGAAGGCAAATGACCAGCAGTCTGCAAGGAGTATAAATCCTTCCGTTCCCCACCATACAGTCAGAGCTGAAGAAGCTTCTTGGGCGAGAAGTGAAACGTCTTCGAAGAAAAACAAGGAATCCAGTTGCCTCCTGAAAAAAAAGCACCTGCGGGACCTCCAGGAACTGGATGGCTGCCAAGTGCCATAAAGAATGTGGAGGGTATCACACAGAAAGACGGATGGATATGATTGGGAAAAGTTGCTCGTTCAACTAATTTTTCCCTTAGAAGGAGTAAGGAGTAAGCAACCTGGGCTCTTTTATGACTGGTGGACTTCAACTCCCAGAATTCCTGAGCCAGCCACGCTGAGGGGAAAGGGAGAGGTTTCCAAGTTGAGCCAGGCTGGCTCAGGAATTCTGGAGTTGAAGTCCACGAGTCATAAAAGAGCCCAGGTTGCCTACCCCGGCCTAGGGCCTAGGCCGCTTTATGACTGGTGGACTTGGCTCCCAGAATTCCTGAGCCAGCCATACTGAGGGGAAAGGGAGGTTTCCAAGCTGAGCCATGCTGGCTCAGGAATTCTGGGAGTTGAAGTCCACGAGTCATAAAGAGGCCTAGGCCAGGGGTAGGCAACCTTGGCTCTTTTATGACTGGTGGACTTCAACTCCCAGAATTCCTGAGCCAGCCCCGGTGAGGGGAAAGAGAAAGGTTTCCAAGCTGAGCCGAGCTGGCTCAGTAATTCTTGGAGTTGAAGTCCACCAGTCATGAGGAGGCCAAAGTTTCCCTCATGCTGGCTCAGGAATTCTGGGAATTGAAGTCCACGAGTCATGAGCGGCCTAGGCCTAGGCCAGGGTAGGCAACCTTGGCTCTTTTATGACTGGTGGACTTCAACTCCCAGAATTCTGAGCCCGCCATGCTGAGGGGAAAGGGAGAGTTTCCAAGCTCAGCCAGGCTGGCTGAGGAATTCTGGGAGTTGAAGTCCACCAGTCATAAAAGAGCCGAAGTTGCCTACCCCTGCCTTAGGGGAATATCCACCCCTCCCTGCCCCCCCCGGGATGCCCTCCCTCCCCACCAGCCTCACCTGACGCCTTGTAGAGCTCCTTCAGGGTGCCCTGCGGCTGCTCGATCTGATGGACCGTCAGATCCACCGTGCCCCCTCCGCAGTCGGCCACGATGTAGCGGTCCCCTGGCCAGCAAGGAAAAGGCAGCTGAGGCTTTGCTTGCTGAAGACACGGAGGCCCCCCTCAGACGTCTGGGGAAGAGGGGCAGGGAGGGGAAGAGGAAGTGGGGCCCATCGTGTGGGCATGACGTCCCGGGGGGCTTCTTTCAGACACAACGGGCAGCAGACCCCCAAGTAAGGTCAGAGACCCCTTCCACGTTTAACCCAGGGCAAGATTGGTCAGGAGCGGTGTCTGATGTGAGGGGTCTTTGGTTCCCTCTGAGCTGGGTGGTGTGCTTGCAGACGTTACCTTACCCAGCTAGGTAACGTCATCAGGGCTAGAAGGGAGTTGGATGTGCAGGGAGAAGAGGGAGGGGAGGACTGTGGGGTCTTTGGTGGTCTCCGAACTGGGTGGTTTTCTTGCCGACGTCTCAGGACCCAACTAGGCAACCTCGTCAGTGCTAGAAGGGAGTGAGGTTGGGGAGGAGGACTGTGGGGTCCTTGGTGCCCTCTGAGCTGAGTGGTTTCCTTGCAGACATTTCATGACCCAACTAGGGAACACCGTCAGTGTGGTGAGGGAGAGTGGTGAGGGAGGAGGAGGAGGAGAAGGAGAGGAAGAAGGAGGAAGAGAAGGAGAGGAAGAAGGAAGAGGAGAAGGAGAGGAAGGAGGAAGAGAAGGAGGAGGAGAGGAAGAAGAGGAGGATAGGAAGAAGGAGGAAGAGGAGAAGGAAGAAGGAGGAAGAGGAGGAGGACGGGGAAGAGGAGGAGGAGGAGGAGGAGAGGAAGAAGAAGAGGAGAGGAAGAAGTAGGAAGAGGAGGAGGAGAGGAAGAAGGAGGAGGAGGAGGGGAAGGAGGAAGAGGAGGAGAGGAAGAGGAGAAGGAGAGGAAGAAGGAGGTAGAGGAGGAGAGGAAGAAGGAGGAAGAGGAGAAGGAGAGGAAGAAGGAGGTAGAGGAGGAGAGGAAGAAGGAGGAAGAGGAGAAGGAGAGGAAGAAGGAGGAAGAGGAGAAGGAGAGGAAGAAGGAGGTAGAGGAGGAGAGGAAGAAGGAGGAAGAGGAGAAGGAGAGGAAGAAGGAGGTAGAGGAGGAGGAGGAAGAAGGAGGAAGAGGAGGAGGAGGAGGAGGAGGAGGAGGAAAATGCCTCCTCCAGTCTGGAGCACTCTGGATATGGCAGACCGAGTCTAATCATCTCCAGCATTGGGCTGAAGGGGTTGTATATGCAGGGAGTCCTTGTTTTACGGCTGTTCTTTTAGCGACCGGAGTTGCAACGGCGCTGGCAAAAATGACTTACGACCGTTTCCCCCGCTTACGACCGTTGCCCCACCCTCCGTGGTCACATGATCGAAACCCAGAGGCTCGGCAACTGGCATGTAGTTAGGACGGTTGCAGGCTCCCGGGGTCACGTGATCCCCTTCTGCCACCTTCCAATCGAGGGAAGCCGGATTCAAACAACGGCCGTGTGTCAAACTTTAACGTCGCAACGATTCGCGAGAGAGGCCGTGGGAAAAGGGGCAAGACTCACTTAGTGACGGTCTCGCTTAGTGGCAGAAAAATTGGACCCCCCAGTGGTTGGCCGTAAGTCAAGGAGGACCTGCACGGGGTGGGGAGAGGAGGGGAGTCCAGAAAGCAAATTGGGTAGGGGTCATATTGAGCCCCTCCCCCCAATCCCCTCTTCCCTTCCTCTTCCTGCCCCTTCTTGGGGGGACAGCTTGTCTGCCAGCGATCCACTCTCTGGCTTTCGAGTCCCCGGGCCAGTGGGACGGTTTGGGACTCCCGTGCCCAGCCTCCCCAGCCAGCCTTCCCCGGAGACCCCCCCCTACCTGTCTGCATTTCCGACCACAGTTCGCCCACCCCAGACTCGATCAGGAAAGTCCGGCTGTGCCTGGACCGTCGGAGCTGCTCCCGGGCTGCAGGAGGAGAGAGAGGGCAGAGGGTGAGATGGGGGTCCCTGCCTCGGGGGGGGGGGGGGCGAAGGGCCAGGAGGAAGGAGCTGCCCCGAGCGATTCGGAGGGGGGGGGGTCCTCCTTGCTTCCCTGCATCGGACACACAGGGGAGGCGTTCCGATGACGGGAGGAGCTTAGCTGGTTTGGGTGGTGAAAGGCTGGAAGGAAACGACCCAGCTCATAGAGGAGCAAGGATTTCCCCCCTCCCCCTCCTCTCCACAAACCCCCTCCTCTCCTAGCCCTGATGGTGTTCCCTAGTTTGGTCATGAAACGTCTGCAAGGAAACCACCCAGCTCAGAGAGCACCAAGGACCCCACAGTCTGTCCTTCCTTCCTTCCTTCCTTCCTTCCTTCCTTCCTTCCTTCCTTCCTTCCTTCCTTCCTTCCTTCCTTCCTTCCTTCCTTCCTTCATTTCTTCCTCCTCCCTCCTAGCACTGATGATGTTCCCTAGTTGGGTCATGAAACGTCTGCAAAAAAAACCACCAAGCTCAGAGAGCACCTAGGGCCCCACAGTCCTCCTCCTCCTCCCCCTCCCTCTCCTCCTCCTCCTCCTCCTCCTCCTCCTCCCTTCTAGCACTGACGATGTTACCTAGTTGGGTTATGAAATGTCTGCAAGGAAACCACCCAGCTCAGAGAGCACCAAAGACCCCACAGTCTTGTCCTTCCTCCCTCCCTCCCTCCCTCCCTCCCTCCCTCCCTCCCTCTTCCTCCTCCCTTCTAGCATTGATGGTGATCCCTAGTTGGGTAATGAAACGTCTGCAAGAAAACCTCTAAGCTCAGAGAGCACCAAGGACCCCACAGTCATCGTCATCGTCCTCCTCTTCCTCCTCCTCCTCCTCCTCCCTTCTAGCACTGACAATATCCCCTCGTTGGGTCATGAAACGTCTGCAAGGAGACCACCCAGCTCAGAGGGCATCGGGGACCCGCTCACTTCCCCCCTGAGCTGCTGAGGTCCTCCTTCCCCTCTCTTGCCCCTCGTCCTGCCCCCCTGCCTGGGCCCTTCGGCTTGGCCGTGCCCCCCCCCCCCGACCGTCTCCCACCTACCCTGCCTGAAGCTGGAGTCGATGGGCCGGTCGGAGGGTCGCCCGTTCGCCTGGGGTCTGTAGCTGAGGTCGATCAGTTGGTTGAGGCGAAGCTTCCGGCAGTAGATGGAGGCGGCCTCGGGCTCCAGAGCAATCAGCAGCTGCTCCGGGTTCTCCAAAGACACCAGCCCTGCCTGATGGGAAGCAAAGAGGGGAGGGGTCCTTTCGTTAGCCAGAAGGGACCCCCACCCTGCAGAGCACACATCCGGGGGGGGGCACCAGGTTGGAGAAAGCTCAAGGGGACCCCCCAACTTCTGCTGGGGAGAAACGCTGGCCCCCACCCCTTAAAGCAGCAGAGGGATTCCCCCGGGGAAAAAAAAAGAGGGCCAGGGGATTCTGGGAGTTGAAGTCCACGTGTCCTAAAGCTCCTAAGGTTGAAAATTGGAATTATCTTTAGGGCAGTGTTTCTCAACCTTGACCATTTTAAGGCATGTGGACTTCAACTCCCAGAATTCCACAGCCAGCATTGCTGGCTGTGGAATTCTGGGAGTTGAAGTCCACATGCCTTAAAATGGTCAAGGTTGAGAAACACTGCTTTAGGGGATCTTCTCCCCTTCCTCTCTCTTCCCTGGCACCTTCCCCCCAAAAAATGCGTTATCCCCACAACATTTTAACTTCAGGGCTGCCCAAATGAATCGTGGGAGCCGAAATGGACCCAGCAGAGATGCGTGATAGAATCCCGCCCGACCCCTCGGGGGCTCCTTCCCATCCAGAGAGCTACGGTAAAAGAAAGCGGTTGGGGGCTTTTGACAACAAGGTGAGGCTCCTTTGTAGGGTTTCTTTTCCCCCCTTACGGGGGTCTCCTTATGGGGGTTCTCCCTGCCCCTTTCTGGGAAGGGAGGGGAACAAAAGGTAGGTTTCCACCCGGGGTGGGACTTTGCCACTTTGCAGATGGCGAGATGGGTGGCATGAAAGAAAGAAAAGAAGAAAAAAAGAAAGAAAAAGAAAGAAGAAAGAAAGAAAAAGAAAGAAAGAAAAGAAAGAAAGAAAGAAAGAAAGAAGAAGAAAGGAAAGAAAGAAGAAAGAAAGAGAGAGAGAGAGAAAGAAAGAAAGAAAGAAAGAAAGAAAGAAAGAAAGAGAAAGAAAGAAAGAAAAAGAAAGAAAGAAAGAAAAGAAAGAAAGAGAAAGAAAGAAAGAAAGAAGGAAAGAAAAGAAAGAAAGAAAAGAAAGAAAGAAAGAAAGAAAGAAAGGAAAGAGAAGAAAGAAAAGAAAGAAAAGAGAGAGAGAGAGAAAGAAAGAAAAGAGAGAGAAAGAAAGAAAGAAAGAGAAAGAGAGAGAGAAAGAAAGAAAGAGAGAGAGAAAGAAAGAAAGAAAAGAAAGAAAGAAAGAAAAGAAAGAAAGAAAGAAAGAAAAGAGAGAGAGAAAGAGAGGGAAACCCGGCCCTCACCAAATAGGCCGCTTCCCTCATGAACTGCTTGGCCGGCTGCTTCCAAATGGCGGGCACCGTGATCACCCACCGGATGGCATCGGCCACCGGCAAGGCCGGGCACTGGTCCTTCAGCTCCTGCAAGAGAGGAGGGTCAAAGGGCCTGGAGGAAATCTATCCCAACAGGGATGCTGGCTGGGGATTCTGGGAGCTCAAGTCCACCAAGCGGCCATCTTTGGAGACCCCCCGATTAACAATAAAGAGACAACTTCGATCTCCTCACAGAGTCCTTCTGGAAGGTTCTCTCTCTTCCTCTCCCTCCTTCTCTCCCTCCCTCCCTCCCTCTTTCCTTCCTTCATTCTTCCCTTCCCTCCCTCCCTTCCTTCCTCCTTCCCTCCTTCCTTCCCTTCTTCTTTCCTTCCTTCTTTCCTTCCTTCCTTTCTTCCTCCCTCCCTCCCTCCCTCCCTCCCTTCCTTCCTCCTTCCCTCCTCCCTCCCTCCTTTTCTCCCTTCCTTTCCTCCCTCCCTCCTTCCTTCCTTCCTTCCTCCCTCCCTCCCTTCCTTCTTTCCTTCCCTCCTCCTTCCCTCCCTTTTTTCTCCCTTTCCTCTTACCTCCTTCCTTCCTTCCTTCCTTCCTTCCTCCCTTTTCCTTCCTTCCTTCCCTCCTTCCTTTCCTCCCTTCCTCCCTCCCTTCCTTTCATCCTTCTTTCCCCCCTTCCTTCTTTCCTTCCTTCCTTCCTTCCTCCTCCTTCCTCCTCCTCCTTCCCTTCCTTCCTCCCTCCCTCTTCCTTCCTTGTCCCTCCCTCCTTCCTCCTTCCCTTCCTTCTCCCTCCTTCCTGTCCCTCCTCCATCCCTCCCTCCCTCCTTCCTTCCTTCCTTCCCTTCCCTCAGGTGACGTCTTCCCCCCCCCCAACCCCTGGAGAAGCAGGGAGGTCTCCCCCCTCCCTCGCTCACCTGCACGGCCTGCTGCCTGAAGAAGCGGAGGGCGTGGGCAAAGACCTCCAAGGCTGGCACCTTCTTCCCGTTCACGGCCCCCAGTTCGGTCTTCATGCTCAAATCCTGACATAAAAGAGGACCACCAAAAAGACTTTCAGGCCGGGCAGAAAACCGGTCAGACAGGTGACCTTGACGGAGACATGTAGGAACCCTTCAGAGGCAGCCCTCCACTTACCACCACGGCATTGCTAGAGAGAGAGAGAGAGAGAGAGAGAGAGAGAGAGAGAGAGAGAGAGCGCTGTTGTTTTGCCCCATTTTACTCACTCGGGAACTGTGGATCTTCATTTTGAACTTCTCAAAGTAGAGCCAGTCGCGGGCTTCCTCCGGGTCCAGATCGTGGTAACAGTCCCGGGCCGTGTAGCCAAAGCTGTGGAAGGCGCCTTCCGGCGTCAAGAGAAGGCTGGTGGGGGTCTTCTGGTGGGCCACTCCGGGGTCTCCTCCTTCCCATTTCCTGCCAGGAAAAAAAATCCAAAGTGGGATTTTTGTGGCCTGCAAGTCAGGGGGGGGGGGCTCGACTTGGAAGTTTGTCTGGTACCCGCCCCCCAAAAAATTTTGTCCGAAGGAATTTCATATTGAGAAAGCGGGCCCCTAGCTGTGTCTCTCCAATCTTGGCCCCTTTAAGAAGAGCTGTGGACTTCAACTCCCAGAATTCCCCAGCCAGCCGTGCAGAGTTCGATAAGGGTCATTTTGCTCATTTGTGGCGATGCAAGGATTCCAGGCTGAGCCCTCTTTTAACTCCACCCTCTGACTCGGCCGGTCCTTCTCCTACGATCACTCTGTGGAAGATTCGGCAAAATGTATTATTGTTTCATGATGGAGAGAAAATGAAATAGGATTCAAACACGATCGTTTTTTAAAATTAATTTATCGCCTCTTCCCACGGGAGGGAAAAGAGAAGAATTTAACAGCTGATTTCCTTTGATGACTTTTTCTATTTTTTTATTTATGCAGTGAATTTTTATAAAGCGACAGCTCAGAACACCCAGGCCTTGGTTGTTTTTTTTTTAAAAGAGATTCCCGTGTTGCTTTCGAGGCCATCTTATTTGTTCATTCAAAATGCCCAAATCCTCTGGTTTTTGCTAAAAGGGAGGCTATTATGAAATGATATAGAACTTAATATTGAAGTATAGTAAGAATATGTGTTTTTTGTTTGTTTTTTCTTTTTTGTGTTTTTCTTTTTTGGAACAAGATGGAATTAATAATTGGAGAATTATTGAAAAAGAATAGAAATATAGCTGAGAAATGTAAGAACTTAGTTTTGGAGCTAATGTGTTTAAATAAGAGAAATTTGGGGTCCCTGAATAGTAAAATAAATAGGTTAGTTTAAATTTAAATATTTGAAAAATTAATAAAGTTTAAAACAGGATCTTTGGGATAGATAAGGAGCTTTTGCAAATTTTTATTGATTAATGAAATTCATATTCAGTGATATATTTAATGGAAATTTGTTAGAAATGTATTAATGAGATTACAATAATTTAAACAGATAGAGAGCGTTAGTTTTGATTTAAGCATTTAATTTATATATAGCGATATATTAATGAGTGAATTGGTTATAGGATTGTATTAATTTGATTATTATATTGATATTGAGTGGTTGAAAGTTCCTATTGATTAAGGAAACTTATATTTAGATATATTAATGAATGAATTTATTTGAATCTATTTGATTATAATATTCTACATAGATAGAGAGGGAAATTTTAGGAAACATTGTGTGAATTGTATATTTATAATGTTATTGTTTCTTTTGTAATTGACCACCATATCTCCACGCTGGCTCTTAAGCTTCTGTTGGTGTAAAATGGAAAACCAATAAAAATTGTTTATAAAAAAATTTTTTTTAAATGCCCAAATCCTGCTCTTCCTCCCTCATCCAATGGAAACAGAGCTTCCAGGGACTAAACTCCAGAAGCAGTAAATGCTCCAACACTGGAAGTTTTAAAGAAGAGACTGGATAACCATTTGTCCGAAATGGTGTAGGGTTTCCTGCCTGAGCAGGGGGTTGGACTAGATGACCTCCAAGGTCCCTTCCAACTTTACTACTATTACTATTACTCCAAAATCATCAGTTAGGCAGGGAGATGGGTGCAATCTCTTGCAAATGCCTGGAGGGTGAGAGTTCCCTTCCTTCCCACAGGACTTCTGCCTAAAAGAGAGGATCGTGAAAAAACAAATATTCTCTGTTCATTCATGCGGGGAATATCCAGAGACCGTATGCCAGCGATTGTGGCGGAGATCTGAAGAATAAAGGTCTCTCTGTGTTTAGGTGTGTATGTGAGAAATAGAGAGAAAGAAAGAAAGAAAGAAACAGAGAAAGAAAGAAAAAGAAGAAGAAAGTGAAAGAGAAAGAAACAGAGAAAGAAAGAGAGGGAGAAAGAGGCAAAGAGAGAGAAAGAAAAAGAGAGAGAAACAAAGAGAAAAAGAGGCAGAAAGGGAATGAGAAAGAAAGAGAAAGAGCAAAAGAGACAAAGAAAGAGAGAAAGGAGAAAGAAAGAAGGAAAGAGGGAAAGAGGGAAAAAGAAAAGAGAAAAAGAGGAGAGAAAGAGAGCAAAAGAGAGACAAGAAAGAGAGAAAGGAGAAAAGAGAAAGAAAAAGAGAGAAAGAAAAACGAGAAAGGGAAAGAGAGAAAGAGGGAAAGAGACAGAAAGAAACAGAAAGAGGGAAAGAGAGAAAGAGAAAGAAAGATTCAGAGAGCAAAAGAGAGGCAGAAAGAGAAAGAAAGAAAGAAAGAGCAAAAGAGAGACAAAGAAAGAGAGAAAGGAGAGAAAGAGAAAAAAGAAAGAGGGAGAGAAAGAAAGAGGGAGAGAAAGAAAAAGAGAAAGAAAGACAAACAGAGAGAAAGAGAGGCAGAAAGGGGAGAGAGGGAGAGAGATGGAGAGAAAAAGAGAGAAAGAGAAAAAAGAGAGAAAGAGGGAAAGAAAGAAAAAGGAAGAAAGAAAGAAAGAAAGACAAGCAGAGAGAGAGAGAAAGGGGAGAGGGAGAGAGAGGGAGAGAAAAAGAGAGAAAGAAAAAAGATAGAGAAAGGGAGAGAGAGAAAGAAAGAGGGAAAGAAAGAAAAAGGTAGAGAAACAAAGTGTGTGTGTGTGAGAGAGAGAGAGAGAGCGAAGAGAAAAAGGGAGGAAGAGAGACCCTGCCTTCAACCCCAGAGGGTACCTCATCATGTGCAGGGTCTCTGGATCGCTCACGAAGCTGAAGGCGTAGCCGCTGGATGTGGTCCCGAAGTCAATGGCCACCACCACGCCGAAGGGAGCCGCCTCTCGCCTCCGGATCTCACTCCTCTGCAACACACAGGCCAGGATGCAGAGGACCCCCGGGGGCCGCCTCCGGCCCCCGGCCCCAGGGGCCCCAGTCTTGGTCCTAGAGCAGGGCGTCTAACCGGGGCCACTTTTCAGACGGGTGGACTTCAGTTCCCAGAATCCCCCAGCCAGCACAGCTCCGGGCTTCAGCGCCACTTGGCAAACCCACCCAGCACCCGTCTTACCCCCTACTTGGCGGGGGGGGGGGCTTCAACCAGATTTGAGGGAGGGGACAAGGCTTCTGCTTACCGGCGACTGAGATGGGGTGAGGGGCGCAATGCTGCAGCTGTCGCTGTGGAGCCCGGGAGAACTGGGCGGAGACGGGGTACGGGACCGCTCCCCATTTGTCCCTGGCGAAGAAGAAGGGAAGGGAAGAGGGGGCCTTCGAAACAGTCTTTCTCATGGGAGAGAAGGATGGAAAGATTTGTACTCCTTGCAGACAGCTGGTCATTTGCCTTCTTTTAGAAAGTGGTTGAGGCCACTTGGAGGGTTATCTTTGTCTTCGGGGTCACCTGAGTGGGGCAAACGGGTGTGGAGCCTTCTTGGCATCCTTTCAACCCTTCCAAGAAGGCTTCACACCCATTTGCACCACCCAGGTGACCCGAGGACACAGGTAAACCTCCAAGTGGCCTCAACGACTCTCTAAAAAGAAGCAAATGACCAGCTGTCTGCAAGGAGTATAAATCCTTCCATTCCCCACCATCCAGTCAGAGCTGAAGAAGCATCTGGGATGGGAAGCGAAACGTCTTCAAAGAAAAACAAGAAAAGTCCAGTTGTCTCCTGGAAAAAGTACCTTTTTGATCTGGGTGATGGAGAATCTCCATAGGCAACAGAGTTGGAAGGGACCTTGGAGGTCTTCTAGTCCAACCCTAGTCGCCCAGTTGAGGAGACATCTCATTAGACAACCGGGACTGGATTCTTCTCTACCACCACCCCCCCCCCCACTTTGGGGAAGGAGACCCCTCTATCTTTTTCTTTCCAAGATTCAAGCAGTCCTCAATTTACCACCATCCCTTTTAGTGACCGTTCAAAGTTACGACAGCATTGCAAAAAAAGCCACTTGGGCGCCTTTTTCCACGCCGGACACTCGTCGCAGGGCGAAAAACTCGAAACTGAAACATTTGGCGAACGACTCGTCTTTATGACGGTTGCATGATCCTCCTTTTGTGACCTTCCCCGCTGGAAGGTTCTCCCCCCTGCCGCCCCCCACCCGTAGACTAGCACAGCTCCCCCCGGATCGGATTAAAAGCGTCCAGCCAATTTTGTCCAAAGAACCACACTTGAAAACCCGCAGGGACATCGTCAGAATGGGCCTCAACCCAAACAAGAGGCAGACAGATTTAATGCTGGAAAGCGTGAAACGCCAGAAGGCTGGTCTTGCCCACGCAGGCAGGGTGGGATGGCCGGTGGAGGCACTCCATATGGTTCCCATTAAGGAGTCCGGCTAATTGCTTCCTCTCCCCCCCCCCCCAGGCTCAATCTCCACCTCGGAGCAGCAGGGACAGTTCCTGGCTGACAGGCCCCAGCTGCGGTTCAGGATGGACAGAGAGGCCCATTCCCATGTTATGGCCGACCTGGTGACGCCCGGTGATCCTGGGAGGAGAACCAGGACTCAGATGGGGAGTCTCCCCCCCCCCAGGGGGACTTTGCTGGGGTCACCATGCATATATAAGGAGCGGTTGCTGGAATTGGGTATGTCTAGTTTAATGAAGAGAAGGACGAGGGGGGACAGGATAGCAGTCTTCCAGTATCTCAGGGGCTGCCCCAAAGAAGAGGCAGTCAAGCTATTCTCCAAGGCGCCTGAAGGCAGGACAAGAAGCAATGGGTGGAAACTCATCAAAGAGAGAAGCAACCTGGAACTAAGGAGAAACTTCCTGACAGGGAGGACAATTAACCAATGGAACCACCTGCCTCCAGAAGCGGTGAATGCGCCAACACTGGAAGTTTTTAAGAAGAGACTGGACAGCCATTTGTCCGAAATGATATAGGGTTTCCTGTCTGAGCAGGGGGTTGGACTAGATGACCTCCAAGGTGCCTTCCAATTATTATTATTATTATCGATCATCGCACAGTCAGCCAGATGTTCAGACTGGATTTGGCATTTTGTCTACCTATCGAGTCCTTACCCAGGACCTGGGATAGGCAGATGTTTGATGGTATTATAGATATCGTCGCAGGATGGAAGCAGTTCCTAATAAGGCTGCTTTTTGCAATTGACTAATAGCGAATTTGTCCTCTTCTTGTTGGACTTGATCTGTAGTAACAGATCATTATTTCTTTGTTTTCCATCACTGTGTATCTGCGACGGGTAAACACCTTTTCTTCCAGTAGTTCTGCAGCTGCTGGCCCTGGTTGCTCAGCCAACAGTCCTGAGTCCTGTAACCCATTTTTCACCAGATATCCAGGAACTCCAATATCTAGTGCGGACCTTGTTAACCCGGGCGACGTCCGAGCCGGTATGGCATTCTGCAATTTACGTCTCACCATATTTTTTATGGGAGAGACACTCTTTGTCTGACTCCTCTGATGAGACCTGTCCAGTATGGTTGAACCTCTGGCATAGCTCTCATCTTCCTCAGAGTACACAAGCCCCACAACCACGTCAAGGTAGTGCCTCACTGGGGGATTATTATTATTATTATTATTATTATTATTATTATTATTGATCATCGCACAGTCAGCCAGATGTTCAGACTGGATTTGGCATTTTGTCTACCTATCGAGTCCTTACCCAGGACCTGGGATAGGCAGATGTGGATGTTTGATGGTATTACAGATATCGTCGCAGGATGGAAGCAGTTCCTAGTAAGGCCGCCTTTTGCAATTGACTAATAGCGCATTTGTCAATGCCAATGGTGTTCAAGTGGTGCTCCAGTTGTTTTGGGATTGCACCCAAGGAGCCTATGACTATTGGTACTACCCTTGCTTGCCTTTGCCACAGTCTTTCTATTTCTATTTGTAGGTCTTTGTATTTTGTTATCTTCTCCATTCTTCTCGTCTCTTCTGCTGTCTCCAGGCACTGCCACGTCCACTATCCAGACTTTTTGTCTTTCTTATCGACAATTGTTAAGTCTGGGGTGTTATGTTGCAGGTGCTTGTCTGTTCGAATTCTGAAGTCCCAGAGCAGTTTAATTTTATCATTTTCTATGACTTTCTCTATTTTATGATCCCACCAGTTTTTGCTTACAGGCAAATGATATTTTTTGCAGATCTTCCAATGCACCATTGTTGCTACTTTGTCATGCCGCTGCTTGTAGTCAGTCTGTGCAATCTTCTTGCAACAGCTTACCAAGTGGTCCACTGTTTCTTCAGCTTCTTTGCATAGGCGGCACTTACTGTCTGTTGCTGTCTTCTCAATTTTGACTTTGTATGCATTTGTCCTTAAGGCTTGGTCTTGTGCAGCCAGAATTAATCCCTCGGTCTCTTTCTTCATTTTCCTGCTCTTAGCCATTGCCAGGTCTTGTTATTATCTGCTTTCCCAGCTATTTTTTTCATGTATTGGCCGTGTAGTTCTTTGTCTTCCCATGCCTCTATTCTGTTCTTCATTTGGTCTTTCTTGTAGGCCAGTTTGGTCTCTCCAGTAGTTAGTAAGCCTTCCTGATATACTAATTTCAGTGCATCTTCATCATTGTTCCTCAGATATTCTTCCAAAGCCATTTTTTCTTCTTCAACCATCTGATGTACTTGTAGCATTCATTATTGTTATTATTATTATTATTTAGACACAATTCCGATTGATTGGGGCAGAGCCAAGATCTGGGGAGCAAATGATCCTCTACATATTGGGGGGGGGGGTCGTCCATCTTGGCTACAACAAGGTGGCTGGCCTGAGCAGCATCCCAACTCCCTTCCTGGGAAGCCCCTGACCCTGAGTCCAGCATTCTCCAAGAGACCCTCACAGTGCCCCCCCCATCCAGGATCAAACTGGGGACGTTGCATTTTTTTTCCTTACCAATTTGCAGCGTATGCATTGTGGGAACCGCAAGGGTTGTGGACATCTTCGCATCACACTCGTGCCTGAAAAACAGGGAGAACATATCAATCAGAATACAGCTGGAAGGGGCCTTGGAGGTCTTCTAGTCCAACCCCCTGCTCAAGCAGGAGACCTTATATCAAGGGTCTCCAACCTTGGCCACTTTAAGGCCTATGGACTTCAACTCCCAGAATTCCTGAGCCATCATGGGGATCTGTGGCCTCTTTATGACGTAGACTTCAACTCCCAGAATTCCTGAGCCAGCCATGCTGAGGGGAAAGGGAGAGGTTTCCAAGCTGAGCCGTGCTGGCTGAAAAATTCTGGGAGTCGAAGTCCACCAGTCATAAAGCGGCCTAGGCCTAGGCCAGGGGTAGGCAACCTTGGCTCTTTTATGATTGGCGGACTTCAACTCCCAGAATTCCTGAGCCAGCATGGCTCAGCTTGGAAACCTCTCCCTTTCCCCTCAGCATGGCTGGCTCAGGAATTCTGGGAGTTGAAGTCCACAAGTCATAAAAGAGCCAAGGTTGCCCACCTCTGGCCTAGGCCTAGGCCGCTTTATGACTCATGGACTTCAACTCCCAGAATTCCTGAGCCAGCATGGCTCAGCTTGGAAACCTCTCCCTTTCCCCTCAGCATGGCTGGCTCAGGAGTTCTGGGAGTTGAAGGCCACGAGTCATAAAAGAGCCAAGATTGCCTACCCCTGGCCTAGGCCTAGGCCGCTTTATGACTGGTGGACTTGAACTCCCAGAATTCCTCAGCCAGCATGGCTCAGCTTAGAAACCTCTCCCTTCCCCTCAGCATGGCTGGCTCAGGAATTCTGGGAGTTGAAGTCCACGAGTCATAAAAGAGGCAAGGTTGCCTACCTCTGGCCTAGGCCTAGGCCGCTTTCTGAGTCGTGGACCTCAACTCCCAGAATTCCTGAGCCAGCCACGCTGAGGGGAAAGGGAGAGGTTTCCAAGCTGAGCCCTGCTGGCTCAGGAATTCTGGGAGTTGAAGTCCACCAGTCATAAAAGAGCCAAAGTTGCCCACCCCTGGCCTAGAATAACAAAGAGAAATATCCTAAATGGATTGACACCGAAGACACGACTGCACACGTGAAACAAAACAAAATATTTAAGTGTGCAACTTGTCTCTATTTGTGCTGCAGGGTGACCAGCGTCACCTCCCCCATTTTAATCTCTGCCCTTCAGCAGTTGTCATTTTAATTCTTTTTTTCTCCTCTGCTTTGGTATGTGTTTTGAGCTGCTTCTCGTAGGGAGGCCCCAGAACAGCTATTTCCGACCACAAACACAATTCTGGAGATCACAATCGCACAAATGTTTTGACGGTACCTGTTGGTTACCTCCCTCTGTCTTTTTCCATCCATGAAACAAAGAGGGGCAAAAAAGAAGGATATTTGTTTGCTATTTGTGGTTTTTCCAGGCAGGGACTTCTTAAACAGAAATAAATCCAAATGGGTTCACTTCCAGATGGATTTATAATATTTCCACTTCAGAACTGATTTGCCCCAAATTACGGGTGGTCCTTGACTTACAAAAGTTCATTTAGCGACCGTCCAAAGTTAGAGCAGCACTGAAGAAACTGACTTAGGATCATTTTTCACACTTACGACCTTTTTTATCATTACTATTTTATTTTATTATTTTTACTTTATTGTTTTATTTTATTTTTTAAAGTTTATTAAACTTCAATGCTGCCCATCTCACAGCAACTCTGGGAGGCTGATAATACAGGTGGTCCTCAACCTACAACAGTTCGTTTGGCGGCCGCTCAAAGTTACGACGGCATTGAAAAAAAGCAATTTACGGCCGTTTTTCACACAACCTTTGCAGCATCCCCCTCCCACGGTCATGTGATCAAAATTCAGACACTCGGCCACTGACTCATACTTATGACGGCTGCTGTGTCCCAGGAGGATCATGCGATCCTCTTTTGAGATCTTCCCACCTGCAAAGTCAACGGGGGGGGGAGCTGGATTCACTTAACGACCGTGTGACTAATTGAGCCCTTGCAGTGATTCACTTAACAACTGAGGCGAGGAAGGTCGTAAAATGGGGCCAAACTCGCTGAACAAATGTTTCATTTAACAGCAGAAAATATTGGGCGACTGCCGGTACACAATTATCTTGGTTTTCAGCTTTTCTCTTCCCTTTTTTAAAATTGTTATTGTTTTTTAACCCTTTGGTTTTTTTTACTTTTTACTCTACAGGTGGTCCTCGGCTTACGACCACAACGGAGCCCAACATGTCTGTTTTTAAGTGAGACATTTGTTGAGTGAGTGTTGCCCCATTTTATGACCTTTCTTGTCACTGTTATTAAGTGAATCACCACAGCTGATAAGTTAATAACACGGTCGTTAAATGAATCCGGCTTCCCCCACTGACTTTGCTCGCCAGGAGGTCACAAAAGGGGACCACATGACCCCCGAGACATGGCAACTGCCATAAGTATGAGTCAGTGGCCAAGCGTCTGAATTTTGATCACGTGACCATGGGGAGGGGATGCTGCAAAGGTTGTAAGTGTGAAAAACGGCTGTAAATTGCTTTTTTTCAATGCCGTTGTAACTTTGAGCGGCTGCTAAATGATCTGTCATAAGTTGAGGACCACCTGTATTATCAGCCTCCCAGAGTTGCTGTGAGACGGGCAGCACAGAAATTTAATAAACTTTAAAAAAAGAATTAAAAAAATAAAGTAAAAATAAAATAAAATAGTAATAATAAAATAAAATAGCAATAATAAAATAAAAAATAAAATAAAAAATAATAAAATAATATAATAAAAGAGTCATAATAAAATAAAATAGTAATAAGTAAAATAAAAAAAAATAGTCATAAAATGTCTAGTTTAATGAAGAGAAGGACGAGGGGGGACATGATAGCAGCCTTCCAGTATCTCAGGGGCTGCCCCAAAGAAGAGGGAGTCAAGCTCTTCTCCAAAGCGTCTGAAGGCAAGACAAGAAGCAACGGATGGAAACCAATCAAGGAGAGAAGCAACCTAGAACTAAGGAGAAACTTCCTGACAGTGAGAACAATCAACCAGTGGAACAACCTGCCTCCAGAAGCAGTGAATGCTCCAACACTGGAAGTTTTTAAGAAGAGACTGGATGGCCATTTGTCTGAAATGGTATAGGGTTTCCTGCCTGAGCAGGGGGTTGGACTAGATGACCTCCCAGGTCCCTTCCAAAGTTGTTGTTGTTGTTGTTATAATAAAATAAAGTAAAATAAAATAATAATAAAATAACATAGTCATAATAAAATAAAATAGCAATGTAAAATAAAATCAAATAAAAAATAAAATAAAAAATAATACAATAAAATAGTCATAATAAAACAAAATAGTCATAAGTAAAATAAAATAAAAAATAAAACAATAGTCATAATAAAGTAAAATAAAATAATAATAAAATAAAATAGTCATAATAAAATCAAATAAAAAATAAAATAAAATAGTCATAATAAATAAAATAAAGTAAAATAAAATAGTCATAATAAAATAAAATAAAAAATAAAATAAAATAATACAATACAATACAATAGTAATAATAAAACAAAATAGTCATAATAAGCAAAATAAAATAAAAATAAATAAAATACAATAAAAATAGTAATAATAAATAAAATAATAAGATATAATAAGATAAAATAAAATAAAACAATTTGATTTCGGATTCAAGGATCAGCCTTTGTGTCTTGTCCAGAATTGACCTTTGTGCTCTGATGTTTGCAAACCAAACCTCACCCTTTCTTAGTAAGTGCACGAGAAATCAAGGCAGACTTCTCTTCTTATAAAACCCACCAGCCTCTCTCCTTTCCCTGCATTGGGCAAAAGAGAAAAGCATCACACTCATTAATTAAGAGCAGCTTTAATCTCAGGGACCCCCGAGTGCCAGCTGAACACTCACAGAAGCCCCGTTATTGCTACGAAAGTGCCCAGTGCTGGCTGGGGCATCGCACGGCTGGGGAAACCAAGTCACACCTTATTTGAAGGCAGACAGCTCCTAAGCCGGAAACCCAGAGCGGAAAACCTTTTTTGAAATCCAGATTTTCCGGTGCAGAGTTTCCATAATTAAGCCACTCTCTGAATAAAGAGGCAGGAAGGGATGGGCAGGGCAGGGCAGGGTGGGGAAGGACGGGAAATGAGAGCAGACAGGAGGACAGCCCAAAGGGAGGACAGAAGCAGAATAACAGAGCGAGAAGGGACCTTGGAGGTCTTCTAGTCCAACCCCCTGCTGGAACAGGAGAACCGTTTACCATGCCGAAGAAAGGATTGAGAAGGGACTGGAAGACATGCAGAAGAATGAGGTGGCTGGACGGAGACCCTGAAGCAGGAGGCGTGAGCTTCAATGGACTCCAGAAGATGGTAGAGGACAGGAAGGCCTGGAGGAACGTGGTCCATGGGGTCGCGATGGGTCGAACACGACTTCGCAACTAACAACAAGTCCAGTCACCACCCTAGCCTTGCGGTGTTCAATTCACAACTCAATTCACAACTCAAGGGACGGAGGAAGCACACGCAAGCGTACAACTCTGAGTGTCCTTCTCTGGCTAGCTTTGCTCCTTCCTCCCCTGACCTTGGGGCAGCCTTCTCCCACACTTCTACAAATGAAAAGTCAAGGTATTTGACTTGCCACCGTGATGTCAAGGGGCAAATGCAAACTTATTTTGTATTTTCAGCCTGAGAGATCAAAGTGTCCTGCCGCAGGAGAAAAAGTTAGGTTGATTTAAACCACATGGTGCACCCAAGACCCTCTTCCTCACCCGTAGCCCTGGAGGGGACCCCACGGTTTTGAATGTGAGGACTCTCGGTCATGAATATTTATTTTCGTAGCTATTTTTCCACATCCAAAGGGCTCGTTTCTACACACACACACACACATACACACACACACTCTTCCCAACCTCTCTAAGAAACTGACTGGGCAGCCGATAAGATTTTGCAACAAGGCTGCAGAAGGAGAGGGTGAAACTTTTATGGAGCAGGCAGGGTTCCTTGGTCAAAGCTTGGAGAGCCCTTGAGACTTATATTTATTATTTTATTATTTATGAGACTTATATACAGCTTTAAGTGCAAGCACTCTCTAAGCGGTGTACACCAGTAAGCAATGTATATATATATATATTTACATTGCCCCCAACAATCTGGGTCCTCATTTGACCTACCCCGGAAGGATGGAAGGCTGAGTCAACCTTGAGCCGGTGAGATTTGAACTGCTGACCTGCTGAACACAGTCAGCTAAAGTGGCCTGCAGTACTGCACTCTAACTGCTGCGCCACCTCGGCTCATATATATATATATATATATATATATATGCCACTTCACAGGGCTTTACAGCTCTAAGTGGTTTATAGAGTCAGCCTGTGGCCCCCAACAATCTGGGTCTTCCTTTTACCGACCTCAGAAGGACGGAAGGCTGAGTCAACCTTGAGCTGGTCAGAATCGAACTCCTGGCCGTGGACAGAGTCAGCCTGCAATCCTGCATTCTCACTGCTGCGCCACCACAGCTCATCTATCATCTATGATGATAGATAGATAGATAGATAGACAAATAGATAGATAGGTAGATGATAGATAGATAGATAGGTGAATAGATAGACGATAGATAGAAGATACAGTAGATGATAGATGGATAGATAGATACATAGATAGAAGATAAATGAATAGATATAGATGAATAGATGGATGGATGGATGGATGGATGGAGATAGATAGATAGATAGATAGATAGATAGATAGATAGATAGATAGATAGATAGATAGTCACAGAGTGAGAGATGATAGATGATAGCACTAGCAATAGCCCTTAGACTTATATACCGCTTCATAGTGCTTTTAAAGTCCTCTCTAAGCACTTTACAGAGTCCGCATATTTGCCCCCAACAAACTAGGTCCTCCTTTTACCGACCTCAGAAGGACAGAAGGCTGAACAAACTTGGATCAAACTGCCGGCAGTGGGCAGAGTCAGCCTGCAATGCTGCATTCTCACCGATGCACCACCAGGGCTCTTTGCAGGCTTTCATTTGAGCAGAGGGTGTAGAAATGTGTGTGTGGGGGAGAGGGTTTGAACCCCCTGGAATGATTGAGGCTGGAACCAGCTGTCTTATATACTTGAACAGAGATGGGGAGCTGATGAGACTTAAAAGGACAGATGCTTCATCGCTTCACTAGGTCACAACCTCAGTGGGATGATCTGTCACATTACTCACTGGGACTGAAGATGTTACCTAGCTGGGTAACAAAAGGTCTGTAAGGAAACAGCCAAGCTCAGAGAGCACCAAGGACCCCACAGTCCTCCTCCTCCTCCTCCATCACCACCTCTTCCTCCTCCTCCCCTTCTTCTTCTCCTCCCCTTCTTCTTCTCCTCCTCCTCCTCTTCCTCCTCCTCCTCCTTCTCTTCCTCCTCCTCCTCCTCCTTTTCCTCCTCCTCCCCTTCTCCTCCTCTTCCCCCTCCTCCCTTCTTCCTCCTCTTCCTCTTCCTCCTCCCCTTCTTTTCCTCCTCCTCCTCCCTTTCTCCTTGTCCTTCTCCTCCTCCTCTTCCTCCTCTCCCCTTCTTCCTCCTTCTCCTCCTCCTCCCCTTCTTCTTCCTCCTCCTCCTCTTCTCCTATTCCTCTTCCTCCTCCTCCCCTTCTTCCTCCTTCTCCTCCTCCTTCTCCTCCTCCTCCTCTTCCTCCTCCTCCCCTTCTTCCTCCTTCTCCTCCTCCTCCCCTTCTTCCTCCTCCTCCTCCTCCTCCTCCTCTCCACAAACCCCACTCCCTTCCCACACTGATGATGTTACCTAGTTGGGTCATGAAACGGCTGCAAGAAAGCAACCAAGCCCAGAGGGAACCAAGGACCCCACAGTCCTCCTCCTCCTCCTCCTCCTCCCCCTTGCAAACCCTTCTTGCACTGATGATGTTACCTAGTTGGGTGATGAAACATCTGCAAGAAACCCACGGGGTCCAGGGAGCAGCGAGGACCCCACAATCCAACCCTGGGCTACCCATACCCTCTCCTATGGATGGACGGTCACTGGGCAGTCCTGGAGGAAGAGCGGTCTTCTCCTTGGAGCCTCCTGCCTGGGGGGGGGGGGGAATCCCGGCCAGCCTGCCTGAGCTGCGTCAGCTGATTAGAAGGGGCTTCATGTTTTCATCCTCCTGTTTATTTTACCATTCCGTTCCTGGGTGCCGCCTGGCACGTTCTACTCTCTCAACCATAGGAGTGGCGGAGGGTGAGGAGGGCCAGGTTGTTTCTGGGGTGATTAAGGTCAAGAGGCCCACGTTAAGGTTTCTTTCCCTTTTATTCCTTCTCACTTGGTGCCGTTGTGGAGATGAACTGCTAGCAGCCCCTCCTGTGGTTTCATTGCATTGCTTGTGTGGAATGCGAAAGGGAGAATGGGAGAGAGAGAGAAAGGGGAGGGAAGGGGGGGGGAAAGAGAGAGAGAAAGAAAGAGAGAAAGAAAAAAAGTGCAAGGAGGAGAGAGAAAGCAAGAAAGAGAGAAAGAAGAGAAAAAAAGAGAAAGAAAGAAGAAAGAAAGAAAAAAGAGGAAAAGAAAAGAGTGCAAGGAGGAGAGAGAGAGAGAAAGAAGAGAGAAAGAAAATATGAAAGAAGAAAGAAAGAAGAGAGGAGAGAAAAAGAAAGAGAGTGCAAGAAGGAGAGAGAGAGAAAGAAAGTGCAAGGAGAAGAAAGAAAGAGAAAGAAAAAGAGAAAGAAAAAAGAAAGAATGCAAGGAGAGAGAAAAAGAAAAAGAAAAAAAGAAAGAAGAGAAAGTAACAAAGAAGAATGAAGAGAGAGAAAAAGAAAATGCAAGGTGGAGAGAAAGAGAGAGAGAGAAAGAAAGAAAGAAAGAAAGAAAGAAAGAAAGAAAGAAAGAAAGAAAGAGAAAGAGGAAGGAGGGAGGGAGGGAGGAAGAAAGGGAGAGAAAGAAAAAAGAGAAAGAAAGAGAAAGAAAGAAGAAAAAAGAAAGGAGAGGAAAAGAAAGAAAAGAAAGTGCAAGGAGGAGAGAGAGAGAAAGAAAAGAGAGAAAGAAAGAAAGTATGAAAGAAGAAAGAAAGAAGAGAGGAGAGAAAAAGAAAGAAAGTGCAAGGAGGAGAGAGAAAGAAAGAGTGCAAGGAGGAGAAAGAAAGAGAAGGAAAAAAGAATGCAAGGAGAGAGAAAAAGAAAAAGAGAAAAAAGAAAGAGAAAGAGAAGAGAAAGTAAGTAAGAAAGAAGAAGAGAGAGAAAAAGAAAGTGCAAGGCGGAGAGAAAGAGAGAGAGAGAGAAAGAAAGAAGAGAAAGTAAGAAAGAAAGAACGAAGAAAGAAAAAGAAAGTGCAAGGCAGAGAGAGAAAGAAAGAAAGAAAGAAAGAAAGAAAGAAAGAAAGAAAGAAAGAAAGAAAGAAAGAAAGAGAAAGGAGGGACGGAGTGAGGAAGAAAGGGAGAGGAAGAAAGAGAAAGGGAGAGAGAAAGGGAGAGAGAGAGAAAGAAAGAAAGAAAGAAAGAAAGAAAGAAAGAAAGAAAGAAAGAAAGAAAGAAAGAAAGAAAGAACGAACGAACTGCATTTCTTGCACAGATCCACTTCGGCTGGGTTTCTGGCATTGTGATCTAACTGCTTCCCTACTAAATGGAGCATGCGTTGAAATGGCAGGAGCCAACCCCCCCACCCCCACCCCCTGTAAACAAACCTAGAGAAGGGGAAAAAATCCAGTTTTGAGGACCCCCCCCCAACTGCCAAAGGGGCTTGATGTCCAGGGGTGTCTCTGGGGCCAACCTTTTTGAAGGATAACTTGCGTCGTTTCATAAAGCAGATTTTAACCCTCTTTCTGGATCTATCTTGAGTTCCTCCTGGACGGAGACGGAGGTACCTCGCAACAAAGAAGGCCCTGCCTGCCCCCCCCCCAGTTCACCCCTGCTGAACTCCATCTTTTCCCAGTGAGATTGCACCCCTAAGATCTTCTCAGAGGCCAGAGTCCTCCCAGGTTGCTTCCCAACTGGTAGAGCACTCCCAAAACCACTGGACTTAGGACAGGGTGCCTGTTAAGCATTCCTGCATTGGAAACAGCTGGAGGCTGGCAGGGATTCAGCTGGAGATGTTTCCCCCAGGATAGAGATTTGAACAGTTTGGGAAGTCCGAGGCCAAAAGCGGAGGACCCTTCCCCACCCCAGAAGGAAAAGGAGCCAAACCCGGAATTCCAGCCCCTTTCCGCGACTGGGGCTCCTTTCCTTTCCTGTCGCGGAATTGCAACTGTTGGAGGGCAGCCCAGGTAGGGCAGGAAACGGGGGGGAGGCACGTTCCTGGAGACGCCGAGCTGCTGAAGGGAGCAGCCCCAGAAACCCCCTCCCACTTTCTCCATTCCCAGGAACATTCCCGACACCTGGCATTATCTAGGTTGGAAGTTCACCTGAACGTTCTTCAGATGTTGTGTTCCTCTTGCTTTCTTCTCTCACCCTCCTTTCTCGGCCTTAGCTCTGTCTGAATGCATTCACGGTGCCTTTTTATGACATCCTTACGACGTAGCCCACCCACCCACATCCCTGTAAGGCCAAAGAGGTCAAGTGTCCAAGGACTCTAGGGCGTCTCCAGGAAGCCTTCAACCAAGCCTCCCCATCTCCAGGAGTAGCCCCTCCAATCTGGAGGCCAACAACCCATCAGACCCCCCTCCCCACGGCCCAGAAAGCCAAGAGGTGAGGGGGTCGTGTGTAGCCACCCACCCCTCTGAAACCCCCTCCCATTGGTTCCTTTCTCCTTCCTTTGTCAGGCAAGGGGGACCCCTGGGGGACCCCCAGAAGAGCTGATCCAGGGCTACTTTCTGCAGCCCTTCTTGGTCAAGAAAGTTGTCCCCAGGTCCAAATTGGAAGATGCCAGCTGGGGCAAGAGAGCAGACCCAGGCCGTCAGAAGCCCCCTCCTCACACCCGGGTGAAGCTTCCCCTCTTACCTTGATCCTCTTCTCCTCCGTAGCTGCTCAACTTCCAGTTTTCTTCCTCTCTCTCTCTCTCTCTCTCTCTCTCTCTCTCTTTCTCTCTCGGCTCTTCCTCCAGATTGTCTCTCCTCCCACCCTTTATCCCGGCCCAGCCCAGCTCTTGGCTGCCTTTCAAGTCCCAACCCAGCTGCAGATGTGCAGAAGGGGGGGGGCTCTCCTGCCATCCGCTCCTCCTGGGGGGGGGGGCTGTAACTGAAACTCTCGCCTAGTCGGGCCAGGAGCAGCCATGCCTACCTTCCCCATCTCTAAGCGCTCCCCTGCCACCCTCCAGATACAGGGAGGTCCCCCAACACCCCCACCCCAGATTCCTGTGCAGGAATGTGCAAGATGCAGACGGCAACGTGTGGTGGGGGGAGGCCTGGAGAGGCACCCAGAGGAGGCTGTGCTAAAGCAATCAGAATGGAGCTGGAAGGGACGTTGGAGGTCATCTAGTCCAACCTCCTGCTCAAGCAAAAGGCCCTATATCGTTTCAGACAAATGGCTGTCTGGTCTCTTTTTAAAAATCTCCAGTAATGGAGCACCCACGACTTCTGGAGGCAGGTTGTTCCACTGGTTAATTGTTCTATTCTATTCCATTCCATTCCATATTGTCTATTCATATTCTGTTCTATTATTCTAAATTCTATTCTATTCTATTCTATTCTATTCTATTCTATTCTATTCTATTCTATTCTGTTCTATAATATCCATATTCTATTCTGTTCTGTTCTGTTCTGTTCTGTTCTATTCCATTCCATTCCATTCCATGTTTTCTATTCATATTCTGTTCTATTATTCTAAATTCTATTCTATTCTATTCTATTCTATCCATGTTCTATTCTATTCTATTCTAAATTCTATTCTATTCTATTCTATTCTATTCTATTCTATTCTATTCTATTCCATTCCATTCCATTCCTTCCTATTTGCACCATTGTCCGGCAAGCCCCAAATGCCATCGACCTGGGCCTAGGCTCCCTCTCCTGTACAGACCCCGGTCAGTCCGGGGGTTTCATTTATTTTGGCTTCTGCCCCAGGACTAATTTCGTGAAAGCCTTGCACAAGCAGCCTCCACCCTACCCTGCCCTGCCCGGGAAGGGCCGGCTGGCTTCCTGCCTCATAATAGCATGGATGTTTTTACCAGAGCTAGAATAAATAACTTGAAGTGGACCCGGGCATTGTTAACGTCGCCGGAGGGTGGGAGGTGTGGTCCTCTTTGGCCCTCTCAGACTTCCTCTGGCTCACCAGGGTCCCCGCCAGCTTTGCCCAGTCCCGATGGAGGGGTTTTTTTTTCCACGCTTCTTTCTTAATTCTAGAAGCAGCCTGGAACTCAGGAGAAGCTTCCTGACAGACAATTAATCAGGGGAACAGAAGTCGTGGGCGCTCCATCCCTGGAGGTTTCTAAGAAGAGACTGGACAGCCATTTGTCTGGAAGGGCGTAGGGTCTCCTGCTTGGACAGAGGGCTGGACTAGATGACCTCCGAGGTCCCTTCCGACTCTGCTATTCTATGATTCTCTTTCCCTGCCTGAGCAGGGGGTTGGACTAGATGACCTCTGAGATCCCGACTCTGCTATTCTATGATTCTCTAAGGGTTTCCCTGCCTGAGCAAGGGGTTGGACTAGAAGACCTCTGAAGTCCCTTCCAACTCTGCTATTCTATGATTCTCTAAGGGTTTCCCTGCCTGAGCAGAGGGTTGGACTAGATGACCTCCGAGGTCCCTTCCGACTCTGCTATTCTATGATTCTCTAAGGGTTTCCTGCCTGAGCAGGGGGTTGGACTAGATGACCTCCGAGGTCCCTTCCGACTCTGCTATTCTATGATTCTCTAAGGGTTTCCCTGCCTGAGCAGAGGGTTGGACTAGATGACCTCCGAGGTCCCTTCCGACTCTGCTATTCTATGGTTCTCTAAGGGTTTCCCTCCCTGAGCAGAGAGTTGGACTAGATGACCTCCGAGGTCCCTTCTGACTCTGCTATTCTATGATTCTCTAAGGGTTTCCTGCCTGAGCAGGGGGTTGGACTAGAAGACCTCCAAGGTCCCTTCCAGCTCTGCTATTCTGTATCAAGACTAAGGGAGACAGGATAGCAGTCTCCGAACATCTGAGGGGCTGCCCCAAAGAAGAATTGGGGGTCCACCTCTTCTCCAAAGCACCAGGAGGCAGGACAAAAAGCAACAACGGGTGGAAACTCATCAAGGAGAGAAGCAACCTGGAACTAAGGAGAAACTTCTTGACAGTCAGAACAATTAACCAGTGGAACAACCTGCCTCCAGAAGCAGTAAACGCTCCAACACTGGAAGTTTTTAAGAAGAGCCTGGACAGCCATTTGTCCGAAATGGTGTAGGGTTTCCTGCCTGAGCAGGGGGTTGGACTAGATGACCTCCAAGGTCCCTTCCAACTTTACTATTATTATTACCTCCAAGGTCCCCTCATTTTGTGATTCTGTTGTTCTGAATCTACCTATCCCTCCCCTCTCTATTTGGGGACTTCATTCTTGGCTGTCTGTTCGTTAGTCTCCCCTAAAAATATATAGTTTTTTTTTTCCCAGGATGAATTTAAGGGCCCTCCTGAATCAGATCCTGGCGGTGCCCCCCTCCCAGACACCCCCCCCAAAGAACTTTGCAAACAAGAGAAATGGGCAACAGGCGTTCTCACCTGCAGGGTCGCCCCCGGGGAGGTGGACGTGGGAGGGCTGCTGCATTTGCACATGGAACTCTTCCCGCTTCCTTCCCCCCCAAGGTTGTCTGGAGCATCTGGCCAGGCTTCCAGGCGAGTCTTCTTTCCAGCCAGAGTTTCCTCTTCCTCTCTCTAGACCCAACAGTTGGCCCCGGGACTTGGCCAGCCTGCCAGGGGTGTGTGTGGGGGGGGGAAATCCAGCCTGATCCAGCCCACGGAATTGGGGGGGGGGGCGGGGGGGAGAGAATGACATTCTAGGGAGTTGAAGAAAATGCAGGCAGTTGCTTCCTGAGGCTGGCCCTGTTTTCTTCCATGGCACACTGGGAGTGGAAAGAGGGAGGGAGGGAGGGAGGGAGGAATCAGGAGGGAGAGAGGAAGGAAGGAATAGCAACAAAGGGAGAGAAAGGGGGAGAGAGGGATGGAAAGGGAGGAAGGGAGGGAAGGAGGGAGGGAGGAAAAGGAGAAGGGAAGTTCCTTCCCTTCCCTTTCCCTTCCCCCTTCCTTTCCTTCCCCTTCCCCCTCCTTTCCCTTCCCTTCCCCCTTCCCCTTCCTTCCCTTCCCTTCCCTTCCCCTTCCCCCTCCCTTCCCTTTCTTTCCCCCTTCCTTTCCTTCCCTTCCTTCTCTTTCCTTCCCTTCCCTTCCTTTCCCACTTCCCACTTCCCCTTTCTTCCCTTTCCTTCCCTTCCCCTTCCCTTTCCTTCCCCCTTCCGTCCCTTCCCCTTCCCACTTCCACTTCCCCCTTACTTCCCTTCTCTTTCCTTCCCTTCCTTTCCTTCCCTTTCCTTTCCCCTTCCCCTTCCTTTCCTTCCCCTTCCTTCCCTTCCCTTCCTACTTCCCACTTCCCACTTCCCCCCTTTCCTTCCCTTTCCTTCCCTCTGTTTTGTCCCAAACAATAATTCTGCAAAGTGAAAACGAAGTGAAATTGCATATGTCCTTTCCATAGAGCAGGACTCAAAACTTCCTGTTTTTCCATCCTCCCTACTTTGCCCTCCTCTTTTTAAAAGGGGGGAGGGGGAGAATCAAGACCCCCCCCATACACACACACACATACACCCTAACAAGGTACAGGTGCTCTCAATTCACCAGGAGTCTTTGGCGCCTGGAAAATCTCATCCCGGACCTTCCATTAGCCTGACAGCCCTGCATGGGGGGGGGGGAACATGATGGGGGGGGGAGAGATCAGATTTCCACACATTTGGGCTGCCAGAGGCACATTTGGGGAACGGGCCAGGTGCTCTGCCTTTAGCTGCACAAAACTTTGCTTCTTTCTTCCAAATAGACCAGAGAAAAAAAAGGGGGGGGAGTTAGAAATTTAGTTCAGGGGTGTCCAGCCTTGGCAACTTTACGATCTGGGGACTTCCACTCCCAGAATTCAATCAATCAAAATAGAGCTGGAAGGGACCTTGGAGGTCTTCTAGTCCAACCCCCTGCTCAAGCAGGAGACCTTATACAGTTTGAGTCAGCTGGCTGTCCAGGCTCTTCTTAAAAACGTCCAATGTGGGAGCATTCACCGCTTCTGGAGGCAGGCTGTTCCACCGGTTAATTGTTCTCACTGTCGGGAAGTTTCTCCTTAGTTCCAGGTTGCTTCTCTCCTTGATGAGTTTCCATCCGTTGCTTCTTGTCCTGCCTTCGGGCGCTTTGGAGACTAGCCTGACTCCCTCTTCTTTGGGGCAGCCCCTGAGATATTGGAACATTGCTGTCATGTCCCCCCCTAGTCCTACTTGTCTCTAGATTGCCCGTTCCCAACTCCTGCAGCCGTTCTTTGTATGTTTTTGTCTCCAGACCTTTAATCATCTTAGTTGCTCTTATAATAATAATAGTAAAGTTGGAAGGGACCTTGGAGGTCATCTGGTCCAACCCCCTGCTCAGGCAGGAAACCCTATACCATTTCAGACAAATGGCCATCCAATCTCTTCTTAAAAACTTCCAGTGTTGGAGCATTCACCACTTCTGGAGGCAGGTGGTTCCACTGGTTAATTGTTCTCAATGTCAGGAAGTTTCTCCTTAGTTCTAGGTTGCTTCTCTCCTTGATGAGTTTCCATCCGTTGCTTCTTGTCCTGCCTTCAGGCGCTTTGGAGAAGAGCTTGACTCCCTCTTCTTTGGGGCAGCCCCTGAGATACTGGAAGACTGCTATCATGTCCCCCCTTGTCCTTCTCTTCATTAAACTAGGTATCCCCAATTCCAGCGACTGTTTCTTATATGTTTTAGCCTCCAGTCCCCTAATCATCTTTATTGCTCTTCTCTGTACTCTGTAGTTATTTACTGTAGTTTCGATTCTAGCATATAAATATTTAGTTTCAATTCTAGCATATAGTTATTTAGTTTCAGTTCTGGCATATAGATATTTAGTTTCAATTCTGGCATATAGATATTTAGTTTCAATTCTGGCATATAGATATTTAGTTTGAATTCTGGCATATATATTTTTAAGGGAGTTAGGAAATCACATTGTGGTACGATAGTTTTACTTAAGATGGAAAGAAAGAGTGTGATGGGATATGTAAAACTACAATATACTGTAAATTCCTCATTTCAAGTCTGAAACTCCTCCAAACAAGCATTGTAGCTATATGTGTCCTTGCTCAAAAAAGAAAAACCCCTGATTTTTAGGGCTGACCAGACCAAGGGCAGTTTGAATATATGAAGCCATAAGAAGACCAAATCAGTACGTTTCTGTCCATGAAACCAAACAGGGCCACCATTTTTATCAATGAAAAGAAGGACTAGGGGTGACATGATAGCAATATTCCAATATTTGAGGGGCTGCCCCATAGAAGAGGATGGGATCAACTTATTTTCCAAAGCACCTGAAGGCAGGACAAGAAGCAACGGATGGAAACCCATCAAGGAGAGAAGCAACCTGGAATTAAGGAGAAAATTCCTAATTAAATCAGTGGAATAGCTTTGCCTCCAGAAGTTGTAGATCAGGGGGTCTTCAAACTTGGCCCTTTTATGACTTGTGGACTTCAACTCCCAGAATTCCTCAGCCAGGCACGTGTGCCTGGCTGAGGAATTCTGGGAGTTGAAGTCCACAAGTCATAAAAGGGCCAAGTTTGAAGACCCCTGTTGTAGATTCTCCAATAGGGAAGGTTTTAAAGAGATTGGACAGCCATTTTTCTGAAATGGAATAGGGTCTGCTGATTCATCTGGGGGTTGGACTAGAAGACCTCCAAGGTCCCTTCCAACGCATTTATTCTGTTATTTATTTATTCATCTGCAGGGCGGTTGGCTTTTTTATTGTTTCCCCCCCCCAAACTGCCAACTTTCAAACTGCAACCTACTTTTCCTCTCTGTGAACGCTCTGCATTTCCTGCTCCCCCCCCCCAGAGGGCCTGATGTCCTGTTTTTATAGCTGAATGTCCCCGTAGTTTGAATTCAGAACGGAGATTTTCCTCCAGCTTGTAAAGATCCAGCACTCAAGAATGACTGAATCCTGGATCAAATGTGCTTTTTCTGGCCTTTCCTATTCTGGCGTACTGAACACACTTTGGGTGTGTGGGGGGGTGTCCCAGTGTTAGTACCCCTCCCAGAGAGGCTGACACAGACTGTTGTTGGTCCTACCCAGTGGTTCTCCACCTGGGGGTCGGGACCCCATTTGGGGTCGAACGACCATTTCACGGGGGTCGCCAAACAACGCAGTCCGCCATTTCCCCCCCCCCTTTTCCTTAGCTGTGCTGCTCCCTTTTATTCTATTGGCTTTTAAAAGCCAATAGAATAGACTCTCTTGAATAGGGTCTAATTCTATTGGCTTTCCAAAGCCCATAGGAATTGTCCAGGCTGTCTCTGCCCTGCTGAGCCCGCCAAAAGTCCCATTCTGCAAACGGTGCTGCACCAGTTGAGTAGTCCTCGACTTACGACCGGTTGAGTAGTCCTCGACTTATGACCAGTTGGGGGTCGCGGCATTAAAAAGGTTGAGAACCACTGGTCCTACCAATCCGATGATATTGCAGCGAGCATCAGAATAAAAACAGAGGTTGAAGGAAAAGTCTTCGTCATGGTTCAGTCCAAGCCGGGAGTAAACAACATGGCAATTGCTTTAGAAAGAAGGTTGCAGTTGATTGAAGAGGAGAGCCAGACAGAAAGATGGCTCTGAAAAAAAAGAGAGTGAGCACATGTAGGGAGTGGGTTTTTATACCCTCTGGAGCTTTGTTGTTTCCTTCTTAAGAATAGCTGTTCCTCCTTCCCTCTTAGGCCTATTTGCCTGTGAGCGCCCAGCTTTTGATGTTACTGGGTGGACACGTTCACACCCCCATCCCCCCCCATACCACCTCTAGTATCAGCCCAGTCTTCTTAAAAACCTCCAGTGATGGACCACTCCCAACTTCTGGGTCCTCCCTGCAGAATTACTATCCCTAAAAGTACTTGTGAAGTGAGAAGGGGTAGAAAAACAGGCCCAGAGTGTTTGTCCTCCGAAGCTGGACCATGGATGGGGTCAATGGGATTCCCCTTCCATTAAGAAGGAGAATCAGCAGCAGGCAAAAAAGCTAACACAATCCTTGGTGGTATAAACAGAGGCATAGCATCAAAACCACGTGAAGGATTAGTGCTGCTTTATAAAGCCTCACTTAGACCACATCTGGAGTCCTGCATCCAGTTTTGGTCACAAAAGAAAAGATGTTGAGGCTGTGGAAAAAGTGCAGAGAAGAGCAGCTAGGGTGATCAAAGGCCTGGAGACTAAAACATAGGAGGAACGGCCACAGGGATTGGGCATGGCTAGTTTAATGAAAAGAAGGGCGAGGGGTGACGTGATAGCAGGGTTTCGCTATTTGAGGGGCTGCCACAAACAAGAGGAGAGGGTCCACCTCTTCTCCAAAAGCCCCTGAAGGCAGGAGAAGAAACAACGGATGGAAACTCATCAAGGAGAGAAGCAAGCTGGAACGAAGGAGGAACTTCCTGACAGTGAGGACAATTAATAAACTGCAACTTGCCTCCTAGAAGTCATGGGCGCTCCATCACTAGAGGTTTTGAAAAAGAGACTGGACAGCCACTTGTCTGGAATGGACTCTAGGGTCTCCTGCTTGAGCAGCGGGTTGGACTAGATGACCTCCGAGGCCCCTCCCGGCTCTCTTATTCTGCTATCTGAAATGGCAGCAAGGGTCTCCTGCTTGCGCAGGGGGTTGGACTGGATGACCTCCGAGGCCCCTTCCGGCTCTCTTATTCTGCTATGTGAAATGGCAGAGGGTCTCCTGCTTGCGCAGGGGGTTGGACTAGATGACTTCTGAGGCCCCTTCCAAATCTGTTATTCTGCTATCTAAAATGGCAGAGAGTCTCCCGCTTGCGCAGGGGGTTGGAGTAGATGATCTCCGAGACCCCTTCCAAATCTGTTATTCTGCTATCTAAAATGGCAGAGGGTCTCCTGCTTGAGCAGGGGGTTGGACTAGATGACCTCCGAGGCCTCTTCCGGCTCTCTTATTGTGCTATCTGAAATGGCAGCAGGTCTCCTATTTGAGCAGGTGGTTGGACTAGATGACCTCCGAGGCCCCTTCCAGCTCTCTTATTCTGTTATCTGAAATGGCAGAGGGTCTCCTGCTTGAGCAGGTGGTTGGACTAGATGACCTCCGAGGCCTCTACCGGCTCTCTTATTCTGCTACCTGAAATGGCAGAGGGTCTCCTGCTTGCGCAGGGGGTTGGACTAGATGACCTCCGAGGCCTCTTCTGGCTCTCTTATTCTGCTTTCTGAAATGGCAGTGGGTCTCCTGCTTGCGCAGGGGGTTGGACTAGATGACCTGTGAGGCCCCTTCCAAATCTGTTATTCTGCTATCTAAAATGGCAGAGGGTCTCCTGCTTGAGCAGTGGGTTGGACTAGATGACCTCCGAGGCCCCTTCCGGCTCTCTTATTGTGCTATCTGAAATGGCAGCGGGTCTCCTGCTTGCGCAGGGGGTTGGACTAGATGACCTCCAAGCCCCCTTCCGGCTCTCTTATTCTGCTATCTGAAATGGCAGCGGGTCTCCTGCTTGCGCAGGGGGTTGGACTAGATGACCTGCGAGGCCCCTTCCAAATCTGTTATTCTGCTATCTAAAATGGCAGAGGGTCTCCTGCTTGTGCAGGGGGTTGGACTAGATGACCTCCGAGGCCCGGCTCTCTTCTGATTAGGAGAAGGGCAGCTGCGGTCCCGCTGACCTCCTAGATTCCTCTCCTGTTTGTTGGGGCCTCTCTTCCCGCCCCCCCCCAGCAGATAAATATTGTCTCTGGCAGCTGGAGGCCTCTGGAGCCTCTTAGAAGAGCCCCCCCCATGGCAGCCGGGGGGGGGCAGGGGGGGTCTGGCAATAGCCGCAGGGGGGCGAGGCTCCCCCCTCCCTCCCTCCCCCCCCGACCCCCAGGCGCCACCCGGGCAGCCCCCCCCCCCGTCCGTCTCGCCCCGCAAGGGGGGCCCGGAGAGGCTCCTGGCCATCCAGGGATGCCTGGCATTCCGCAGACGCCCGACGCGCCTTATCGGGGAGGAATGCGAGGGCGCCCGCGAGCGGGGCCGGGCCGGGCTGCCCTTCGGGGCGGCGGTTTCTCCGCGGCGGCTGCAGGGAGGCCGGCTGGCGGCGTGGAGCGCGGCGCTTCTGGGCCGAGGGGGGCCTGGGCCGGGGGCTCCCCGCGGGACTGCAGTCCAGCAGCTTCGGAACCTCTGGGGGAGCGGGGGGGGGGCAGCAGCTGGCCTAAGCCCCGAATGAGGGCTATTTGCTTGGTCCCGGCTTGGCAGCTTGTTTGTTTTTCCCTTCCTTCCTTCCTTCCTTCCTTCCTTCCTTTTCCTTCCTTCTTTCCTCCCTCCTTCCATTTCTCTCTTCCTTCCGTATCCTTCCTGCCTTTCTTTTCTTGCTTTTTTTCTTTCTTTTCTTTCTTTCTCTCTCTCCTGTCCCCTTCTCCCCTTCCTTCCTTCCTCCCTCCCTCCCTCTATTTCTCTCTTCCCTCCGTATCCTTCTTTCCTTCCTTCCTTTAGATTTTTTTATTTATTTTAAACTAAAATGCATATTGCATATTTCTAAAAAATAGAAAGAGTCCAGAGAAGAATAGCAAAGATGATTAGGGGGCTGGAGGCTAAAACGTACAAGAAACGGTTGCTGGAATTGGATATGTCTAGTTTAACGAAGAGAAGGACGAGGGGGGACAGGATAGCAGTGTTCCAGTATCTCAGGGGCTGCCCCAAAGAAGAGGGAGTCAAGCTATTCTCCAAAGCATCTGAAGAAGCAATGGATGGAAACTCATCAAGGAGAGAAGCAACCTAGAACTAAGGAGAAACTTCCTGACAGTGAGAACAATTCACCAGTGGAACTACCTGCCTCCAGAAGCAGTGAATGCTCCAACACTGGAAGTTTTTAAGAAGAGACTGGTCAGCCATTTGTCTGAAATGGTATAGGGTTTCCTGCCTGAGCAGGGGGTTGGACTAGATGACCTCCAAGGTCCCTTCTAACTCTATTATTATTATTATTATTATTATTATTATTATTATTATTATTATTATTATTATTGAGGAACATCGCACAGTCAGCCAGATGTTCAGACTGGATTTGGCATTTTGTCTACCTATCGAGTCCTTACCCAGGACCTGGAATAGGCAGATGTGGATGTTTGATGGTATTACAGGTATCGTCGCAGGATGGAAGCAGTTCCTAGTAAGGCTGCCTTTTGCAATTGACTAATGGCGAATTTGTCAATGCCAATGATGGTGTTCAAATGGTGCTTCAATTGTTTTGATTATGATGATGATTGTTATTATTATTAATCATGATCATATATCAAAACACAGCACAGTGAGAGTCATAAGATAACTAAATGAAAAGGGGAAGTGTGCCGGGCTGCATGTTTTTCACTTTCAGCCACAAACACAAGTCGGTGCCCGTCAGCGCCCACGAGCACGCTTGACCCCCGCTGGCCCGCATCCCAGCACATCCCAAAAGATGCACCCATCAGGGGAAAAAAAAAAATCAAAGCCAAGAATCGAAAGCGATCTTCGGATCCCCCCCACTTGTTTGTAGCTTGCAGCCGCTCGCGGATTCGTTTCCTTGAGCGGAAGCTGGGCAGATGGTCGGACTTGCACATGGCCAAGAAGGCACGCAGCCTTTCCTGGGTCAGCTGCTGATCTCAGCAAGATCCCCAGGCGAGAACAGCCAAGTCAGCCTCCGTGTATGTGCTGAGAAGACGCCAGGCAGGAAAGGGGCTGTGGGGGAAGGACATGGAGAAGTTCCTCCAGCTGGACCCACAGAGAAAACTTGGTTGCTGCAGCTGAGCTACTCTGGGGGCCTGCTGGAGGACCCCCCCCCACCCAGGAACCCCCTCTCTCTTGGCAGTGCCTCCTTCTCCTTGCAGTGTTTCTCAACCTTGACCATTTTAAGGCATGTGGACTTCAACTCCCAGAATTCCACAGCCAGCAATGCTGGCTGTGGAATTCTGGGAGTTGAAGTCCACATGCCTTAAAATGGTCAAGGTTGAGAAACACTGTGGATCTAACTACTGTCATTTAATATTTGGACCCGGGACGATAGTCTGCTTGCTAAAGTGTTGAACTTTTGTTAGGGGTAGCCCCACTACCGTACCTACCCCTACCCTTATCCTAACCCTATCCCCTAACCCAGGGGTTCTCAACCTGTGGGTCGGGACCCCATTTGGGGTCGAACGACCATTTCACGGGGGTCGCCAAACAACGCAGTCCGCCATTTTTTCCCCCTTTTCCTTAGCTGTGCTACTCCCTTTTATTCTATTGGCTTTTGAAAGCCAATAGAATAGACTCTCTTGAATAGAGTCTAATTCTATTGGCTTTCAAAAGCCAATAGGAATTGTCCAGGCTGTCTCTGCCCTGCTGAGCCCGCCAAAAGTCCCAGTCTGCAAACGGTGCTGCACCAGTGGAGTAGTCCTCGACTTACGACCGGTTGAGTAGTCCTCGACTTACGACCGGTTGGGGGTCGCGGCATTAAAAAGGTTGAGAACCACTGGCCTAACCCCATCCAATATCCATGCCCAACTTTATCCCTTCCCTACCCTTATAAAACTCAATAAAACATTTATATAAAAAAAAAAGTCAGGAAAGGTGTGAAAGAGCTGTGTGAAGAAAGAGGGGGAAAGCTTCAGTGCATTCTAAGGATTATAACTGGGGGGGGGGGAGTTTGCCCTATAAAATTGAAGGTGTTGGAGAACCACCGTCCCAATTAGGAGGAGGATTCAAACTGAAGAGGGCAAAGAAGGGGAGGGGGTCAACTTATTCTCCAAAGCAACAGAAGGCAGGACAAGAAACAACGGATGGAAACTGATCAAGGAGAGAAGCAACCTGGAATTAAGGAGAAACTTCCTGACAGTTGGAACAATTAATCAGTAGAACAGTTGCCCTCCAGAAGTTGTGGGTCTTCCAACACTAGAGTTTTTGAAGAAGATATTGGAGAACCATTTGCCTGAAATGGCAGGTAGAGGGTCGCCTGCTTGAGCAGGGGCTTGCACTAGAAGACCTCCAAGGTGCCCCCAGCTCTGTTCTGATTGATTGGTTGTTTGATTGATTGATTGATTGAAGGCAGGACCAGAAGCAACGGATGGAAACTAATCCAAGGAGAGAAGCAACCTGGAATTAAGGAGAAACTTCCTAACAGTGAGGACAATTAACCAGTGGAACAGCTTGCCACCAGAAATCATGAGTGCTCCATTACTGGAGGTTTTTTAAGAAGAGACTGGACAGCCACCTGTCTGAAATGGCAGACGGTCTCTTGCTTGAGCAGGGGGTTAGACTAGAAGACCTCCAAGGTCCCTTCCAATTCTATTTCATTGAAATAGGGAACGTGGGATGAAAGCCCACGCTGGAAAAACCCAAAAGATAGATCACCTTTGCGCCTTCTCTGACCAGCTAGCAGGAGACACACTTCTGCTCATCCCGATTTGGAGGGAGGCTCTGAAAAATCCCAAACCTGTTGGCAATGAAAAGAAAAACTAGAGGTGATATGGCAGCACTTTCCTAATATTTGAGGGGCTGCCTCAAAGAAGAGGGGGGGTGGTTCACCTATTTTCCAAAGCACCTGATGGCAGGACAAGAAGCAACGGATGGAAACCGACCAAAGAGAGAAGCAACCTGGGATCAAGGAGGAACTTCCTAATCGGGTTTTCTCCCACGTAAAATTAGAAGTGTCTTGGCGATGTTTCGACGAAGTCCCATTCGTCATCTTCAGGCTGGTGTCTTCAGCTTCGTGCTTCGAGGAGCTTCAATGGAACTTCGTCAAAACGTCGCCAAGACACTTCCAATTTTATGCAGGAAAAAACCCGGAAAACCAAAGGCCTACATATATATCTATATCTATATCTATATCTATCTATCTATCTATCTATTTGTTTTCTGAGGTTTTCGCGGGTGTTTCTATGTAGGTCTTTGGTTATTCGGGTTTTCTCCCGCGTCAAATTGGAAGTGTCTAGGCGATGTTTCGACGAAGTCTCCTTCGTCATCTTCAGGCTGGTGTTTTCGGCTTCTTTGCTCCTAGAAGCACGAAGCCGAAAACACCAGCCTGAAGATGACGAATGAGACTTCGTCGAAACGTCGCCAAGACACTTCCAATTTTACGTGGGAGAAAACCTGAACAACCAAAGACCTACCTACATACATACATACGTATATATATAGGGTTTCCTGCCTGAGCAGGGGGTTGGACTAGATGACCTCCAGGGTCCCTTCCAAACCTACTCTTCTGGTGCTCTGCGTGAGAGCAGTGAGCCGATGGCTGAGGCACTCTCCTTGGGTGGTGGGCCTCCCTGCCACCAGGACACCCTGGGAAACAGGATGCTGGATTGCCTGGCTGCTGCTTTCCTGCAGCTCCACCACCCTTATCTTCCTTATCATTCCCATCCCATCTGGTCACCGGCATGAAGCGGATTACAGGAGATTCCAAGCCGAGAGAGATGGGGACGGTCCACGTGGCTGAGGCTCTCCAGTTCCAAATCCAAAGGATGGCCGGTCTTCCGGGATGGATCATTCCCAAAGGTCTGCTTTCCCTCTCCTCTTCCACCTCCCCAAGTGGAATCCGCAGCCTCCTTTATTTCTTGTAGGACATGCCCAGAGATGTCAACGGTTCCCCTCCTTCCTCCACCACTCTAGGACCTACCCCCACCATCAATCTGAACTCAAGAAACCAGAATCCCATCCCCGCCTTCTTCCTTTCCCGGAACTGAGGTCCAGAGACAAGGATGTGAAGAAGCCAAGCAAGGGGTGAGAACAGCTGACTGTCCAAAAGGACTTCCTGAAACCGAGGACAATAAAGCTGCCCCAAGGAGAAAGCCACATTCTTCTCTGGACCACACCGACCTCAGGAGAGCGTCAGCATACCACCTGGGGTCTCCAAACATCTTCTGATGGTGCCTCCAACCTAATGCTGGAAGTTCCACGGGAGCCCCGGAGCAGAAGCAGCTGTTGTCGTTGAGAAGGTAAGGTGGACCTTAGCTTCAGGTTCTTCTTGAGGTTGTCTAGACCAGTGGTTCTTAACCTGGGCGATATTGCCCCCCAGGGGGCGATTTCATTTTTCAGGGGGGCGATGGAACGAAAATGGGGCGATATGGGGGCGATGGAGCGAGAGGTTTTGGGGACACTTTTGAGCAGGGGTAGTCAACCTTGGCTCTTTTATGACTCGTGGATTTCAATTCCCAGAATTCCTGAGCCAGCTTAGCTGGCTCAGGAATTCTGGGAGTTGAAGTCCACGAGTCATAAAAGAGCCAAGGTTGACTACCCCTGCTTTTGAGACTTTTTCGGACAGCAAATGGCTGTATATCTGTCGTACAAAAACATCAGATCGCTCGCTCTTAGTGGATTGAATTGTGTTTTCAAATGTTCCTCCAGCTAGCTTCAGTACAGAACGCCGTACATATGTGAAGACGCATCTTCATGCGCGTTGCGCAGCAGCCTCTACCCATACAACGGTGCGCTATTGGCCAGAATATGGGAGATATGGGGAAAAGACTGGAAATAAATTATTTGCATCGATATGTCCTGATGACAATTTGAAAGAAAACAAAAAAAGCGTTTGCATAAATTGAAGAATTATTTCCTATGTTGTGATTGAGAGGTTATATTGGGGGAGGGGGGCGATGACAACTTCCTCATTGGCTCGAGGGGGTGATTCGTTCAAAAAGGTTAAGAACCACTGGTCTAGACCAGGGCTCTTCGAACTTGGCCCTTTGATGACTTGTGGACTTCAACTCCCAGAATTCCTCATCCAGCTTTGTCTGGTTTTTTTCGCACATAGGACCAGGGGTCTTCAAACTTGGCCCTTTTATGACTTGTGGACTTCAACTCCTAGAATTCTGGGAATTGAAGTCCACAAGTCATAAAGAGGCCAAGTTTGAAGATCCCTGGCCTAGACTATGAGTCGCTTTGCATGTTGGGAAAGAACAGAACAGAGCAGAACAACAGAACTGGAAGAGAGCTAAGAGGTCACCTAGTCCAACCCTCTGCTCCAACTTTATACCATTCCCAGACAAATGGCTATCCAGTCTCTTCTTAAAAACCCTCCAGTGATGGAGCACCCACAACTTCTGGAGGCAGGTCGTTCCACTGGTTAATTGTTCTCCCTGTTCTCACTGTTGGGAGATTTCTCCTTGGTGCTAGGTTGCTTCTCTCCTTGATGAGTTTAATAATAATAAATAATAATAATAATAATAGTAAAGTTGGAAGGGACCTTGGAGGTCATCTAGTCCAACCCCCTGCTCAGGAAGGAAACCCTACACCATTTCGGACAAATGGCTGTCCAGTCTCTTCTTAAAAACTTCCAGTGTTGGAGCATTTACTGCTTCTGGAGGTAGGCTGTTCCACTGGTTAATTGTTCTCACTGTCAGGAAGTTTCTCCGTAGTTCTAGGTTGCTTCTCTCCTTGATTAGTTTCCACCCGTTGCTTCTTGTCCTGCCTTCAGGTGCTTTGGAAAATAGCTTGATTCCCTTTTCTTTATGGCAGCCCCTGAGATATTGGAACACTGCTATCATGTCCCCCCTTGTCCTTCTCTTCGTTAAACTAGACATAGCCAATTCTAGCAACCGTTCCTTGTATGTTTCAGCCTCCAGTCCCCTGATCATCTTTGTTGCTCTTGTCACTTGGTCAAAGAATACAATAAGATTTGTCTGGCATGATCTGTTTTTGACAAACCCATGTTGGCTTTTAATAACGACTTTGTTTGCCTGGAGATGTTCGCTGATTCGTTGTTTGATTATCTTTTCCAGAATCTTCCCAGGTATTGAAGTCAGGCTGATAGGTCTGTAATTTCCTGGGTCCATTTTTTTTTCCTTTTTCAAAGATGGGAACTACATCAGCTCTTTCCCAGTCCTCTGGTAGTTCCCCAGTGCTCCAGGATCTTTGAAAAATATAGTTCAGTGGTTCTGAGATCACATCTGCCAGTTCCTTGAGAATCCTGGGGTGTAATCCATCCGGTCCTGGCGATTTGAACTCGTCTAGGCTGGACAGGTGCTCACTTACCGTTTTCTTGCCTATCTTAACTTGTATTTCTATTTTGTTCTTCTCTGCACTTTTTCCAAAGTCTAAAGACCTTTTTATATCACGGCGACCAAATCTGGACGCCGTGTTCCAAGTGTGTTCTTACCAAGGCCTTAGATCAATGGTGGCGAAGCTATGGCACGCGTGCCGGAGGTGGCACTCAGAGCCCTCTCTGTGGCGCTTCTCCGAACTGCTGGCGACGGGCTGCGGAGCCCCAGAATGCGCCGGTCGAGGGGCCGGCAGGCTGTGGCTGCTGACGGACACTGTCGGCCCCCATGCGCTCGCTGGCCTCTGTGTGCGGGGGCCGATGGTGTCAGGCAGTAGCTGCCCCGGCCCCTGCCTTGCCTTGCCCTGAGATAATGGCACCCCCATCCTGCCTCGCCTCACCCCGCAGGACGAGCTTCCTATCCACCACCCCACCTGCCAGAGACCCCCTGGATCTCCCCCAACCCTGCACAGCCCCCACAGGTGTCCCTCCCTACGAGCAACATCGAGGTGATTATGCCCACCTTGGCCACAGCCACCCAACCTGCCATGACCACCACAGCCATGCCCACTCAGTGGGCCACACCCACCTGGCACCCGGCGATAAATAAGTGGGTTTTGGGTTGCAGTTTCGGCACTCAGTCTCTAAAACAGTGGTTCTCAACCGCGACCCCCCCAACCGGTCATAAGTCGAGGAATACTCAACCGGTCGTAAGTTGAGGACTACTCAACTGGTGCAGCACCGTTTGCAGAATGGGATTTTTGGCGGGCTCAGCAGGGCAGAGACAGCCTGGACAATTCCTATTGGCTTTTGAAAGCCAATAGAATTAGACTCTGTTCAAGAGAGTCTATTCTATTGGCTTTCAAAAGCGAATAGAATAAAAGGGAGTAGCACAGCTAAGGAAAAGGGGGGAAAAAATGGCAGACTGCGTTGTTTGGCGACCCCCGTGAAATGGTCGTTCGACCCTAAATGGGGTCCCGACCCACAGGTTGAGAACCGCTGCTCTAAAAGGTTCGCCATCACTGTCTTAGATTAAGCAATACAAATACTTGATGTGATATTGATTCTATCACTCTGTTGATGCAGCCCTAGGGTGACACAGTGCTGGGCGATAGCAACTTATTTCCACGGGACTTTTCTTTGATTGTCCAATCTTGGTTGGTCTGTTCTTCGCTGTCCCCCTTTAGAAAATGGGAAGAAAGTCTGTTTAAGGAAGCCAACTGTGACAAGCCAGCTTAAAAAGCAAAAGCTCGGGAGGGGAAAAAAACATCAACAACCGTTGGACCCCAAAGGCAGAAGATAGCAGCAAGTTTTAGCATCCAGGCTTCATTTTTTTTAAGAAGGTCTTCTCCTAATTTCCTTAATCAAAATAGAGCTGGAAGGGACCTTGGAGGTCTTCTAGCCCAACCCCCTGTTCAAGCAGGAGATCCTATACCAGGGGTAGGCAACCTTGGCTCTTTTATGACTCGTGGACTTCAACTCCCAGAATTCCTGAGCCAGCTATGCTGGCTCAGGAATTCTGGGAATTGAAGTCCACGAGTCATAAAAGAGTCAAGGTTGCCTACTCCTGTCCTACACCAAGGGGCGGTCCAAATTCTTCTTAAAAACTTCCAGTGATGAAGCCCCCACATTTTCAGGAGGCAAGCAGTTCCACCGGTTCATTCTCCTCCCTGTTAGGAAGTCTCTCCTTAATTCCAGGTTGCTTCTCTCCTGGATTAGTTTCCACCCGTTGTTTCTGATGAACAGGTTGCTCTCCCAAAATAGGTATTAAGATCTGAGAAGCCACATCTGGAACCAAAGCAGTTTTTCCAGCTGGGTGATCCAAAGACATAGATGGATTTATGTCCTAGATTAGGGTGTCCAAGCTTGCACAGTTGTGGACTTGTGGACTTCAACTCCCAGAATTCCCCAGCCAGCTATCTTCTGCCTGTAGGTCCTAAGCAGGACCTGGGAATGCAAGCCTATCTCTGCTTGCTGCAATGTGATAGGGCAGGCGTCTTCAAACTTAGCCCTTTTATGACTTGTGGACTTCAACTCCCAGAATTCCTGAGCCAGCCAACCCTGTCTGTCTGTCTGTCTGTCTGTCTGTCTGTCTGTCTATCTATCTATCTATCTATCTATCTATCTATCTATCTATCTATCTATCTATCTATCTATCTGTCTATGTATCATAGCTATCTATCTTCTATCTATCTATCTATCTATCTATCTATCTATCTATCTATCTATCTATCTATCTATCTATCTGTGTCTGTCTATCTGTCTGTCTGTCTCTCTGTCTCTCTGTCTATTTGCCTATCTGCCTATTGTCTATCTATATCTATTTTCTATGTCTATCTATTATAGCTATCTATCTATCATATCTATCTATCTATCTATCTCATATCTATCTATCTAACATCTATTTTCTATCTATCTAGGTATCTATCTATCTATCTATCTATCTATCTATCTATCTATCTATCTTCTATCTATCTATCTTCTATCTGTCTGTCTATCTATTTATCTACCATCATCTGTCTCTGTCTCTCTGTCTCCCTCTCTCTTTCTATTGGTATCTATCTATCTATCTATCCGCCTTTCTTTCTTTCTTTCTTTCTTTCTTTCTTTCTTTCTTTCTTTCTTTCTTTCTTTCTTCCTTCCTTCCTTCCTTCCTTCCTTCCCATTTCTTTTCTTCTATCTATCTATCTATCTATCTATCTATCTATCTATCTATCTATCTATCTTCTATCTGTCTGTCTGTCTGTGTCTATCTGTCTATTTATCTACCATCATCTCTCTGTGTCTCTCTGTCTGTCAACCTTCAGACTTGACCTGGTGCCCCTGCTGGTATCTGAAGTCCCTGATCAAATGGCGGTGTGTTTTCTGCTCGAATGAACAGCCTGGAGAGACCCTTCCTCTACACTTCATCATTCTTCCCCTATCTTCTTCCCTTCCTTGATTAAAAGGAAGGAGAGAAGCAACCTAGAACTAAGGAGAAACTTCCTGACCGTGAAGACAATCAATCAGTGGAAGGGCTTCCCTCCAGAAGTTGTGAGCGCTCCATCGCTGGAGGTTTTTAAGAAGAGACTGGACAGCCAGTTGTCTGAAATGTCCCAGGGTCTCCTGCTTGAGCAGGGGGTTGGACTAGATGACCTCCAAGGTCCCTCCCGACTCTGTTATTGTGCAGTCTGTATTTGGAAGATTCGGTTCAGAAGAGTTCAGAGGAGAACCCACTAGGGCTGGCCATGGGCATGGAGAGTGAGTGTCATAACCAGTGCTGTTGCAACTTCGAATGATCGTTAAACTGTTACACGTCGAGGGTTCCCCGTAGCCATGATCCAGACAGTCCGCAGTACTCCTGCTAGCCTCGCATTTTAACCATGTCTGGGTTTTGTTCTCCCCACTAGGTTTCCACAGGCCCGACTCAACCTCGGAACTCACAATGAGACTCCTCTTCCTCGCCTTTGTGTCGTTTGCTGTGATTATTTCGCCAGGTACGCCAGCTAAATGTCTCTAAACAACCGTCTCACTTAGCAACACAAATTTTAGGCTCAGTTGTGGTCGTAAATGGAGGACTACCTGCACTGAACACTTAGCACTTAGACTTATATACACAATGCTTTACAGCCCTCTCTGGGTGGTTTACAGAGTCAGCCTCTTTGCCCCCAACAATCTGGGTCCTCAATTTCCCGACCTGGGAAGGACGGAAGGCTGAGTCTACCTTGAGCCGGTCAGGATGGAACTTCCTGGCTGTGGGCAGAATCAGCCTGCGATATGACGCTCTAACCCAGCGGTTCTCAACCTTTTTAATGCCGCGACCCCCAACCGGTCGTAAGTCGAGGACTAAACCGGTTGTAAGTCAAGGACTAAACCGGTCGTAAGTTGAGGAATACCCAACCGGTCGTAAGTCGAGGACTTTCCCTGCCCGGGAGCGCTGCGCATGCGTGGTGCCGCCCCCTGCACCGAGGCGTAGCTGGCAAGCGGCAGAGACGGAGCAGGCCGACCACCGGCTGGGCCACCAGCTGGCCCAGCCCAAGGGAGGTGAGGCACCCGCCGGAAAAGGGGAAAAAAATGGCGGACAGCCTTGCTTGGCGACCCCGTGAAATGGTCAATCGACCCCAAATGGGGTCGCGACCCATAGGTTGAGAACTGCTGCTCTAGCCACTCAGCCATCAGGGCTTCCTTCTCCTTGTTTTCCTCCCTCCCTCCCTCCCTCCAATAGCACTTATATACCGCTTCACAATAGCACTTATATACCGCTTTACAGCCCTCTCTGGGCAGTTTACAGAGTCAGCCTCTTTGCCCCCAACAATCTGGGTCTTCATTTTACCAACCTAGGAAGGAAGGAAGGAAGGAAGGAAGGAAGGAGATGGAGGGAGGGAAGGGAGGGAAGGAAGGAAGAAAGAAAGAAAGGGAGAGAGGGAGGGAAGGAAGGAAAGGAAGGGAGGGAGGAAAGCGAGGGAAGGAAGGAGATGGAGGGAGGGGAGGGAAGGAAACTTGAGAAGGAGAGAAGGAAGGAAGGAGATAGAGGGAGGGAAGGGAGGAAGGAAGGAAGGAAGGAAGGAAGGAAGGAAGGAAGGAAGGAAGGAAGGAAGGAAGGCTGAGTCATCTCAAACTGGTCAGGATCGAAGGGATCAAACTCCTGGCAGTGGGCTGAATTATCCTGTAATATTGCATTCTCACCACTGCCCATTGGATTAAGGGATTGAATTAACCCTTTTGCTGGTTATGCAATCTCCTAAACCTGAAATGAAGAGTCACAGCCCCCTAAATTAACCAAGGTCCAAATGAACCCGGCTACCCCCATTGGGCCAATAGAACTCCCTGGCATTAGGCGTTACGTGAACCCAGGAGTGGGTCAGTCAGACTGGGGGCCATGGCACTGAATGGAAAGAAGGACTCGGGGTGACGTGATAGCAGCCTTCCAATATTTGAGGGGCTGCCCCAAAGAGTGGGGGGGGGCTCAAGCTATTCCCCAAAGCCCCCGAAGGCAGGACAGAAACCAACGGATGGAAACTACTCAAGGAGAGAAGCAACCTGGAACTAAGGAGGAACGTCTGGAGAATGAGAACAAATAATCCGTGGAACAGCTTGCCACCAGAAGTTGTGGGCGCTCCATCAAAGAAGAGATCGGACAACAATTTGACCAGGAGGGTATAGGGTCTCCTGGTTGGGTGGGAGGGGGGTTGGACTAGAAGACCTCCAAGGACCCTCCCAACTCGGTTGTGGGAGCTCCATCCCCAGAGGTTTCCAAGAAGAGATTGGACAGCCATCGGTCGGAAACGGCAGAAAGTCTTCTGTCTTGAACGGGGGGGGTAGGACTAGAAGACCTCCAAGGTCCCACCCAACACTCTCATTCTGTTTATCTCAGCTCTTGTGTTCTCCCTTCCTCCTGTTCTGCAGCTTCGGCTTCCTGGTCGGCGACTTACCCGGACCGCGTGTCGTCCATCACGGGTTCTTGCGCGGTGCTTCCGTGCACGTTTGCCTTCCCCGGCGACGTCTCCATGGCAAATGGGATCGTGGCTATTTGGTACAAAGACGAGAATAATCAGTTGGTCACCGTTTTCCATTCCACCTCTCCGGAGAAGGCCGATTCTCGCTTTCAAAACCGGGTCCGGCTGCTGGGGGACCCCCTCCAGCGCAACTGCACCCTCCTCCTGAGACACCTGACGAAGGAAGACAGCGGCTCATACTCCTTCCGCTTTGAAATCGTCAATGCGAACAGCTGGACGGAGAAGAAGCAGCTCCAGCTGACCATCACGGGTAGGTGGTCTCCTTCTCCAGCTGCGAAAGGAATCTTCAGTCAGAATAAGAGCTGGAAGGGACCTTGGAGGTCTTCTAGTCCAGCCCCCCCTGCTCGAGCAGGAGAACCTACACCATCTCAGACAAGTGACTGTCCAGCCTCTTCTGAAAAACCTCCAGTGATGAACCAGCCACAATTTCTGGTGGCAAGCAGTTCCACTGGTTTAATTGTCCTGGCTGTTAGGACGTTTCTCCTTCATTCCAGATTGCTTCTCTCCTTGATTAGTTTCTATCCATAGTTCATTTGTCTGAGATGGTATAGGTTCTCCTGCTTGAGCAAGGGGCTGGACTAGAAGATCTCCAAGGCCCCTTCCAGCTTCTATTCTATTCTCTTCTGTTCTGTTCTATTCTATTCTTTATTATCCTAGCCATTTTCTATTTCTATTCTATTCTATTCTATTCTATTCTATTCTATTCTATTCTATTCTATTCTATTCTATTCTATTCTATTCTATTCTATTCTATTATCATTATTCTCTTCTCTTATTCTATTCTATTCTCATTATTCTCTTCACTTCTTCTATTCTATTCTATTCTATTCTATTCTATTCTATTCTATTCTATTCTATTCTTCTATTCTATTATCATTATTCTTCACTTCTTCTATTCTATTCTATTCTATTCTATTCTATGCTATTATCATTATTCTCTTCTCTTATTCTATTCTATTCTATTCTATTCTATTCTATTCTATTCTATTCTATTCTATTCTATTCTATTCTATTCATTATTCTCTTCTCTTCTCCTCTTCTGTTCCTTGTCTTGCCGTCTGGTGCTTTCTTTTAATCCATGTGCTGGCTGGGCAACTCTGGGAATTGAAGTCCACAAGTCTTAAAGTGGCCAAGGGTGGAGACCTCTGAATTACAGCATGGCCAAGGGAGATAAGAGGTCTTCTCCAGATCATGTGCCAAGTTCATCCCTTTGTCCTATATCTTTCCTTAGATAACCCTGATATACCCACCATTGCTGCCCCCGACTATCTGAGGGAGGGAGTTCCAGCATCCTTTAAGTGTTCTAGTCCGTACGTCTGTCCCTACGAACACAGCTCCCTGCGATGGTTCGGCCACCACCCCGAGACCTCAGATGTCTCTGGAACAGTCCAGCTTGACACCACGGCGGCTGTCTTGAGGCAAACGCTCCAGACGACGCTGACCTGGAAGGACCACGAACACAAGCTGGGCTGTGAAGTGTCCGTGGGGACCCAGAAGGCCAGAGGCGAAGTTACTCTCCGTGTTGCATGTGAGTAGCGCGACGGAGCAGGGAACCTCCTGCAGGGACCCCCCCCCTCAACACCACCTAAGCAGCATCACGGTCAGGCTTCAAACCCAGATCTTCTTCCAAACCTTGGAAGCCCATCAGGCTGAAATAGGCTGTAAGGTCCCTGGCCTGTGGCAAAACCTGAGAAATTGTAAAAATCCAGTCATCAAAACTCAAGCAGAGGCTTCTTAAACGTACAGCACTTAATTTAAACATATAAGGAATGGCTGCTGGAATTGGGTAGGTCTAGTTTAAGGAAGAGAAGGACGAGGGGGGGGGCAGGATAGCAGCCTTCCTGTATCTCAGGGGCTGCCCCAAAGAAGAGGGAGTCAAGCTATTCTCCAAAGCGCCTGAAGGCAGGAGAAGAAGCAACGGATGGAAACGAATCAAGGAGAGAAGCAACCTGGAACTACGGAGAAACTTCCTGACAGTGGGAACAATTAACCAGTGGAACAACCTGCCTCCAGAAGCGGTGAATGCGCCAACACTGGAAGTTTTTAAGAAGAGACTGGACAGCCATTTGTCCGAAATGATATAGGGCAGTAGTTCTCAACCTGTGGGTCGGGACCCCATTTGGGGTCGAATGACCATTTCACGGGGGTCACCAAACAACGCAGTCCACCATTTTTTTCCGCCTTTTCCTTAGCTGTGCTACTCCCTTTTTTTCTATTGGCTTTTGAAAGCCAATAGAATAGACCAGCGGTTCTCAACCTATGGGTCGCGACCCCATTTGGGGTTGATCGACCATTTTTCGGGGGTTGCCAAAGGTGGCGATCCGCCATTTTTCGCGGCGCCGTGCACGCGCGCCGTGCATGGGGCGTCGTCGTGCACGCGCGCCGCGCATGGGGGCGCACCATGCATGCGCATCGCGCATGGCCCCCCATGCGCGTGGCACCGCGCATGCGCAGAACGTTTGTGTGACGGGGGTCGCCGTCACACAAACGTTGAGAAGCACTGGAATAGACTCTCTTGAATAGAGTCTCAGTCTATTGGCTTTCAAAAGCCAATAGGAATTGTCCAGGCTGCCTCTGCCCTGCTGAGCCCGCCAAAAGTCCCATTCTGCAAACGGTGCTGCACCAGTTGAGCAGTCCTCGACTTACGACCAGTTGAGTAGTCCTCGACTTACGACCGGTTGGGGGTCACAGCATTAAAAAGGTTGAGAACCACTGGTATAGAGCATTGGACTAAATGACCTCTAAGGTCCCTTCCAACTTTATTATTATTGTTGTTGTTGTTGACACATATATCAATACATGATAGCCGTATTCCAGTATTTGAGGGGCTGCCCCAAGGAACAGGGGAGAGGGAGTCAAGCTATTCTCCAAGGTGCCTGAAGGCAGGACAAGAAACAGTGAGAGCAATTAACCAGTGGAACAACCTGCCACCAGAAGCTGTGAATGCTCCAACACTGGCAGCAGTTGTGTTTCAGGAGCATCACACTTTAGAAAGTTAGCATTGCTTTATAAACTTTGTCAGCCCAATGAAAATCAGACAACAGACTTATTACAATGTAAGGAAGGCATCCGTCGTTTCTGCACACTCCCATGTTCCCTCCTTCAGTACATCACACAAGTGGACCCCCACAGTTTGTATGAAACTTGACGCCAACGCTGATTACAGAAACGAGACCGCAATCGTTAGGCAAGGTTACACAATTTGTTTCTTTTTCTAGCTCCCGTTACAGAACCGTACAAACAACTCAGCCCTTTGCCATTGGTGTTTACTCACCGTCTCTACGTGTTTTGGATTTTGGCTCCCAATATAAACATATGTATAAATATATAATATTAATAAATAGAAATAAAGAGTGAGTTTGGCCTAGAAACCAGGAGACGGTGAGTTCTAGTCCCGCCTTAGGCACGAAAGCCAGCTAGGTGACTTTGGGCCAATCACCTGGAGACGGTGAGTTCTAGTCCTGCCTTAGGAATGAAAGCCAGCTAGGTGACTCTGGATCAATCACCAGGAGATGGTGAGTTCTAGTCCTGCCTTAGGCACGAAAGCCAGCTAAGTGACTTTGGGCCAATCACCTGGAGACAGTGTGTTCTAGTCCTGCCTTAGACATGAAAACCAGCTAGGTGACTTTGGGCCAATCACCTGGAGACGGTAAGTTCTAGTTCTGCCTTAGGAATGAAAGCCAGCTAGGTGACTTTGGACCAATCACCAGGAGACGGTGAGTTCTAGTCCCGCCTTAGACATGAAAACCAGCTGGGTGACTTTGGGCCAGTCACCAGGAGATGGTGAGTTCTAGTCCCGCCTTAGGCATGAATGACGGCTGGGTGACTTTGAGCCAGCCCAGCACAACTCACAGAAAATAGGACAAAGAAGAACGATTTAGGTATCTTCACTGCCTAAAGGACTGGGGGGGGGGGGCGCGATAGCCATGTTCCAATATTTGAGGGGCTGCCCCAGAGAAGAGGAGGGGGTCCACCTAGCCTCCAAAGCCCCGGAAGGCAGGATGAGAAGCAACAGATGGGAACCAATCAAGGAGAGAAGCAACCTGGAACTAAGGAGAAACTTCCTGGCAGGGAGGACAATTAACCAGTGGAACAGCTTGCCACCAGAAGTTGTGGATGCTTCACCACGGGAGGTTTTTAAGGAAAAAAAAGAACAGCCACCTGTCTGGCATGGTCTAGTCTAGTGTCTCCTGCTTGTGCAGGGGTTGGACTAGAAGATCTCCAAGGTCCCTTTCCACTCTGTTGTTCTGCTAAGCAGGAGTAGATAAACTTGTACCAACTTAATCCAGTCTGGATGGAATTTAGCATTCTTTCATGAGACGGGACTAGCCTCCATTGCCATGCAGGGTGCCCAAATATGGAAGTTGTAACCTCCTGTGCAGGGGTAGGCAACCTCAGCTCTTTTATGACTTATGGACTTCAACTCCCAGAATTCCTGAGTCAGCTATGCTGAGGGAAAGGGAGAGGTTTCCAAGCTGAGCCCTGCTGTCTCAGGAATTCTGGGAGTTGAAGTCCATGAGTCATAAAAGAGCCAAGGTTGCCTACCCCTGGTCTAGGCCTAGTCTGCTTTATGATGTGTGGACTTCAACTCCCAGAATTCCTGAGCCAGCATGGCTCAGCTTGGAAACCTCTCCCTTTCCCCTCAGCATGGCTGGCTCAGGAATTCTGGGAGTTGAAGTCCACCAGTCATAAAAGAGCCAAGGTTGCCTATCTCTGGCCTAGGCCTAGGCCCCCTCATGACTCCTGGACTTCAACTCCCAGAATTCCTGAGCCAGCCACGCTGAGGGGAAAGGGAGAGGTTGCCAAGCTGAGCCGTGCTGGCTCAGGAATTCTGGGAGTTGAAGTCCACGAGTCATAAAAGAGCCGAGGTTGCCTACCCCTGCCCTATAGAATGGAAGCCCACCACTCATCCCTCTGGGCTTTTTGATCTTTTATTCTCCTTCTCTTTTGTCCCTTCCTAGATGCCCCCAAGGGTGTCCAGGTGATCCTCCACCCCTCCAACCAGAACCTCCGAGTGGGTGACGCCGTGTCTCTGCTTTGCAACGTCAGCGCCAGCTACCCGGAGCCCACGGCCTTCAGGTGGTTCAAGGACGGCTCTGCCTGCGGAAGCGAGCAGGTGAAGAACATCCCATCTGTGTCCCTCAAGGATTACGGACTCTACCATTGTGAGGCCGAGAACGCGCTGGGCACCGGAGTGGCCGAAGGGGTCCCGCTCCACATTTTCTGTGAGTAGCCACAACTGCATCTCAGCAGGCCATAGGAAGGAGGACCAGACTGATTCAATCATTCCATTCCTTTTTAAATTGTTATTTATTCCTTAAAACTTACATGCCACCCATAAAAGCTTAAAGAGTAGCCTCTGGGCCAGGGATCCCAAACTTGGCAACTTTTAGACCTGGGAGCTCCCAGAATTCCCCAGCCAGCATGCTTTAAGAGGGGTGGACTTCAACTCCCAGAATCCCCCAGCCAGCATGCTTTAAGAGGGGTGGACTTCAATTCCCAGAATCCCCCAGCCAGCATGCTTTAAGAGGGCTGGACTTCAACTCCCAGAATCCCCCAGCCAGCATGCTTTAAGAGGGGTGGACCAAATCCCAGAATTCCCCAGCCAGCATGCTTTAAGAAGGGTGAACTTCAACTCCCAGAATCCCCCAGCCAGCATACTTTAAGAGGGCTGGACTTCAACTTCCAGAATCCCCCAGCCAGCATGCTTTAAGAAGGGTGGACCAACTCCCAGAATCCCCCAGCCAGCATGCTTTAAGATGGGTGGACTTCCACTTGCAGAATCCCCCAGCCAGCATGCTTTAAGAAGGGTGGACTTCAAATTCCCAGAATCCCCCAGCCAGCATGCTTTAAGAGGGCTGGACTTCAACTTCCATATATTGTAAGCATAAGACCAAGTCTCTGCTTCATCAATCTTGTCTCTATGCCTACAGGGGATGATGGGAACTGGAGTGCTAGGGCCTCCCCTCCCTGCTCCCTTTCAGGATGGTGGTTCCTAAGGGAAAAGAGACCAGGATACTAATTTAGGTTGTGGCCAGTTTGTCTGGTTGGGTGTGATCAAAGTCTGTTGGACTACACAGCAAGGGTCTTCAAACTTGGCCCCCGGGAAGACGTGTGGACTTCAACTCCCAGAATCCCCCAGCCAGCGCATGCTGGCTGGGGGATTCTGGGAGTTGAAGTCCACACGTCTTCCCGGGGCCAAGTTTGCAGAACTCTGCTCCACGTTGGCTTACAACCCCGTGTCCCTCCCCTGCCCAGCTGCTGTGCTGTCGATCAGTCCTTCCTCCAGGGTCAGAGAAGGTGAGACGGTCACCTTGACCTGCAAGGTACCTGGAGAAGACCAGCAGGAGATCCTCTACAGCTGGTACAAGAACACCCTGTGGCTGAAGGAGGGCAGCGCCCACATCCTGACCTTCCAGGCGGCGACCGTCGGGGACACCGGCTACTACGCCTGCAAAGTCCAGAACGACAAGGGGAGCCAGACCTCGTCCGCCGTCAGCCTGACCGTCCTGTGTGAGTTTGGGCCCCCCGGGGCCCTCGGCCTGCGCTTGAGTCCCGAGAAACGGGCCTGGCCCAAAACCAGCCCTGCAAGGTTGCTTCTTGCTAGAGGATTGTGGGTGTGGTTATAGACTATATCATTGTGGTTACGTGATTGTGGTGGTGGTGGTGGTGGTGATTGTGGCTGTAGTTGTGTGTGATTATTATTGTGATTGTGGTTGTGGTGGTGGTGGTTTTGGTTGTGATTATTATTGTGATTGTAATTATTATTGTGATTATGATTGTGGTGGTGGTTGTGGCTGTGATTGTGATTATTATTGTGATTGTGATTGTATGATGGTTGTGATTGTGATTGTGGTTGTGGTGGTTTTGGTTTTGGTTGTGATTATTATTGTGATTGTAATTATTATTGTGATTGTGGTGGTGGTTGTGGCTGTGATTGTGATTATTATTGTGATTGTATGATTGTTGTGGTTGTGGTTGTGGTGGCTTGTGGTTGTGGTTGTGGTGGTTGTGGCTGTGATTATTATTGTGGTTGTGGTTGTTGTGGCTGTGGTTGTGGTTATTCTTGTGATTGTGATTGTGATTATTATTGTGACTGATTATTGTGATTGTGATTGTGGTGATTGTGGTTGTGATTATGATTGATTGTAGTTGTGATTATTATTGTGATTGTAATGGTTATTGTGGTGGTGGTGGTGGTGGTGGTTGTGCCTGTGATTGTGATTGTGATTGTGCAGCCTTCCCCCAAAATGGGTCAGGATCCCAGCTTATTTGGGGGGATAAAGTTATCCTATCTTGACCCCCCCAAGCAATTTGGTGGAAGGAAGGCTGATGTGCAATGCTTCAGGAGCCATTACAATGAGGAAGCCCACTCCCTACACAGCCCCCAGGATGTAAACCACAGTTTGGCGCCAGAATGATGGACGGCTGCCTGTTTTAAATTACATTTACTGCAGAATTTATGCACAAGGCGGAAGGAGCAGGAGGATTTGTTGGCTCCGCAGCCCGTTGTGAAAATAACAGCAGGCTTAATTTCAGCCATTTATCAACTCAGACAGACTTTAAACTGGGATGTTACTCATGGTTTTATGCTTCTGGGCAAAATTAACGCCTCTGCTAGTGTCCTTAGAGGGGTGTTTCTCAGCCTTGGGAAGTTTAAAATGGGTGGATTTCAACTCCCAGAATTCCCCAGCCAGCATGCTTTAAGAAGGGTGGACTTCAACTCCCAGAATCCCCCAGCCAGCATGCTTTAAGAGGGGTGGACTTCAACTCCCAGAATCCCCCATTCAGCACGTTTAAGATGTATGGACTTCAACTCCCAGAATCCCCTATCCAGCATGCTTTAAGAGGGGTGGACTTCAACTCCCAGAATCCCCCATTCAGCATGTTTAAGATATATGGACTTCAACTCCCAGAATCCCCCAGCCAGCATGCTTTAAGATGGCTGGACTGGGGAATTTTGGGAATTGAAGTCCACCCGTCTGAAAGCCGCCAAAGTGGAGAAACACAACCTTAGACCCAGCTCCCTGGCTTTTCCCGTCCCCCGGGACCCCAGAAACCATGATGCACCGCCCTGTGTTCCAGGAAGGCCCCCTTTGGGAGGTGGACCCGGGCCCCTGCCATCCAGCCTCACCCCCTTTTGCCTCCGGCAGATCCCCCGCGGCTGCCCTCCCTGGCCTTGTTCCAGGAGAGGCAGAGGGGCCAGCTGGCCATCGTCCACTGCACGGTGGACAGTAACCCCCAGGCCACCCTGAGCCTCTTCCGGGACGGGCGCCTCCTGGCCACCACCAGCTCACACTCGGCGCCCAGCCAGCGGATCCGCATCGCAGCCACCCGCAACTCCCTGAAGCTGGAGATCCAGAGGGTCACCCCGGAGGACGAGGGCCAGTACCGGTGCCTGGCCAGCAACCAGTACGGGAACACCAGCAGCTCCAGCTTCTTCCGGAGCCAGAGTGAGTAAGTGGGGGGGAGGTGGGGGGTTGCAGCGGGTACCCCCAGCCTCCTTAGGGCGCCCAGTCTGGGAAACCCAAGGGAGAAGAAGGGGGGCATGGAAGAGAAGACGGAGGAGAGCCGGAGAAGAGCCCCTTGGAGGGAGGGCCAGACCTCCGTCAAAGGCCCATGGCCGGCATCCCCCTTCCGTTCCTCCCGTCCCCACCCCCACACAAGGTGAGTTAGAATTAATAGAATAGAATAGAATAGAATAGAATAGAATAGAATAGAATAGAATAGAATAGAATAGAATAGAATAGAATAGAAAATATGGAATGGAATAGAATGGAATGGAAGAATAGAATAGAATAGAATAGAATAGAATAGAATAGAGTAGAGTAGAGTAGAGTAGAGTAGAGTAGAGTAGAGTAGAGTAGAGTAGAGTAGAGTAGAGTAGAGTAGAATAGAATAGAATAGAATAGAAAATGTGGAATAGAATAGAGTAGAATAGAATAGAATAGAATAGAAAATATGGAATGGAATAGAATAGAATAGAAATAGAATAGAATAGAATATATGAAATGGAATGGAAGAATAGAATAGAATAGAATAGAATAGAATAGAATAGAATAGAATAGAATAGAATAGAATAGAATAGAATAGAATAGAAAATATGGAATGGAATAGAATAGAATAGAAATAGAATAGAATAGAATATATGAAATGGAATGGAAGAATAGAATAGAATAGAATAGAATAGAAAATATGGAATGGAATAGAATGGAATAGAATAGAATAGAATAGAATAGAACAGAATTTAGAACAGAATAGAACAATATGAATAGAAAATATGGAATAGAATGGAATGGAATGGAATAGAATAGAATAGAATAGAATAGAATAGAATAGAATAGAATAGAATAGAATAGAATAGAATAGAATAGAATAGAGCTGGAAGGGACCTTGGAGGTCTTCTAGTCCAGCCTCCTTCTCAAGCAGGAGACCCTTGACCATTTCAGACAAGTGGCCGTCCAGTCTCTTCTTAAAGCCTCCAGTGTTGGAGCATTCACCGCTTCTGGAGGCCGGTTGAGTGATCCACCTTGTAGGCCTGACAGCCGTGGTCTTCTCCTCCTCCCTGCTCTGCTTACAGCTGCCAGGGTGGTGGCCAGCCCCTCCGACCAGCTGGTCGAAGGCCAGCGTGTCGCCCTGACCTGTCTCACCACTGTGGGGAGCAAAGAAGAAGACGACCCCATCACGTATGCTTGGTACAAGAACGCCAAGTGGCTAGAGCAAGGCCAGAAGGACACCCTGGTTCTCTCAGCGGTGGTCAGCGGAGACGCTGGCTCGTTCCACTGCGTGGCCGAAAACAAGAAAGGGAGCCACATCTCACCGCCCATCGCTCTGCGCGTGCTCTGTGAGTAGCCAAACCTGGGGGATGGGCTTTTTCAGGAGGCCACTGGACCTGCTTGTTTCTCTTTGAAGTTGTTTCGCTTCTCTTCCCAGAGGCTTCTTCAGTTCTGGATTGTTGGTGGGGAATGGATAGCTTTATACTCCTTGCAGACAGCCGGTCATTTGCCTCCGTTTAGAGCATAGGTTCTCAACCTGTGGGTCGGGACCCCATTTGGGGTCGAGCGACCATTTCACGGGGGTCGCCAAACAACGCAGTCCGCCATTTTCTTTCCCCCTTTTCCTTAGCTGTGCTACTCCCTTTTATTCTATTGGCTTTTGAAAGCCAATAGAATAGACTCTCTTGAATAGAGTCTAATCCTATTGGCTTTCAAAAGCCAATAAGAATTGTCCAGGCTGTCTCTGCCCTGCTGAGCCCGCCAAAAGCCCCAGTCTGCAAACGGTGCTGCGACAGTTGAGTAGTCCTCAACTTACGACCGGTTGAGTAGTCGCGGCATTAAAAAGGTTGAGAACCACTGGTTTAGAGAGTCGTTGAGGCCACTTGGAGGTTGACCTGTATCCTGAAGGTCACCCGAGTGGTGCAAATGAGTGGGGAGCCTTCTTGGCTGCAGGGTGTTTTACTGCCCTGGGCCCCTTCCCCGTTGAAAACGGGCGCAGGATGATGGGGATGAGTCTGGGCCGTCTGAATCTCAAACTGACGTGCAGATGGTTCTTGTAGTCTACAATGTTTTCTGGAAATCCCTTCAGACTCCCACAACATTTGAAGGGTGTCCATTCCTAAGTGCAGGGCTAAATGTCTATGGAGATTGTCTGTCCTCCAGATCCTGGTTGTCCCAAAGGTGCTTTTTCAGCTTCTTCCTCTCTGACTGGATGGTGGAGGATGGAAGGATTTATACTCCTTGCAGACAGCCGGTTGTTGGCATCCTTTGAGGGAGTCGTTGAGGCCACTGTTGAGGTTTACCTGTGTCCTCAGGGGTCACCTGAGTGGTGTGCAAACGGGCGTGGAGCCTTCTTGGAACCGCTGAAAGGACTGCGTAGTAGACGGGAGACAGAGGACGTTGTTCAGTTTGGACCTTCGGTGGCCTCTTTGATCCTTCTTGCAAAGACACCGTCTACCTTCAGGCTATAACACAGTCCTCAAACGTCTTCAAACATCTTCAAAGAGAACAAAGAAAGTCCACTTGCCTCGGGGGTGGAGGGAAGCACTTTTGGGACAAGCCTGACCTGGAGGATGGAGAAGCTCCATAGATGTTACCTGGAGTACCTGTACTGGAGAAGTTCTCCTTCCATCCAGGGCATGTCCTAGAACAGTGGTGGCGAACCTATGGCACGCGTGCCAGAGGTGGCACTCAGAGCCCTCTCTGTGGGCGCTTCTCCGAACTGCTGGCGGCGGGCTGCGGAGCCCCAGTGTGCACCGGTCGAGGGGCCGGCAGGCTGTGGCTGCTGACGGACACTGTCGGCCCCCATGCGCTCGCTGGCCTCTGTGTGCGGGGGCCGATGGTGTCAGGCAGTAGCTGCCCCGGCCCCTGCCTCACCTTGCCCTGACATAATGGCACCCCCACTCTGCCTCGCCTCACCCTGCAGGACGAGCCTCCTACCCACCATTCCACCTGCGAGAGACCCACTAGATCTCCCCCAATCCTGCCCGGCCCCCACAGGCGTCCGTCCGTCCCCACGAGCAATATTGAGGTGACCACACCCACCTTGGCCACACCCACCCAGTCTGCCATGACCACCACAGCCACACCCACTCAGTGGGCCACGCCCACCTGGCCCCCCGGCGATCAATAAGAGGGGTTTGGGTTGCAGTTTGGGCACTCGGTCTCTCAAAGGTTCGCCACCACTGTCCTAGAAGGAGGCATCTAACAGGGCTTTGCAAATCCATCTCCCAGTGCATCGGTTGCCATGCTGCTGATTGGGATGGGGATGGATGAGAGGGACACTCCCACACTTCGGGAGGTGGGAGGTGGGGACAAGAGACTAGGGAAAGAGGCAGAGGAGAACTTGCGGGGTGGTCTCCTGTCCTCCAGGCAAAAGGAGACCTCCTACACAAGGCCTCTGTGTAGCCTCAGACTCACAAAACAGAGGGCCTGGGGAGAACGTTCAGATCGATCCCTCTCCTTGCAACCACGCCAACATCTCTTCCTTTGTGCCCCCTCCCCAAAGATTCCCCAAGGTTGCCCGTGATGACCTCATTCCTGGAGACCCAGGGAGGACGTTTGGGCATCATCCAGTGCACAGTGGACAGCGACCCACCTTCGGCGATAGCTCTGTACAAGGGCAACGCGCTTGTGGGCTCCACTGATCTTCTCCAGTTGGTGACGGACCCAAGGATCCAGGTGACCTCCTCGCATAACACCCTGAAGGTGATCATCCAGGTCTTGAGGTGGGACGACGAAGGAGAATACGTGTGCTCGGCTCAAAACCGCTACGGAGATGCCATGTCCACCATGGAGTTCACTGCAGAAAGTAGGTGGATGGGAAGAGGGTCTTCTTCCCCACTCTGCTGGCGGGCAAACATGAGTGGGAAATTGGGTAGAATTGGGAGGGTGGGGGGTCTAAAGGGTGAAAAAAGAAGCATAATGGCTAATAATGGGTAAAAAAATAAGAATCATGACAACTATGCTAAATCGTAGTCAGGTAGATGCAGTGTTTCTCAACCTTGACAATTTTAAGGCACGTGGACTTCAACTCCCAGAATTCCACAGCCAGCAATGCTGGCTGTGGAATTCTGGGAGTTGAAGTCCACGTGCCTTAAAATTATCAAGGTTAAGAAACACTGTTGTTAGAGCAATGCTGCTCAAGCTTAGCGGCTTGAAGATGGAGAGACTTCAACTCCCAGAATTCCCCAGCCAGCAAAAAAGATCTTGGGAATTCGAGTTGATTGCAAGCGAAACTGAAGCCCGCCGCATGATGCTTCTGCAAAAAATAAAAAATAAAACTAGCAAATGCAATTATGGGATGCATCCATAAAAATGTAACTCCCAAACTGTGGCCTATCAGGAAGAGGAGAAGGACTGTGGGGTCCTTGGTGCTCTCTGAGCTGGGTGGTTTCCTAGCAGACATTTTATTACCCAACTAGGGAACACCGTCAGTGCTAGAAAGGAGTGACGATGTTCCCTAGTTGGGTAAAGAAACGTCTGCAAGAAAACCACCCAATTCAGAGAGCACCAAGGGCCCCATAGTTGTCGTCGTCTTCCTCCTCCTCTTCCTCTCTGCAAACACCCCTTCCTTCTAGCGCTGATGATGTTCCCTAGTTGGGTAATAAAATGTCTGCAAGACAACCATCCAGCTCAGAGAGCACCAAGGGCCCCACAGTCGTCCTCCTCCTCCTCCTCCTCCTCCTCTCTGCAAACCCCCCTTCCTTCTAGCACTGATGATGTTCCATAGTTGGGTAATAAAACGTTTGCAAGAAAACCATCTAGCTCAGAGAGCACCAAGGACCCCATGGTCTTTTTCCTCCTCCTCCTCCTCCTCCTCCTCCTCCTCCTCCTCCTCCTCCTCCTCCTCCTCCTCCTCCTCTCCTCTCCACATACCCCCTTCCTTCTAGCAATGATGATGTCCCCCAGTTGGGTAATGAAATGTCCGCAAGAAAAACCACCCAGCTCAGAGAGCACCAAGGGCCCCACCTGCTACCGCAGAGGGGAAAAAGTGGATGTCTTTTGCCAGGATCTCACAAGGGAATCGGTTGCCAAATGGCAAAGACACGGCTCCTTTAAAAGGACGGTTTGGCCCCATGAGTGACGCTTCTTCCATTCTCCTTCTTCCCTTCCCTTCTTCTTCCATCCCACCAATCTTCAGCCGCCAGCATCACCATCACCCCCTCTCCGGAGGTCCACGAAGACCACGCCGTCCGCCTCTCCTGCGTCCTCAGCGGCAACCTCTCAGCCTCGGCTAACTACTCCTGGTTCAAGGGGGGCCTCCGTCTCCCGGGGGTCTCTGGGGATTCCCTGGTCCTCGAACACGTGGCCCTGGAGGACGCCGGAGCATATCAGTGCCGAGTGGACTATCACGGAGTCAGCAAGACGTCCAGTTCGGCTTCCCTCTCTGTGCTGTGTAAGAGTCCCACCCTTCCCGACTCGCTTCGTTTAGGGACCGTTCAAAGTTACGACGCCAGGGGGAAAAAAGTTTTATAAAAACTCGATACAATAACCGTTTTTCACACTTTACGGCCGTCGTGGTATCCCTGCGGTCACGGGATGATCAAAATTCAGACGCTTGGCTACTGACTTCTGTTAATGATAATAATAATAATAATAATAATAGTAGTGGTAAAGTTGGAAGGGACCTTGGAGGTCATCTAGTCCAACCCCCTGCTCAGGCAGGAAACCCTACACCATTTTAAGAAACCCTACACCATTTCAAATGATGTAGGGTTTCCGTGTTGATGACGGTCGCAGCGTTCCGGGGTGTGAGTGTGTCCCGTGATCCCTTTTGCAACCTTCCATGGGGAAGCCGGATTCACTTAACAACCGGGTGACTAATTTAACAGCTGCAGGGATTCACTTAACAACGGAGGCAGGAAAGATCGTAAAATGGGGGCAAAACTCATTTAACGAATGTCTCACTTGGCAACGTACATTTTGGGCTCAACGGTGGTCGTACGTTGAGGATTGCCTGCACCTCTTAAAGTGGTCAGGGTTGAAGAAATGTGTCCACATGTCTTCTCCAAGTCTCTCCATAATGCTTATTGTTTTTCATACCTTCCTGAAAATCGGTTCTAAATCCCTTTACAAGCTCCTTTATTTTCAGAAATCTCTGGTGCACGTGACTGGTGCACATTATTATTAGAGTAATAGAATAGCAGAGCTGGAAGGGACCTTGGAGGTCTTCTAGTCCAACCCCCCGCTCAAGCAGGAGACCCTAGGCCAGGGGTAGGCAACCTTGGCTCTTTTATGACTCGTGGACCAACTCCCAGAATTCCTGAGCCAGCCACGCTGAGGGGAAAGGGAGAGGTTTCCAAGCTGAGCCATGCTGGCTCAGGAATTCTGGGAGTTAAAGTCCACAAGTCATGAAGGGGCCATAGTTCCCCCATGCTGGCTCAGGAATTCTGGGAGTTGAAGTCCATGAGTCATTAAGGGGCCTAGGCCTAGTTCAGGGGTAGGCAACCTTGGCTCTTTTATGACTCGTGGACTTCAACTCCCAGAATTCCTGAGCCAGCCTGGCTCAGCTTGGAAACCTCCCTTTCCCCTCAGCGTGGCTGACTGAGGAATTCTGGGAGTTGAAGTCCACAAGTCATAAAAGAGCCAAGGTGGCCTACCCCAGCCCTAGACCATTTCAGACAAATGGCTGTCCTTAATAACCTCCAGTGATGGAGCACCCACAACTTCTGAAGGCAACTTCTGTTCCACTGGTTGATTTTCCTCCGGAAGTTTCTCCTTAATTCCAGGTTGCTTCTCTCCTTGATCAGTTTCCAACCATTGTTTCTCGTCCTGCCCTCTGGTGCTTTGGTGAATAAGGTGATCCCCTCTTCTTTGTGGCAGCCCCCCAAAAACTGGAACTCTGCTATCGTGTCCCCCCTATTTCTTCTTTTCTCTAGACTAGCCAAACCCAAGTCCCGCAGCCGTTCTTTGTATATTTTAGTCTCCAGGCCTTGGATCCCCTTAGTTGCTCTTCTCTGAACTTTTTCCAAACTCTCCGCGTCTTTTTTGACGTTTCCCACCCGATGTGGACGTCGTGCCCCCATAATTAAGGGCGGTCTCTGCTTTCAGACGCTCCGAGGAACCTCCACGTGTCGGTTTTCACGGAGACCGAGAGAGGAACCGTGGCCATCTTCCAGTGTTCGGTGGACAGCCATCCTCCCGCCACGTGGGTCCTGTACAAAGGAGACGCTGTCTTGGCCACCAGCGGCGAGAAGGATGAGCCGGCCTCCCGTCGGGTCAGTGTCACGACCGGGCCCGGCACCCTGCGGGTGGAGATGACCAGGGTGATGCCGGAAGATGAAGGGAGCTACAACGTGACGGCCACCAACGCCCACGGATCCGCCTCCCGACGGCTCTACTTTCGGGTGCAAAGTGAGGGTTGCGTTTGTTAGCCTCGGAGGGAAGGGGGAAAAAACTGACCCTCACCCCAAATTCACACGTCTTTACAGCGAGTCCTCACCTTAACAACCGTTCGTTTAGTGACCGTTCAAAGTTACAACGGCGCTGAAAAAAAGGGACTTAGGGTCGCTTTCCACTCTTAAGAGTGTGGCGGCATCCCCATGGGGTCACGAGATCGAAGTTCGGACGCTGGGCCACGGGCTGGTAGTTATGGCGGTCATAGTGTCCCGGGGGAGACCATGCAATCATCCCTTTGGGTGACCTTCTGACCAGGCAAATCAGTGGGATTCGCTTAACGACTGGGGCAAGAAAGATTGCAAAATGGGGCAACATTCACTTAACGGCCGTCTCGCTTAGCGGCTGAAATTTTGGGCTCAATTGAAGTTGTAAGTCGAGGACTGCCTGTATTATGGTTTTTGAACAGTGTTTACAATTTAATAGTAATAAGAGAGAGAGAGCAGACAGATAATAGATAGATAAAGATGAGGATAGATAGATAGATAGATAGATAGATAGATAGATAGATAGATGATAGATAGATGATAGATAGATAGATAGATATGAGTAGATAGATAGATAGATAAAGATGAGTAGATAGATAGATAGATAGATAGATAGATAGATAGATAGACAGACTAGACAGATAAAGATGAGAAAATAGATAGATAGATAGATAGATAGATAGATAGATAGATAGATAGATAGATAGATTTAGATAGGTAGGTAGGTAGGTAGATAGGCAGGTAGACAGGCAGGCAGGCAGACAAGACATGGATGGATGGATGATAGGTGGAGAGATAGATAGACAGACAGATATGGATGATAGATAGATAGATAGATAGATAGATAGATAGATAGATAGATAGAGATGAGAAGATAGATAAAGATGAGAAAGTAGATAAATAGATAAATAGATAGATAGATAGATAGATAGATAGATAGATAGATAGATAGATAGATAGATAGATAGAGATGAGAAGATAAAGATGAGAAAGTAGGTAAATAGATAAATATTTAGATAGATAGATAGATAGATAGATAGATAGATAGATAGATAGATAGATAGATAGACAGAAAAAGATGAGAAAATAGATAGATAAATAGATAAATATTTAGATAGCTAGATAGATAGATAGATAGATAGATAGATAGATAGATAGATAGATAGATAGATAGATAGGCAGGCAGGCAGGCAGGCAGGCAGGCAGGCAGACAAGACAAGACAAGACATGACATGGATGGATGGATGGATGGATGATAAGTGGAGAGATAGATAGACAGATACAGACAGATATGGATGGATGATAGATGGATGGATGGATAGATAGATAGATAGATAGATAGATAGATAGATAGATAGATAGATAGATAGATAGATGTAGATAATTTCCCCTTCGCTTATGGTCATTTACTCCCTCCCCTCCCCTCCCCTCCCCTTTCCTTCCCCCTCTCTCTTCCTCTCTTCCCTCCCCCTCTCTCCCCCTCTCTTTCTTCTAAGTGCAAGCTTGCCTTTCCTCCAGGTTATTCCTCAACATGTCCTTCCATTTTCCTATTATCCCCTCCCTCCTGGGATGCAGCGGCCCGGATTCTGATCACGCCCTCCCCAGAGGTGGTCGAAGGGGACCAGGTCAGCCTCACCTGTGACGTGATGGGGAGCCTCCCGGAGGATGCCAGCTTCTCCTGGTACCGGAACAGCAAACGCCTCCGAGAGGAGGCCAAGGGCACCCTGGCCCTCCTGCCCGTCACCCGCCTGCACGCCGGAGCCTACTACTGCAAAGCCCAGACCAGCGAGGAGAGCAGCGTCAGCATCTCCCCGTCGGTCAGCCTGACCGTCTTTTGTAAGTGCCAAAGGGCTGGTTTGTCTCCACATCCCTCTCCGATTACAGGCTGGGAAAGGTACCTCTGGACCTGACAGCGGGGGAGCCTCCCCATGAACGGCGAGAACAATTAGCCAGCGGAACTACCTGCCTCCAGAAGCTGGAGGCGCTCCAATGCTGGAGGCTTTGAAGAAGAGATTGGACAGCCACTTGATTGGGATGCCATAGTAGAGGGTGTCTCGCTCCATCAGGGGGTTGGACTAGAGGACCTCCGAGGTGCCTTTCCCAGCTGCCTTCCCACAGCTGCCTTCCAAGGGTATCTGGAGGTCAAGAGGTGTCAAGATGGGGGCCCCCGTGATGTATTCACAGAGCCGTCTTGGTCAGAATTTGTAGAACCACCCAGTCAGAGTAATAAATAGAATAATAGACTTAGAAGGGACCTTGGAGGTCTTCTAGTCCAACCCCCGGCTCACATAGGAGACCCTATACCAGGGGTAGGCAACCTTGGCTCTTTTATGACTCGTGGACTTCAACTCCCAGAATTCCTGAGCCAGCATGGCTCAGCTTGGAAACCGCTCCCTTTGCCCTCAGCATGGCTGGCTCAGGAATTCTGGGAGTTGAAGTCCACGAGTCATCAGAGCCAAGGTTGCCTACCCCTGGCCTAAGGCCTAGGCTGCTTTATGACTTCAACTCCCAGAATTCCTGAGCCAGCATGGGGGAACTATGGCCCCCTCATGACTGGTGGACTTCAACTCCCAGAATTCCTGAGCCAGCATGAGGGAAACTTTAGCCCCTTCATGACTGGTGGACTTCAACTCCCAGAATTCCTGAGCCACCATGGCTCAGCTTGGAAACCTCTCCCTTTCCCCTCAGCATGGCTGGCTCAGGAATTCTGGGAGTTGAAGTCTACCAGTCATAAAAGAGCCAAGGTTGCCCACCCCTGGCCTAGACCATTTCAGATAAATGCTTGTCCAATCTCTTCCTAAAAAAGCCTCCAATGAGGAAGCACCCATAATTTCTGGTGGCAAGCCGTTCCACTGGTGAAGTGTTCTCATTGACAAGATTTTTTTCCTTCGTTCTAGATTGCTTCTCTCCTTGAATAGTTTTCATCCGTTGCTTCTTGTCCGGGGGGCTTTGGAGAACAAATTGACACCCCCACCTCTTCTTTGGGGCAGCCCCTCAAATATTGGAAGACTTGCTCTCGTATCACTTCTAGTCCTCCTTTTTGCTAAATTAGACATCCCCAATTCCTGCAGCCGTTCTTCGTTATGTTTTAGCCTCCAGCCAGCCCCTTCATCATCTTTGTTGCTCTTTTCTGCATTCTGTCTAGATTCTCGACTCAAGGGGTAGGAAACTGGCTGGCTGGGGAGTCTGGAAGTTGTAGTCCCAAATACACGGTTGGGAAAGCTGATTTTAGGCAGAATTCAGGGCGCGTTTGCCTGCCTCAAGCTCTGCTCTTCCACGGAAACCTGCCTTAGAGCACCCCCTTGGGAAAGATGAAGCCAGAATAAGGAAGGTGGGGGGGTCTTCCTACATCCCAGCATGCCTCCCCCCCCCCAAACAGCTGGGCCTGTCCCCAGCTAAAGATGTATAAATCCATAGAAAACCGATTCCAGGCTGTGCTTTCTATGGCCAGCAGGTGGTGCTATTGGCTTACTTTGCTGAGAGGCTATCTGGAAGCTTTTCAGGGACATTCTAGATCTAGATTCTAGAACATGATAGCAATTATTCCAGTATTTGAGGGGCTGCCACGAAGAACAGGAGGGGGTCAAATTATTCTCCAAAGCAGCAGAAGGGCAGACAAGAAGCAACGGATGGAAACTGATCAAGGAGAGAAGCAACCTGGAATTAAGGAGAAACTTCCTGACAGGGAGGACAATTAACCAGTGGAACAGCCTGCCTCCAGAAATCGTGGGAAACTCCATTACTGAAGGTTTTTAAGAAGAGACTAGACAGTCACTTACCTGAGATGGTATAAGTTCTCCTGCTTGAGCGGAGGGGGGGGGCTGGACTAGAAGACCTCCAAGGTTCCTTCCAGCTTCTATTCTATTCTATTCTATTCTATTCTATTCTATTCTATTCTATTCTATTCTATTCTATTCTATTCTATTCTCATTATTCTATTCTATTCTATTCTCATTATTTTATTCTATTCTATTCTATTCTTCTACTTCATTCTATTATTCTATTCTATTCTATTACTTCATTCTATTATTCTATTCTATTCTATTCTATTCTATTCTATTCTATTCTATTCTATTCTATTCTATTCTATCCCATCCCATCCTATTCTATCCATTTTCTATTCCTATTCCATTTCCATTTCTATTTCTATTATTTCTATTTCTATTTCTGTTCTATCCTATCCTATCCATTTTCTATTTCTATTTCTATTTCTATTTCTATTCCTATTCTATTCTATTCTATCCTATCCTATCCTATCCTATCCTATCCTATCATATTCTATTCTATCCCATCCCATCCTATCCTATCCATTTTCTATTCCTATTCCATTTCTATTTCTATTATTTCTATTTCTATTTCTGTTCTATCCTATCCTATCCATTTTCTATTTCTATTTCTATTCTATTTTATTCTATTCTATTCTATTCTATTCCTTATTCTATATTTTCTATTCTAATCTATTCTATTCCATTCCCATGAGCTACATGGATATCTGGGGGATTTTGGCTGGGAACATTATCGTTATATGCTATGGTTAGTTGCCTTGGGATTTTAGAGTTAGTTTTCCTTTGCCGATACCAGGCCATGTATTCAATAAACCAGTAAGCTTTCCAGAAATTAAAGTGACCCTGGACTTTTTATTTGGATATTCGATCCGGAGGTTGGCACCCACCTTTGGGATTCCATGCATCCCTGGCTTCTGCAATCAGGATGTTTAATTTTTTCCCACATAGACCCCCCTGGGAACCCCCAGATCACGGCTTTCCTTGAGACGCAAGGCAACCGGGTGGCCGTCCTCCTCTGCACGGTGGAGAGCGACCCCCAGGCCCACCTCGCCATACGCAAAGGCCAGCAGCTCTTGGCCTCCAGCACGGACTCCGCTCTCGCCCACCCGCCGCGCGTGAAGACCTCCGCCACCTACAACAGCCTGAGGGTGGAGATCTGGGACGTGGTGATGGAAGACGAAGGGGAATACGTGTGTTTTGCAAGCAACCAACACGGCAACGGGAGCGCCAGGGTCACCTTCAGAGCAGAGGGTGAGTAGCAGGGACGTCTGGTTTTCTCGGCAGCTTCTGGGAAAGGACCGTGCAGAGCTCAGGGCACCCCAGAAAGCCTTGCACCCAGAAATCACAGCCTCCCATGGGGCAGTTGGAGAGGCGTGTGGACAAATGCATTTTGACCTCGTCCATAAGCGGCCTGGATGCCAGTTGAATTCGAGAAAGGATTTTACTTCAGTTCAGTTGTTTTCATGCAGATGTTTCATAACCCAAGTAGGTAACATCATTAGTGCAAAAAGGAGTGGGATGTGTGGAGAGGAGGAGGAGGAGGAGGAGGAGGAGGAGGAGGAGGAGGAGGAGGAGGAGGAGGAGGAGGAGGAGGAGGAGAAGGACTGTGGGGTCCGTTATGTTCTCTGAACTGGGTGGTTTTCTTGCAGATGTTTCATGACCCAACTAGGGAACATCATCAGTGCTGGAAGGGAGTGGTGAGGAAGGAGGAGGAGGAGGAGGAGGAGGAGGAGGAGGAGGAGGAGGTGGAGGAGGACTGTGGAGTCCTTTATGTTCTCTGAGCTGGGTGATTTTCTTGCAGACGTTTCATGACCCAACTAGGTAATAGCATCAGTGCTAAAAAGGAGTTGGGTTTGCAGAGAGGAGGAGGAGGAGGAGGAGTTCTCTTGCAGATGTTTCATGACCCAACTAGGTAATATTAGAAGAGAGTAAGGTTAGCCACTTATATATAAACAGAGGGCCAAGCCCAGTCCTTCTAGCCCTGATGATGTTACAGAGTTGGGTAATGAGATGTCTTCAAGAAAGCAACCAACCTCGGAGAGCATCAAGGACCCTACAGTGGTCCTTCACCTCTTCCTCCTCTTCTTCCTATCCCCTCCCCGCCCGGGAGGAGGTGGTGTTTCTTTTGGTTTCTCTATTCCACAAAGGACAAAAACTTTCCAGCTGAGGAGAACAAACACGAAAAATGAAAGTTACACCCCAGTGTTGACAGATAAGCCACCCAGAGTCATTTCGAGAGTGAGATGTGGGGGGGTGCATATAAACAGTGGTGGGATTCAAATAGGTGAATCCCCGGTTCTCTGTGTGTGGATGTCGCTTCCGGAAGTCCATTCTGGGCCTGGGCAACAAAAAATTAGCTACCGTTCCACTGAAGTGATGGGAACTGGCTGAATCCCACCACTGCGTATAAATGTAATAAATTGTTGTTGTTAGTTGCGAAGTCGTGTCCGACCCATCGCGACCCCATGGACCACGTTCCTCCAGGTCTTCCTGTCCTCTACCATCTTCTGGAGTCCATTGAAGTTCACACCTGCTGCTTCAGGGACTCCATCCAGCCCCTTCCTTCTCTGTCGTCCCGTTCTTCTCTTGCCCTCCATCTTTCCCAGCATCAGGCCCTTCTTCTCCAGGGAGTCCTTCCTTCTCATTAGGTGGCCAAAGGACTTGAGTTTCAACTTCAGGATCTGGCCTTCTCAAGAGCAGTCGGGGTTGATCTCCTCTAGGACCGACCAGTTGGATCGCCTTGCAGTCCAGGGGACTCGCAGGAGTCTTCTCCAGCCCCAGAGTTTATTTATTTATTTATTTATGAGACTTATATACCGTTTTTTTAAGTGCAAGCACTCTCTAAGCGGTGTACACCAGTAAGCAATGTATATATATATATTTACATTGCCCCCAACAATCTGGGTCCTCATTTTACCTACCCCGGAAGGATGGGAGGCTGAGTCAACCTTGAGCCGGTGAGATTTGAACCGCTGACCTGCTGAACACAGTCAGCTAAAGTGGCCTGCAGTACTGCACTCTAACTGCTGCGCCACCTCGGCGCATTCCAAGTTCCAAGGCCTCCATTCTTTGGCGCTCGGCCTTTCTTATTTTCATAATAAATAAATGCATGTCCTAAAATGACACGAACGTCTGGAATCCAAACCAGCACTTCGCCCTGTTGCCTTCCTTCTGATTTTGCAAGACCCAACTATTTCAAGGGGGGGCTGGTTAAGGAACCATTTGCCACTCTGCCTCTGGCTAAATCCCCGAATATAAATCCAGAAACATTTCAGAAAAAATCTCCCCAGCCATTTTGTGCCGGTAGCAAGTCTTCTCTCCCTTCTCTCCTTCTAGCTGCAAAGCTCTGGATTTCCCCTCCAGACGCCCTGGAGGGCAACTCCGTCAACCTGACCTGTGCAGTGGACAGTGACGCCCAGGAGGAGATGCGCTACACCTGGTTTAAGAACAACGAGTGGTATGCAGACGGCTTGGTCAGGACGCTGGTGTTCCACCAGGCCACCGTAGAAGACGCGGGCAGCTACTACTGCACGGTCCATACCCGGGAGAGGATGCGGAACTCCTCCTTAAGCACCTTGAATGTCCTCTGTAGGTCCTGGGGGAGGGCTGGGTTCGAAAAAGAGGGCTTTCTGCAATCTGCTTCCCTAAGGCAACTGGCGCCTTCCTGTCCTTAGGATGAGGGAGCTGCTGGAGAAATGGTGTCCTTTTCAGGATACCTGCTTTGGGTCCTTGGTGCTCTCTGAGCTGGGTGGTTTTCCTGCAGACGTTTCATTAACGAACTTGGTAACGCTACCAGGGCTGGAAGGGATGGGGTTTGCAGGGAGGAGGAGGAGGAGGAGGAGGTGGACTGTGGGGTCCTTGGTGCTCTCTGAGCTGGGTGGTTTTCTTGCAGATGTTTCGTGGCCCAACTGGGTAACATCATCAGTGCCAGAAGGGAGTGGGGTTTGTCAGGAGGAGGAGGAGAAAGGGGAAGGGGGGAGGAGGAGGAGGAGGAGGAGGAGGAAGAGGAGGAGGAGGAGGAGGAGGTGAGGAAAAGGACTGTGGGGTCCTTGGTCCTCTCTGAGCTGGGTGGTTTTCTTGCAGACGTTTCATGACCCAACTAGGTAACATCAACAGTGCTAGAAGGGAGGAAGGGTTGCGGCGTGGAGGAAGAGGAGAGGAGGAGGAGGAGGAGGAGGAAGAGGACTGTGGGGTCCTTGGTGCTCTCTGACCTTGGTTTTTTCCTGCAAATATTTCATTAACGAACTTGGTAACACTACCAGTGTTAGAAGGGAGTGGAGTTTACAGAGAGGAGGAGGAGGAGGAGGAGGAGGAGGGGGGCGAGGAAAAGGACTGTGGGGTCCTTGGTGCTCTCTGAGCTGGGTGGTTTTCTTGCAGACATTTCATGACCCAACTAGGTAACATCATCAGTGCTAGAAGGGATAGGGGTTTGAAGAGAGGAGGAGGAGGGGGAGGAGGAGAAGGAGGAGGGGGAGGAGGAGGACTGTGGGATCCTTGATCTTATTTTCTTGCAGATGTTTCATTACCCAACTAGGTAATATCATCAGTGCTAGGGCAAACTAGCACTTACGGTGTTACCTACTTCACCGGACAACGGGGTTAGAAGAGACCTAGTCCAAATGCCTGCTTGGGACCTTATACCATTTCAGGCAAATGGTGGCCCAGTCTCTTGTTAAAAACCTCCAGTGGTGAAATATCCGCAACTTCTGGAGGCAAGCTGTTCTAGTGATTAATTGTTCTCACCCTCAGGGAATTCCTTAATTCCAGGGTGCTTCTCTCCTTGATTGAATTCCATCCTGTCCTGCCTTCAGGTGCTTTGGAGAATAGGTGGACACCCCCCCCTTCTTTGTGGCAGCCCCTCAAATACTGGAACACTGCTATCCTGTCCCCCCTCATCCTTCTCTTCATTAAACTAGACAGACCCAATTCCAGCAACCGTCCCTTGTATGTTTTAGCCTCCAGTCCCCTAATCATCTTTGTTGCTCTTCTCTGCACTCTTTCTAGAGTCTCAACATCTTTTTTACATCGTGGTGACCAAAACTGGATGCCGTATTCCAAGTGTGGCCTTACCAGGCTTTGTAAAGCGGTATTAACCCTTCACGTGATCTTGATTCTATCCCTCTCTTAATGGCCTTTTTGGCAGCAGCCACACAGTTCTGGCTTATATTTAAGCGATTGTCCACTAGGACACCGAGATCCCTGTCTAAATTACAGCTGTTCAACCAGATACCACCTATTCTCTATGTGCATCTAAGACAAGGCCCTTTTCGTCAACGTTCCTCCTTCTCCTCCAGTCTCTGCCAAGACCACCACTGGGTGATACCCAGTGCTGGGATTCAAGTATGCAAAGAACCGGTTCTCTGTTGTGGATGCTGCTTCCGGAAGTCCATTCTGGGCCTGGGCAACAAAAAATTAGCTACCAGTTCAGCCAAAGTGGTGCAAACTGGCTGAATCCCACCACTGGTGGTACCTGCTGGTCACCTCATGATGATGATGATGATGATGATGATGATGATGATGATGATAATAAAGTTGGAAGGGACCTTGGAGGTCATCTAGTCCAACCCCCTGCTCAGGCAGGAAACCCTATACCATTTCGGACAAAGGGCTGTCCAGTCTCTTCTTAAAAACTTCCAGTGTTGGAGCATTCACTGCTTCTGGAGGCAGGTGGTTCCACTGGTTAATTGTTCTCATTGTCAGGAAGTTTCTCCTTAGTTCTAGGTTGCTTCTCTCCTTGATTAGTTTCCACCCATTGCTTCTTGTCCTGCCTTCAGGTGCTTTGGAGAATAGCTTGATGATGATGATGATGATAATGATGATGATGATGATGATGATGATAATAATAATAATAATAATATTTAGGTAGACAAAATAATAATTTTTTTTAGGTAGACAAAATGCCAAATCCAGTCTGAACATCTGGCTGACTGTGCGATGATCCATAACAACAACAACAACAACAACAATAATGTTGGAAGGGACCTTGGAGGTCATCTAGTCCAACCCCCTGCTCAGGCAGGAAACCCTATACCATTTCGGACAAAGGGCTGTCCAGTCTCTTCTTAAAAACTTCCAGTGTTGGAGCATTCACCGCTTCTGGAGGCAGGTTGTTCCACTGGCTAATTGTTCTGTCAGGAAATTTCTCCTTCATTCCAGGTTGCTTCTCTCCTTGATTAGTTTCCACCCGTTGCTTCTTCTCCTGCCTTCAGGCGCTTTGGAGAAGAGCTTGACTCCCTCTTCTTTGGGGCAGCCCCTGAGATACTGGAAGACTGCTCTCCTGTCCCCCCCTCGTCCTTCTCTTCCTTGCCACATCATCCTGGGCATGAGTCAAGAAACACCAGGTGTCAGTAACTGAACCCGTCACGTAGCCCATGCCTCCTGAAGTTGCGGGTGTTCCGTCACTGGTTCAGGATGTTCTCAGCTTCTTCTCCAGGCAGGGGGTTGAACTAGGCATCCCCCAAGGTCTCTCTCAACTCTAGGAGGTCCGTCCCTCTCTGACATATCCACGGCCTGATCTCTCTCTCCTTTTTTTTTCCGGAAGATCCACCCAGGAACGTGCTGGTTGAATCCTTCTTGGAGACCCAGAAGGGCCAAGTGGCCATCGTCCTGTGCACCGTCCAGAGCAACCCGCCGTCTGCGCTGTCCCTCCGTCGTGCTGGCCAAGTCTTGGCGTCCAGCTCCTCCAAAGTCCGTGGGGGGCCAGGCCTGAAGCTCAGGGCTGCTTCCTCCCCAAATTCCTTGAGGCTGGAGATCAAAGACGTCAACCTGGACGATGAAGGGAGCTACGAGTGCTGGGCGGAAAACTCCCTCGGCGAAGCCCACGCGTCTTTCAACCTCTCCGTGGGGAGTGAGTAGCTGGGCTCAGGCTGAGGACCTGTGGGTCGTCCCCGGAGTTACGACTGCCCTCAAGCCCCAAATTTATCCTGCTAAGCGAGACGCTCCTTCGGTGAGCGTCGGCCCCACGTTACGACCTTTCTTGCTACCGTTGTGAAGTGAATAATTGCAGCTCTTAAGTTAGTCCCACGGGCGTTAAGCGAATGTGGCTTCCTCCCCCCCCCTTGACTTTCTTTTATCAGAAGATCGCCAATGGGGATCACGTGATCCCACGACACGGCGACCGTCGTAAAGACGAGTCAGTTGCCAAGCGTCCAAATGTTGATCCCGTGACCGTGGGGAGGCTGCCACAGTTGTAAGTGTGAAAAGCGGTCGTAAGTCACGGTTTCCGGTGCCGTTGTAAGTTTGAACGGTCACTAAATGTCGTAAGTCGAGAATTATCTGTATAACATAGAAGAGGGCTTTTCAACCCATTGTACCCAGTCGCCTAGCCAGGTGTCAAAAACTTAATGACCAAAAAAAAGGAAAAAAGTGATGAAGTACAGGTAGTCCTCGACTTACAACAGTTCGCTTAGTGACTGTTCGAAGTTACAATGGCACTGAAAAAAGGCCCCCCCAAGCCACAGCCGAGCAAGACACCTGCCTGCCTGCCCAGTGGCGCTCTTCCTCCTGTCCGAGGTTTTCATTGTTGTGGCCATTTCTGTTGAGGATTGGCAGCGGGGGTGGGTGGGGGGTGTTTGGTTTTTATTCCCCCCGTCTGCTGGGTGGTTGCAGCAGGTTTTGGTCCCTTCACATGACCCTGGACACTGGGACCATCATAAATACGAATCAGTGGCCAAGCATCTGAATGGAAATCACAAGAGCCTGGAGAGGCTGCAACATTCCAGCTGATCGGTGCTTCTTCTGGGCTCAGCGGAAGCACCAGGATCAGCACTGCGGTCCAGCTGGAGCCTGGCGCTGATCCTGGCGCTTCCGCTGAGCCCTGACAGCCCTGAAGAAGCACCGATCAGCTGGAAAGCGGCGCTGATCCTGATGCTTCCGCTGAGCCCCGACAGTCCCAAAGAAGTGCGGATCAGCTGGAAAGCGGCACTGATCCTGGCGCTTCCGCTGAGCCCTGACAGCCCTGCAGCTCCAGCCGTCTCTCGCTCGGGCTTGTGCGGTGCTGCCCCCGGTTCAGCCCATTCCCCTCCCCCGCTACCCCTTTTCTAGGATGGTCACGTACCACCTGCCAGGTGCCCATGGACCACAGCTGGTACCCGTACCACTGGTTGAAAAGCCCTGCCATAGAATAACAGAGTTGAAAGGGACCCTGGAGGTCCTCTAGTCTGACCACTTGCTCAAGGAGGAGACCCTCTCCCATTCCAAACAAGGGGCTGTCCAATTTCTTCTTGAAAACCTCCAGTGATGGAGCACCCACAACTTCTGGTGGCAAGCTGTTCCACTGGTTAATTGGACAATAAGAACAAGCGGTTCTCCTCCCTTGTCCTCTTCATGTTGGTTTCCTCCTCTGCCGTAGGAGAAAGAGGTCCTCTGTGTTGTAGGAGGTTGTGTTCCTTCTGGTCTGTCAGGTGCTTGAAAGTTTGGGGAAGGGTCAGAAGAGTAGGAAGGAGGCCACTTAGGGGCGATGGTTGAGGACGCTCACGCCGTCTGTTGACTTGGCCTGAGAGGAGCTGGAGGACATCTGCCCTCGGTTTACTCCAGCTTCACTGTTCTTCTCCCCGCGTAGCTATCAGGCTGGTGATCGATCCCACCCCAGAGGTGCATGAAGGACAGCGTGTCTCTCTGATCTGCCAAGATGCCAGCTCCCAGCCCTCCGCCGTCTACACCTGGTACAAGGACGCCAGGTGGTTGGGAGATGGTCCGGCCACCTCCTTCCTACTCCGAGCTGTTACTCCCCGGGACATGGGATCCTACGTGTGCCAGGTTCGAGACGAGCGGGGCGTCAGGACCTCTCCAGCCGTCACTCTCTATGTGCACCGTGAGTACCTCCGGCTTGGTGGTGGAGGACACAACTTCCCGTCTGGCTGGGTCCCACGCGCTGTCAGACCCGTCGCAGTCGCTCCTCAGCCCTGTTGTCTTTGCCCTTCCGGGAAATCTGAACTATTGGCTGGAGAAGATGGTGGGGGCTTCAGCAGGTATGGAGGTCCCCAGGCTCAAAAGGGGATCGGACCCTTTTGGCAAGATGAGCTTGGGGGGGGCCCTGGAGGTGCTATTTTACATTCATGCCCTATAATGATTGATCTCTGAGGTCATGGATATACACCTACGTGAGTGAGTGAGTGAGTGAGTGAGTGAGTGAGTGAGTAGGAGGAGAAAGAGGAGGAGGAGAGGAGGAGGAGGAGAGGAGGAGGAGGAGAGGAGGAAGGGGGAGGAGGGAGAAAGGAGAAGATAGACAAGGAAGAGGAAGAGGAGGAGAAGGAGAAGAAAGAGGAGAAGAAGGAGGAGGAAAAGGAGGAGGAGGAGAAGGGAAGGAGGGAGAAAGGAGAAGATAGACAAGGAAGAGGAAGAGAAAGAGGAGGAGGAGGAGAAGTAGGAGGAGGGGGAGGAGAAGGGGAGGAGGGAGAAAGGAGAAGATAGACAAGGAAGAGGAAGAGAAAGAGGAGGAGGAGGAGAAGGAGGAGGGGGAGGAGAAGGAGAAGGAAAAGGAGGAGAAGGGGAGGAGAGAGAAAGGAGAAGATAGACAAGGAAGAGGAGGAGGAGGAGAAGGAGGAGGAGAAGGAGGAGGAGGAGAAGGGGGAGGAGGGAGAAAGGAGAAGATAGACAGGGAAGAAGAAGAGGAGGAGGAGAAGAAGAAGAAGGAGGAGGAGGAAAAGGAGGAGGAGGAGAAGGGGGAGGAGGGAGAAAGGAGAAGATAGACAAGGAAGAGGAGGAGGAGGAGGAGGAGGAGGAGGAGGAGAAGGGGGAGAAAGAAGAAGATAGACAAGGAAGAGGAGGAGGAGGAGGATGGAGGGAGAAAGTACAAGATACATGAGGGGGGGGGAGGAGGGAGAAAGGAGAAGATAGACGACGAGGAGGAGGAGGAGTTGCTAAGTCTCCGAATTTGGATCACGTGACCCTGGGGATGCTGCAGTGGTGGTGTGAAAGATGCTCACTTTTTTTCACAGCCGCGGTAGCTTTGAACGGTCACTAAATTAATTGTTGTAAGTCGAGGACTGCCTGCCCCAGATCCCAGGGTGCAGCCAGTGGCCACTGCCTGCTCCAGAAGCAGCTTCGCCTTTCCACGGTTGACGTTCTCCACCTGGTCTCCTCCACAGACGAGCCGAAGAAGGTCACCCTCACCTCCTTCCTGGAAACCCCGTCTGGGAACCAGGCGGTCCTGCAGTGCGTGGTGGAGAGCTACCCACCCTCGGAGCTGACGCTCTACAGAGGAAAAGGGCTGGTGGCCTCCAGCAGGACCTCGGGGAACTTGCCCGGTCAACGGTATGTCGTTCAGGCCTCTCACAACTTCCTGAAAGTGGAGATCCAGAAGGTCCTTCAGGAGGACGAGGGACAATACCGCTGCACAGCGAACAACACCTACGGGACCTCTGCAGCGTCGATACACTTCGGTGTGCCAGGTGAGTAATTCTTCTCCTCCTCCCTCCCTTCTCCTCTCTTCCTCTTCTTCTTGTTGTTAGTTGCGAAGTTGTGTCCGACCCGTCGCGACCCCATGGACGACGTTCCTCCAGGTCTTCCTGTCCTCTACCATCTTCTGGAGTCCATTGAAGCTCACGCCTCCTGCTTCAGTGACTCCATCCAGCCCCCTCATTCTCTGTCGTCCCCTTCTTCTCTTGCCCTCCATCTTTCCCAGCATTAGGCTTTTCTCCAGGGAGTCCTTCCTTCTCATTAGGTGGCCAAAGTATTTGAGTTTCAACTTCAGGATCTGGCCTTCTAAAGAGCAGTCAGGGTTGATCTCCTCTAGGACTGACCGGTTGGATCGCCTTGCAGTCCAAGGGACTCGCAGGAGTCTTCTCCAGCACCAGAGTTCAAAGGCCTCCATTCTTTGGCGCTCAGCCTTTCTTAGGGTCCACCTTTCACAGCCACACATTGCAACTGGGAAAACCATGGCCTTGGCAATGTGTATGTTTGTTGGCAGGGTGCTGTCTCTGCTTTTTAGTATGCTGTCTAGATTTGCCATAGCTTTCCTCCCCAGGAGCAAGCGTCTTTTAATTTCTTGGCTGCAGTCCCCATCTGAGGTGATCTTGGAGCCCAGGAAGATAAAATCTGTCACACACTTCCTCTTTCTACTGTAAGCCAAAGTTCTCTAACCCAGTGGTGTGTGTTAGGTGGCTCAGGATGATGGGAGTTGTAGACTAAGTTCTTCTGCAGGATGCGGTCTTCTGCTTCTTTTTCTCTTCTGCTTTTTCTTTCTCTTCATCGTCCTCCTCCTCCTCCTCCTCCTTCTGATTCATCCATCCATCCGTTTATTAAAATTACTGTACAGTATACTCTGCCCGTCTCACTATCCAAGGTGAACCTTGTCTCCTTGGAACCGGAAAGCGCGACAAGGTTGACTTTCAACGGGAAACTGTTTCAGCATACCGAACCTGGTTCCAGTCCACCACGTGGCCGCGTTCACACAAGACGCTTAATCCGGTTTCTGAATTAAAGCATGTTCTACTCTCCAGGCTAGGCTGGCTGAAGATCTCGCCAGATGAGCTGCCTTGCACAGCACCCTCAACTAACTCAGATTAACATTAGCCCAGCTTAACCCAACGAGTGGGTTGTGGGAACAGAGTCCTCTCGACACAGGGAAGAGAGAAGGGCAGAGAAGAGAAGAAGAACCAGCCAACAAAGAGGCTGGGCTATTGGCGTCCCTTGTCTGCTCTTAACCTCCTCAGGTGCAAGAATCATCGTTGACCCATCCCCAGATGTTTCCAAAGGTGCTACAGCCAACCTGACCTGTGAGATAGCCAGCCAGGTAGTGGAGCCCATGAATTACACCTGGTACAAGAACAGCCAGTGGCTTTGGGATAGCCCCAGTCAGTCCCTCCTGTTGAGCGGGGTGACCAAGGATGACAAGGGTGACTACCACTGCCGGGCAACTGGAAGAACAGGCAGCCTGACCTCAGCCATAGTCCGTCTGAAGGTGCACTGTAAGTATTGTGGCTTTAGAATGTGGTGTGCAATTTTGCCTCCTTACGAATGATAAATGTCATCAGTGCCAGAAGGGAGTGAGGTTAGAGGAGGAGGAGGAGGAGGAGGAGGAGGAGGAGGAGGAGGAGGAGGAGGAGGAGGAGACTGTGGGGTCCTTGGTCCTCTCTGAGCTTGGTGGTTTTCTTGCAGACGTTTCATCACCAAACTAGGTAACATCATCAGTGCTAGAAGGGAGTGGGGTTTGCAGAGAAGAGGAGGAGGAGGAGGGGGGGAGGAGGAGGAGGAGGAGACTGTAGGGTCCTTGGTCCTCTCTGAGCTTGGTGGTTTCTTTGCAGACGTTTCATCACCGAACTAGGTAACATCATCAGTGCTAGAAGGGAGTGGGGTTTGCAGAGAAGAGGAGGAGGAGGAGGAGGAGGAGGAGGAGGAGGAGGAGGAGGAGGAGGAGGAGGAGGAGGAGGAGGAAAGAGACCATGGTGTCCTTGATGCTCTCTGAGCTTGGTGGTTTTCTTACAGACATTTCATCACCCACCTAAGTAACATCATCAGTGCTAGAAGGTGGTGGGCGTGTTCTTGGCGATTCCTTTTTTTTTTTTTTTAATAATAAAAATTATTAAAAAAAAAAAAAAGGAATCGCCAAGAACACGCCCACCACCTTCTAGCACTGATGATGTTACTTAGGTGGGTAATAATTTTTATTCAGGGAGAATTTTTATAAAATGTTTTATAGATGGCACCTTGATCCACAAAAAATGTCTTTTATGTACCCTGACTTACAACCTAAATGTTGGAGATGTGGTTGTATGGACGCTACTTATTATCATATTTGGTGGTCGTGTAGAGAGATAAAAGCATTCTGGATTAAGATATGGTGGAATATCCAGAGAATTTTTAAAAGGAGGGTAAAATTTACTCCACAATTATTTTTGTTAGGTATAGTTATTGATTGTGATACAAAGGAGGTTATATTGATGTTAAATTTGATTACAGCTGCGAGGCTGTTAGTAGGACAATATTGGAAGAAGGAATCTTTGCCTACATTGCAGGAATGGTTTCTTAAAGTGTCTCATTTGGCGGAAATGGCAAAGATTTCGGCTTTCTTAAAGGGTCAAACGCAAGAGAAATTTCTTGCTGTTTGGGATAAATGGATAAAATTCATACAATTTAAATTTGATATAAAAAAATACTATATAGTTTTTTCATAATTTTTAACTCTATATATATATATATTTTCTATTTTATATTCTCTTTTTTTATAAATATAAATTTTTTTAACTTTTTTTTAATTAAGCCTATATTCTGCTCTGGGAGGCCCTGGGGGGGGAAGGGGGGGTTTGGGTAGGGGTGGGGGAAGGGGGGTTTTGTTGGGTAATGTTTGTTTTTTATTTGTATATGTTGTTTTTTGTTTTTGTATTGTCTTTTATTTTCTGTAAAATTTATAAAACTTTTTAATAAAAAAAAAAGGTAAGAAAGAAAAAAAATAATAATAATTTTTATTCATAATACAATTAAAACAACAGTGGACAAACATGACATTCCAGAATGAATTTTCCTATCAGTTCCTATCATGGTACAAAAGTTTAATACATCGTTCTTAACCTCTATATAAGCCTCATCTTCTATACAATACAATTATATATACAATTATATGTACAGTTATGTATATCTTTTAATTCTACCATTAACTTGAAGTCCGAGCATTTCTTAATTCATACCAACGGTAAAATTTGCCCCAGATTTCAAAGTATTCGTGTTCTGTCTTGTCTTTCATAATCATTGTAAGCCTGTCCATCTCAGCACATGATAGAATCATTGTAAGCCTGTCCATCTCAGCACATGATATGCAGGATCTCTTCTTCCGTTGGAGTTCCCTTATTCCTCCAATTTTGAGCAAAAACCAGTCTGGAAGCCATTAAAATGTGTAGCATTAAATAAATCGCATGTTCTTGGCGATTCCTTGATTAGGCTGTTGTTTACCCTTTGATTGTTTGCCGGAGTGGATCGTTCCTTGATTGGGTTATTCTTTATTGCTTGATTTTTGATCCGGTGTTAATCTTGGTGTTCACCTCTGCTGACGTGAGTGTTGATTGCTGGCAAGGAGGTGCTGTGGTCCTTTAGCTTTTTGGGTTGGTCTCATTGGAACGGCGCGTAAACGTTGTTTATCTCCGCATGACTTTGGCTGTTGACCGAGGAAGCTCCGATGTTCTTGTTCATGTAGATGCGCCTGAACAGCCCTCCTTGACCGTTTACCTGGACACTCAGAATGGGAACCTGGCTATCGTCACCTGCAAAGTGGACAGCTACCCATCTTCCAGCCTGGCCATATACAGAGGTCAACTGGCTGACCCCAAAAGCTGGTCACCAGCTGGTCAGCGTTTCCACACCTTCTACTCTGATAACAGCCTGAGACTGGATATACAGGACCTCACCGCCAAAGATTCAGGGCATTTTGTGTGTCAAGCACGCAACACACTGGGCAATGCAACCAGCAGCATCGCCTTCAATGCAAGATGTAAGTGGACTCCTTAGAGCAGAGTTCTGCAACCTTTGTCAGTTGGTGGCCTGGGGGAAAGGGGGAGGGAGGGAGGCACCTGTGTGAGCGCGCACACAAAAGGAGCGTTGAGTGTGACGCAAATGGGGCTGCGAGTGTGACTCTCGCCACATTGCTAGCGCCCACACGGCACTTGCTGCAATGCCAGCGCGAGTGGAGGAAGGTGTGCAGGTGCGTACATGCATGTACGCTGCCCAGCCACTCATGCAGTCCGGTAGCGGGCGGTGGCCCATAGGTTGGGGACCCCTGCCCTAGAGAGACAGGATGAAGATAAGGGGGGGGGACTTCAGAGCTGAAGATGTATCGTGGATTGGACCGCTCCAATTTGCAACTTCTGGAGAAGCTAGGCTTCCACTTCTAGACTCACTAGCTGGGTCAATGCCAGCTGAGCTGATGCCCACAGGCAGTCCTTGACTTACAGGCGTTCGCTTAGTGAACTTGGAAGAACTTTACAAAGGTGTTGAGGCTCTAGAAAGAGGGCAGAGAAGAGCAACAAAGATGATGAGGGGACTGGAGGTGAAAACATACAAAGAACGGTGGCTGGAATTGGGTAGGTCTAATCCAGTGGTTCTCAACCTGTGGGTCGGGACCCCATTTGAGGTCGAACGACCATTGCACGGGGGTCGCCAAACAACACAGTCTGGCATTTTTTCCCCCCTTTTCCTTAGCTGTGCTATTCCCTTTGATTCTATTGGCTTTTGAAAGCCAAGAGAAGAGACTCTCTTGAATAGAGTCCAATTCTATTGGCTTTCAAAAGCCAGTAGGAATTGTCCAGGCTGTCTCTGCCCTGCCGAGCCCGCCAAAAGTCCCATTCTGCAAACGGTGCTGCACCAGTTGAGTAGTCCTCGACTTACGACCGGTTGAGTAGTCCTCGACTTACGACCAGTTGGGGGTCGCGGCATTAAAAAGGTTGAGAACCGCTGGATTAGATAGCCACTTGTCTAGAATGGTAGAGGGTCTCCTGCTTGAGCAGGAGGCTGGACTAGAAGACCTCCAAGGTCCCTTTCCAGCTCTGTTACTCGTGTCTCTTCTTCTCTTTTCCCGCAGGCCTCTCTGAACTGACCATCTTCAAGATCTGGGCTGGGATCGCCACTGCCTTGGTCTGCGTAGCTGTCCTGGGGGGCCTGATCCTCGGAGTGCGTAACAACGGCTCCCGGTGAGACTGAGGCAGGGGTCTTTGAGGAGTGGGGCAGAGTCCCTCCCAAGCTCCCCTTTAGCCTGACAGTCAGGTTAGCTATACCCATAGAGTTACTCCTCGAATTACAGCCGGTTGTTTAGCTGCTATTCCAAGTTACAACAGACACCCCCCACCCCCTATGAAGGTACTTATGAACCAGTTCTGAAATTCCCAGGGCTTCTCCCCAAGTCACGTGACCGGCATTTATGGAGGTTTGCAATGTCTCCTGGTCACGTGACTGAGATATATATGACCTCCCCCCCCCCCGAAACCGGTTTCTGCCAAAAACTAGCCCATAACCATGATGGGTTGGTTAATGTTGGAAATGCTGTAGGGTCTTCTGCTTGAGCAAGGGGTTGGACTAGAAGACCTCCAAGGTCCCTTCCAGCTCGATTCTGTTCTGTTTTGTTCTGTTCTGTTCTGTTCTATTCTTTCCATTCCATTCCATTCCATTCTATTCTATACGTTCCGTTCCATTCCATTCCATTCCATTCTATTCCTATTCTATTCTATTCTATTCTATTCTATTCTATTCTATTCTATTCTATTCTATTCTATTCTATTCTATTCTATTCTATATTCTATTCTATTCTATCCTATCCTATCCTACTCTACCCTACCCTACCCTACCCTACTATATTCTATATTCTATATTCTATATTCTATATTCTATTCTACTCTACTCTACTCTACTCTACTCTACTCTGTTCTGTTCTGTTCTGTTCTGTTCTATCCTATCCTATCCTATCCTATCCTATCCTATTCTACTCTACCCTACTCTACCCTATCCTACCCTACTATATTCTATATTCTATATTCTATATTCTATTCTACTCTACTCTACTCCCAGAATTTGCCAGCCAGCATTGCTGGGGAGTTGGTCCACAAGTCTTAAAGTTGCCTAAGTTCGGAGACTCCCTACCTTAGGTGAAGGACCCCCATGGACCACGGTACGCCAGGTCCCCCATCCTCCAGCGTCTCCTGGAGTTTGCCCAAATTCACATTCATTTGGAGAACTCTTCATTAGCTGACCTGGTGGCCCGATCTGTCCTTGGGGGGTCTCCCATTCTCGCAAGACAAAACCATCCGAGTTGGCGGCTAGGTGATAGCTGACGGTGCCGTCTGACCGATAAATCTTTTGCAGGATGTACCAAAAATGGGTAACGTGGATGAAAGAGAAGAGCAGCATGGAGGAGGTGCAGCCGGCCGAAAACAGAGAAGACGTGATCCAGGTCCGTCTCGCGGCTGGGGAGAAATCTTGCTTAGAGCTTGGATCTGGAAGAACTTCCTGACCGTTTGTTCTCCGTGTAGAAGCAACGGGGTTGAAGGCCACCAGGCTTCAGAAAGAGAAGAAGGCCATTCGGAAAGAAGTTGGCCGGATTTTAATATATAATCTGAACATTTAATTTCTCCTAGCCTCTCCAGGGCAATATGGCTATCAGCCAAGGATTTCAGAAGATGCCTTCCATCATGAGTGGGGTGGGGAGATGTTGGGCACCCAAGGTCACTGTTTAGGCCTAGAAATCTTGACCAGACAAAGCACAGCCTCCTTGAAAAGGCTGGCAAGTTTGTTGGGCCAGGAGAACGTAAGAATAGAAGACGCCCAAAGTAGGAACTGGATGGTCTTCAAAATCCATCCATCCATCCATCCATCAGCAGGTGCCTTGAGAGCCAGCTAGAAGTCCCTGGACATCCAGAACCAGGGAATGGTGGTCAAGGTGTCCCAGATATCAACATTGCCTGTGGAATCTGAGGATCTCCTGGTTCAAATTCTCAGATGCCCACAAAAGGTCCACAGTGGTCAGAAAAACCAAAGCCTTGAAGGACGAGGCCTCTAGATCCATCTCAAATTACAGGCTGAGAAAGATACCTCTGGACTCAAAACTGGGGCAGCCTTTTCATCAACACAACAGCTGCCTTCCCATAGCTCAGCGTTTCTCAACCTTGACCATTTTAAGGCATGTGGACTTCAACTCCCAGAATTCCACAGCCAGCATTGCTGGCTGTGGAATTCTGGGAGTTGAAGTCCACATGCCTTAAAATGATCAAGGTTGAGAAACATTGCCATCGCTAGTTTCCAGAGGTATCCAGAGGTCAAGAGGTGGTCAAGGTGGTGGCCCTGGTGATGAAATGAAAGCTTGCACAGCCTTCTTTTCAGTATTGGCTTGTTCAGTTAGAGTGACAAACAGAACAACAGAGTCATGGCTGGCTCAGGAATTCTGGGAGTTGAAGTCCACGAGTCATAGTCTTTTAGTCTAACCCCTTGCTCAAGCATGAAAACCTGTACCATCTCAGACAATTGACTGTCCAGTCTCTTCTTAAAAACCTCCAGTGATGGAGCGCCCACAATTTCTGGTGGCGAGCTGTTCCACTGGTTAATTGTCCTCGCTGTTAGGAAGTTTCTCCTTAATTCCAGGTTGCTTCTCTCTTTGGTCAATTTCCAACCATTGTTTCTCGTCCTGCCCTCTGGTGCTTTGGAGAACAATGTGACCCCCCCTTTTCTTGGTGGCAGCCCCGCTAATACTGGAATACTGCTATCGTGTCCCTCTTATGTCTTCTTTTCTTTAGACTAGCCAGACCCAAGTCCTGCAGCCGTTCTTCGTATGTTTTAGTCTCCAGGCCTTGGATCATCTTAGTTGCTCTTCTCTGAACTTTTTCCAAGGGCTCAACATCTTTTTTGTAGTATGGTGACCAAAATGGGTTGCACTTCATGTAAGAGGGTAGAAGAGAAACAATGGATGGAAAGGAATCAAGGAGAGAAGCAACCTGGAACTTTCCTGACAGTGAGAACAATTAACCAGTGGAACAGCCTGCCTCCAGAAGTCATGGGTGCTCCATCACTGGAGGTTTTTAAGAAGAGACTGGACAGCCACTTGTCTGGGAATGATAGAGGATCTCCTGCTTGAGTAGGGGGCTGGACTAGAAGACCTCCAAGGTCCCATTCTATTCTATTCTATTCTATTCTATTTCCTTATTTCTATTCTGTTCTGTTCTATTCTATTCTATTCTATTTCCTCAATTCTATTCTATTCTATTCTATTTTATTCTATTCTATTTCCTTATTTCTATTCTATTCTATTCTATTTTATTCTATTCTATTTCCTTATTTCTATTCTATTCTATTTCCTTATTTCTATTCTATTCTATTCTATTCTATTCTATTTCCTTATTTCTATTCTATTCTACTTCCTTATTTCTATTCTATTCTATTCTATTCTATTTCCTTATTTCTATTCTATTCTATTTCCTTATTTCTATTCTATTCTATTCTATTCTATTTCCTTATTTCTATTCTATTCTATTCTATTCTATTCTATTCTATTCTATTTCCTTATTTCTATTCTATTCTATTCTATTCTATTCTATTCTATTCTATTCTATTCTATTCTGTTTCCTTATTTCTATTCTATTCTATTCTGTTTCCTTATTTCTATTCTATTCTATTCTATTCCCTTATTTCTATTCTATTCTGTTCTATTCTATTCTATTCTATTCTATTCTGTTTCCTTATTTCTATTCTATTCTATTCTGTTTCCTTATTTCTATTCTATTCTATTCTATTCTATTCTATTCTATTCTATTCTATTCTATTCTATTCTGTTTCCTTATTTCTATTCTATTCTATTCTGTTTCCTTATTTCTATTCTATTCTATTCTATTCCCTTATTTCTATTCTATTCTGTTCTATTCTATTCTATTCTATTCTATTCTATTCTATTCTGTTTCCTTATTTCTATTCTATTCTATTCTGTTTCCTTATTTCTATTCTATTCTGTTCTATTCTATTCTATTCTATTCTATTCTATTCTATTCTGTTTCCTTATTTCTATTCTATTCTATTCTATTTCCTTATTTCTATTCTATTCTATTCTATTCTATTCTATTCTATTCTATTCTATTCTGTTTCCTTATTTCTATTCTATTCTATTCTGTTTCCTTATTTCTATTCTATTCTATTCTATTCCCTTATTTCTATTCTATTCTGTTCTATTCTATTCAGAAGCAAAGTAAAACTAAGGAGAAATTTCCTGACAGTGAGAACAATTAACCAGTGGAACAACCTGCCTCCAGAGGTTGTGGGTACTCCATCACTGGAGGTTTTTAAGAAGAGGCTGGACAGTCCCTTGTCGGAAATGGCATAGGGTCTCCTGCTTGATCAGGGGGTTGGACTAGAAGACCTCCAAGGTCCTTTCCAGCTCTATTCTATTCTAAGACCAGAGCAGTCATTCATCCAGAGACACAGTGACCAGCTCCCTCTCCCGGGGTCTGCTTTGGCATCAGAAAAGCTTTCTTTGGTTCAAGTAGACCAGGGGTAGGCAACGTTGGCTCTTTTATGACGTGTGGACTTCAACTCCCAGAATTCCTGAGCCAGCATAGCCCCTTCCAGCTTCTGTTATTCTATTCTGTAGATCAGGGGTCTTCAAACTTGGCCCTTTTATGACTCATGGACTTCAACTCCCAGAATTCCTGACTCAGCCTGGCTCAGTTTGGAAACCTCTCCCTTTCCCCTCAGCATATCTGGCTCAGGAATTCTGGGAGTTGAAGTCCACGAGTCATAAAAGAGCCAAGGTGGCCTACCCCTGAAGTAGACGCCTGAGGTTCTCCTTCTGACTAGCTTTCTTGGTCTTTCCACAGCTGAATGGAGAGAACCCCGAAACGCCTCCGGCTGGACGGTTCTGCTGCTCCTATCGAAAGCTAACCTTGAAGGCCGACGCTGCCCCGAAAGAGGCTGCGTCAGAGTCCAGTTGCACAAGCAGCTTGTGAACCTACGGAGAGGACCTGCAGATGGGTGCGCAAGCGGGCCAAACCTGGGCTGATCAAGCTGGACAAAAGGGGGGGGGAGTTCTGTCTGTCTGAAGGCCTTTCGAATCTTGACTCCATCCTGGCCCCAAGGCTCTCTTTATCTCCCTCTTGAGCGCGACAGTATTTGCCAAACACAACGATTTCCACCCGTGCGACATGTTCAAATCCAAATTCATTTTTGTTTTGCTTTTTTTAAATGAGAACCAAGCCCCACGCTAGAAAACCAGAGACTGTGGATTGTAGTCCTGTCTTAGCCAGGAACGCCAGCTGGGTGACTTTGGGCCAATCACCAGAAGATCCTGAGTTCTAGTTCTGCCTTAGGCCTGTAAGCCAGCTGGGTGAATTTAGGCCAAATACCAGCAGATGGAGAGTTCTAGTCCTGCCTTAGGCCTGAAAGCCAACTGGGTGACTTTGGGCCAATCATCAGGAGACCGTAAGTTCTAGTTCTGCCTTAGGCATGAAAACCGGCTGGGTGACTGTGCCAATCACCAGGAGACGGTGAGTTCTAGTCCTGCCTTAGGCCTGAAAGCCAACTGGGTGACTTTGGGCCAATCACCAGGAGACGGTGAGTTCTAGTCCTGCCTTAGGCCTGAAAGCCATTGGGTGACTTTGGGCCAGTCACTCTCTCTCAGCCCAACCAACCTCACAGGGTTGTCGTTGTGGGCAAAATAGGAAGACATGTTGGAGATGTTCACTGCCTTATCTGTAAAAAATAATAAAGATGGGATACAAATAAATAAGAACAGAGGCGATTCAGCTACCGTCGACTCTCCTTTCTCCCTGTTAGTCCTCCACCTCCAAGGTCTGTTCCAATTCTGTTATCTTGCCAAAATTGCCAGCCCAACATGTAAATGCGTTATGCATCTGCTTCTGGAATACCTTATATAATTTCCATGTCAGTATTTGGAAAAAAAGATATAACCAATAATAAAAGGATAAAAGAGAGCCGTCAAAGCAGTTCAGTTGCAAGCTTCAGCCTTTTTGCAAATGGGGCCGCTTATAACCCGCAGACGTAAAAATGAAATTTAGAAATAAGTCACACTTTCTTCCATGTGAAAATGACTGTTTCTCTGTATGGCCCTTTGTTGCTGTTGTTGTTAATTGTGAAGTCGTGTCCGACCCATCGCGACCCCATGGACAACGTTCCTCCAGGTCTTCCTGTCCTCTCCCATCTTCTGGAGTCCATTTAAATTCACACCTACTGCTTCAGGGACTCCATCCAGCCATCTCATTCTCTGTCATCCCCTTTTTCTATTGCCCTCCATCTTTCCCAGCATTAGGCCCTTCTCCAGTGAGACCTTCCTTCTCATTAGGTGGCCAAAGTACTTGAGTTTCAACTTCAGGATCTGGCCTTCTAAAGAGCAGCCGGGGTTGATCTCCTCCAGGACTGACCGGTTTGAACGCCTTGCAGTCCAGGGGACTCACAGGAGTCTTCTCCAGCACCAGAGCTCAAAGGCCTCAATTCTTTGGCGCTCAGCCTTTCTTATGGTCCAACTTTCACAGCCATACATTGCAACTGGGAAAACCATGGCCTGGACTATACGCACTTTTGTTGACAGCTACATGGCCCTACCCGGCTAATATTTATGATTTATCTATTAAATTTCTGTGCCACTCATCTCACTGATCCAGTGACTCTGGATGCCATACCATGGAATATAAAGTTTAAAAGTGCTAAAAAACAACAACAACATGAGAACTGAAAGATTAAAACTTAACAACCAAGAGGGTGGGGCAGCTTGAGAAGAAAAGCTCAAAACCACAGGCAGGTGGCGCTGTTGGCCCCTCCAACTGTTGAACTACAACTTCCATAAGTCCTCAAACTGTCGGAGAACGACAGGAGTTGCAACCTCATATATAGGCTAGGTTGGGGAATGATGGGCTTTCGGGTTCCCTGGTGGAGTGTGAACTCCACCAGGTGTCTGATGCTAACTAGTGCAGGGGTAGGCAAGCTTGGCTCTTTTGTGACTCGTGGACTTCAACTCCCAGAATTCCTAAGCCAGCCATGCTGAGGGGAAAGGGAGTGGTTTCCAAGCTGAGCCATGTTGGCTCAGGAATTCTGGGAATTGAAGTCCACGAGTCAGAAAGCGGCCTAGGCCTAGGCCAGAGGTAGGCAACCGTGGCTCTTTTATGACTTGGGGACTTCAACTCCCAGAATTCCTGAGCCAGCACGGCTCAGCTTGGAAACCTCTCCCTTTCCCCTCAGCATGGCTGGCTCGGGAATTCTGGGAGTTGAAGTCCACGAGTCACAAAAGAGCCAAGGTTGCCTACCCCTGAACTAGTGTGAGTTGTTGTGCTTCTTCTGCCCGGGGTGATGTTGCAGAGATCCATATGAGATTTCGCGTAAGGCAGAATTTCTCAACCTCGGCAACTTTCAGCTTGGACTTCAGCTCCCAGAATTCCGTGGGAATTGCAGGACTAGGCTTAGATATTACCCCAAGGATCCTGGGATAGGCAGATGCGGTTGTTTGATGGGGTTAGAAGTATCGTTGCAGGATGTAAGCTGTTCCGAGTCAGGCTGCCTTTTGCAGTTGACTGGTGGGGAATTTGTCAATGCCTTGATGCTTATTATGATGGTTCTGTTGCACAGTCAGCCAGATGTTCAGGCTGGATTTGGCTTTTTTGTCCACCTCTGGAGTCCTTCTCCAGCAACTGGGATAGGCAGATGTGGTCGTTTGATGGAGTTAGAAGCATCTAACACTGGAAATTTTTAAGAAGAGGCTGGACAGCCATTTGTCTGAAATTGTATAGGGTTTCCTTCCTGAGCAGGGGGTTGGACTAGAAGACCTCCAAGGTCCCTTCCAACTTTATTATTATCTTTGCAGGATCTAAGCCAGGTATCCAACTTCCAGACTTGCCTGGCTGGAGAATACTGGGAGTTGAAGTCCCCAAGTCTTAAAGTTGCCAATTTTGGAGACCCCCCCTGAGGTCAGCTGGTCGAAGTCAAGCTGACTTTTGTAACTGACTGAGGGTGGGTTTGTCAATGCCTGCCTGATGGTGTTCAAGAGCTGCTCCAGATGTTTTGGGACTGCACCCAAGGCGCCTATCACTGTTGGGACTGCCTTTCCTTGTTTTTGCCACCGTCCTTCTATTTTGCAGGTCTTTGGATTTTGTGATATTTTTTCTCCAGCTGTTTATCAGTAAAACCCTATTAGTGTTTTTCCTTTCTTTCTTTTTCTTTCTTTCTTTCTTTCTTTCTTTCTTTCTTTCCTTCTATCTTTTTCTCCCTCCCTCCCTCCCTTCCTTCCGACATTTCCTTCTTTCCTTCTTTCTATCTCTTTCTCTTTCAATCTTTCTATCTTCCTTCCTTTCTTTCTATTTCTATCTTTCTTACTTTCTATTTCTTTCTATTTTTTCTATTTCTTTCTATTTTTTCTATTTCTTTCTATTTCTATCTTTCTATCTTACTTTCTGTTTCTATTTCTTTCTATTTCTTTCCATTTTTCTTTCTATTTTTTTCTATTTCTTTCTATTTTTTCCATTTCTTTCTATTTCTATCTTTCTATTTCTTTCTAACTTTCTATTTCTTTCCATTTTTCTTTCTATTTCTTTCTATTTTTCTTTCTATATTTCTGTCTTTCTTTATTTATTTATTTATTTATTTATTTATTTATTTATTTCTGCTGTAATCCAATTCATCTCCCGTTGGGTCTGGCTGCGTGGACACACCTTACCTGTCCACAGGGAGGGTGAAGGACGAAATCGCGCGATTGGCGTAGTTTACACGAGGATGGCGTCGTCTGAACGGCGGGCTTCTTCTCGAGCAAGCTGGCTCCGCTGCTCCTTACCGGGGAGACCTTGCAGCTAGACTTGACATGCCAGGGGAGGATTATCTCTGTCCCATTTTCTTTGTTACGTTTTGCAGCGGAGAGAACAACCCTCCCAAAGGCGGGCAGGGCGTCGGATTTTGAATCCGGCGCAGTTCCCAGTGTGTGTGTATTTAGGCACGGTGGAAACAAGAGACCGCATCCAGATCGCGGGAGGGGGGGGGCTTTTTACACCCAGAATATACCGCGTTATTCATTTATTTCAAAGATGTATACAGCCGCCCACCTTTCAACCAGCTCTGGGCAGCTATGTAAATGTTTTAAATAAATCTACAAGTGGTAGGATGCGCCCAGCCTCTGTCTCCCCTTCAATGGGTCAGTGGTCCCATGGAAGGGTCCCCCGACTTTCGGACTTCCCCCACTTTAAAAATAGCTTTGCCGGTTGTCCAGGGCCCAAGGGAACCTCCCAGGCGGTCACCCCCGCCCGGACTACACCTCCCATCATCCCCAAGACAGCCGGGCAGAAAGTGGGGGCGCAAAGGCTCCGTTAAGGATTCTCTCCTCCAGGGGGAGGAATGCGTTTTGAGAGCAGCCGCCCAATAATCAGGAGGCCCATCATCCGCTTCCGAAGGATGAAATTCGAAGGCGTAGGTTGAGCAGAAACCCAGATTCACGGCTGGAGCAAGAACGAAGAAATTCCGGGCGGGTCAGCGTCGCGTTGCAGTAACAGGCACACAGCCCAGTTGCGAGGGCGAAAAACTTGCTCCTCCAGCGAGGAGCGGGATTTTAGTAGCAAGTGTCCTTCGGATAGCCCCTTCAATCTGATGGCCGCCAGTCGGAACAGGCTCAGGAGCTCCGCTTTTAACTGCCGCCAGACATTCAAGATAGAGGAAACCTGGATATGTTTGCATAAATAAGCACGCTATTTATACTGTGCGTTTCTAGAGGACGTAATTCCAATTTGAAAACGGTCAAGAAAAGAAGGAAGGAAGGAAGGAAGGGAAAGAGAGAGGGGGGGAAGGAAGAGGAAGGAAGAGAAAGAAAGAAAGAAAGAGAGGGAGAGAGATAAAGGGAGGGAGAGAGGGAGGGAGGGAGGGAGGGAGAGAGAAAGGAAGAGAAAGAGAGAAAGAAGAAAGAAAGGGAGGGAGAAAGGTAGGAAGAGAAAGAGAAAGAAGAAAGAAAGAGAAAGAAAGGGAGGGAGAGAAAGGAAGGAAGAGAAAGAAAGAAAGAAAGAAAGAGAGGGAGAGAGAGAGAAAGAGAGAGAGAGAGAGAGAGAGAGAGAGAGAGAGAGAGAGAGAGGGAGGGAGGGAGGGAGGGAGGGATCCGGCCCCCAGGTTTGCTTCTTGACAAAATATCTCTTATCTCCCATCTCCCCACTCCATATGCATATCGGTTTTATTTTTATTTTGCCTGGAATTTAAAAAGCTCTCTCGCGCTCTCGCTCGCTCTCTCCCTCCCTCCCTCCCTCTCTCTCGCTCTCTCTCTTTCCTTCTTGGCCCGGGGAACAGCTAAGGTGAGAAGTCAGGTCGGACCGCTGCTGTAGGCGCCTTCGCCGAAGGCAGGCCAAGGCAGTAGAGCCCTGGTGGCTGGAGGCCCCCATAGAAGAAGAAGAAGAAGAAGAAGAAGAAGAAGAAGGAGAAGGAGAAGGAGAAGGAGAAGGAGAAGGAGGAGAAGGAGAAGGAGAAGGAGAAGGAGAAGAAGGAGAAGGAGAAGGAGAAGGAGAAGGAGAAGGAGAAGGAGAAGGAGAAGGAGGAGAAGGAGAAGGAGAAGGAGAAGGAGAAGGAGAAGGAGAAGAAGAAGAAGAAGAAGAAGAAGAAGAAGAAGAAGAAGAAGAAGAGGAGGAGGAGGAGGAGGAGGAGGAGGAGGAGGAGGAGGAGGAGGAGGAGGAGGAGAGGCAGCGCCCCCCTCCCCGCTTACTTACTTATTTCATTAAATTTCTACACCGCCCATCCCGCCTGCTACGCGACTCAGAGCGGTTTACCACAGCATAAACAACGTACAAAGGCATGAATGAAAGCACAATTTAAAAACCGTTAAAACTTTCGAGCAAAGGTAAAATCGAGGTTTTTTCCCCCCTTTCTTTTCACGAGAATTCTCCCCCCCTCCCCCTTTCTCGCCCCTCCGTGTTCTCGCCCCTTTCTCACGGAGCTCGTCTAACCCGGGACTGGGGGTGAAGCCAGCAGAAAAGCGCCGTTCAGATGCGGGGGTGTCTTTCTCCCTCTCCCCTCGGCTGTTTTGCCCTTCCGGTGACAACTTAGTAGCCGAGCGCCGAGTTTGTTTCGGGGCGTTTGCACGCGCACGTGCTTCGGAACTCTACTCTGGGTTACTAGTTATTCGTGCGAATGCTCATTTCTTGTTCTCCCCTCGCCCGCTCCTTATTTCTACCTCGGGGTGGGTGAAGGGTTGGGGGCCTTCTGCGCGCGTGCACACACACACACATACATATACACACACATATACGTACACATATACATAAACACACATATATACACACACACATATACACACACATACATATACACACATATACATACACATATACACACACACATACACACAAATATGTACACACACATATATACTCACACATATACATATACACACATATACACACACATACATATATACACACATACATATACACACACATATATACATACACACATATACACACACATACATATATACACGCATACATATATACACACATATACATATACACACATATATATACACACACATACCACACACATATATATACACACATATACACACACACATACATACACACACAAATATATATACACACACATACACACACAAATATATACACACACAAATATACATAAACACACACATATACACACACATATATACACACAAATATATATACTCATATATACACACACACATACATACACACAAATATATATACACACACACATACACACACAAATATATACACACACAAATATAAACACACACATATTCACATACACACACATATATACACACAAATATATATACTCACACATACACACACACACACACCTTTTCCTTTTGGGCCAGGTTTAAGAACGGCCCCCGAATCCTTTATGACGGAAGCACAAAGGAGCGGGGTGGGGGGGCGAAGAGGCCAGAGTCCGGGCAGTGAGAGGCGGGGGGCGGCCGTGGACCCCCGCCCCCTTCACCGCCTGGAAAGCCCTTCGAGGCATGAGAACCGACGGCCTCCGGAGGAGGACACGCAAGCGGTGAGAGAGAGAGGACAATAAAGCCCATCATCCTGAGGACGCAGAGCTGCCCCAGGCCGATCCAAGCGAACGCCTCGGTCGCTTTCGGAACAGACCCGCCGAAGCCGGTCTGACTCCGGAGCGCAGAAGGGTAGGAGACGCGACTTCCTCCGGGGTAGAAAGCTTACTCCGCGGCGGTCCAGGAAGCCGAGGCGGGGCAACGGAGGGGCCGAGCGCCAGAGGCAGGAGACGGCGAGGCTGGCGCGCCGGGGTTAGGGTCGGGGTCCGTCCTCCCAGCCCCTTCCTCACTTCGGCCTGGGCCTCCGGGTGGAGCGAGGCCCGGGCCTCGCGGCTGCCTTCATACTTCAGCCCCCTCCCTCCCCCGGGGGTCCTGCGCCTGGGAGGGTCGCTGGCCTCTTGCTTCGAGCCCCCCGGCCGCCTGGGGGGGGGGGAACCGGGCTCCTGCCCCTTCGCCTTGGAGATTCACCCGTCCCGTCCCCGCGTGATTTGACCTCCCGGCGAACGTGTGAACCTGACCTCTTCACGTGTGCCCTTGACCTCGTCACGTCTGAACTTGACCAACTCACGTGGATTCCCTTACTCTGTCCTCGACCCGGTGACCTGACAGGTGTGTGTGGGGGGGGGGGGTAGGGGCTTATGGGAAGTTAAGTCCCGCGTCTCCGGCGCAGGGGGGCATTCTGGGTCAGCGTAATTTGGGGAAGAGTCGATGAAGAGGTCTCACTTCGGCCGGAAGAGGAAGACTCGAAGAGAGAAGCCTAGGAGGGGTGGGGGGGGGGGAAATGGGGGGATGGGGGGGGGGTCTGGGAACCGTGTTTTAGGGAGGAGATTGACCGGCTGGAGCAAGAGAGAGCAACGGTGGTGCAAAGGGGCCGGACGGGAAAAGCGTTGGAGGGCCTCAGCCGGTTTCCTTTGAAAAGGAGGCCACGGGGAGTGCTCCCTCCAGCCCCCGAAGGGCTCCCAAGGAGAAAAGGGGGGGAGAGGGGAGGGGACTCTTCCCAGCTTCCCACTACAATCCTTCCGAAGGGGAAACAGCCCAGCTGAATGTCCATTTTATATCCAGGTCTGTCTCGACTTCTGCCTAGGATGGGGGGGGGTTGATAACTTCCTCCAGGCCTTCCTCCGTCCGTCCCCCCCCCCGTCGTCAGCCGCAGAGCCAAGGGCGCTTTCCAGCCTGCAGCCCCCCAACTTCCTTCCTTCCTCCTTCCTCCTCCCTCCCTCCCTTCCTCCCTCCCTTCCTTCTTTCCCTCCTTTTCTTCTTTCCTTTTTTCTATCTTTTCCTCCCTCCCTCCTTCCTTCCTTCTTTCCTTACGTCCTTTCCTTCTTCTATCTATTCCTCTCTCCCTCCCTCCCTCTCTCTTTCTTTCCTTCCTTCCTTCCTTCCATCCTCCCTCCCTTCTTTCCCTCCTTTTCTTCTTTCCTTTTTTCTATCTTTTCCTCCCTTCCTTCCTTCCTTCCTTCCTTCCTTCTTTCCTTACGTCCTTTCCTTCTTCTATCTATTCCTCCCTCCCTCCCTCTCTCTCTTTCTTTCCTTCCTTCCATCCTCCCTCCCTCCCTTCCTTCCTTCTTTCCCTCCTTTTCTTTCCTTCTTTCTATTTTTTCCTCCCTCCCTTCTTTCTTTCCCTCCTTTTCTTCTTTCCTTTCTATCTTTTCCTTCCTTTCTTCCTTCCTTCTTTCCTTACATCCTTTCCTTCTTTTCTTCTATCTTTTTCTCCCCCCCTCCCTGTCTCTCTCTCTCTTTCCTTCCTTCCTTCCTTCCTTCCTTCCTTCCTTCCTTCCTTCCTTCCTTCTATTCTTTCCTCCTTTCCTTTCCTTTTTCCTTTTCTTTCTTTCTTTCTCTTTCTCTTTTTCTTTTTTCTTTCTTTCTTTTTCTTTTTCTTTTTTCTTTCTCTTCTTTCTTTCTCTGTCTTTTTTCATTCTTTCTTTCTTTCTTTTTTTCTTTCTTTCCCTCCCTCCCTCCCTCCCTCCCTCCCTTCCCCGCCTGTGGGCCTTCCAAGCCCGCCTTTTCTGGAACCGAACCTTGGCTCCAAACGAACCGTTTGAGGAAAGAGAACCAGGGACCTCTCCCTCTCTCCCCCCCCCTCTCTCGCTGCGGGCGGATGGAGGGGATTTCAGCCGGGCGGAAGATCCACGCGCGCCCTGCCCCTCGCCCAGGGCTGCCTTCCCGCGGCGTGGAACGACGGCCGTCTTCCCTTTCCCCAGCCGGGGAGCCTGGCCCGTCTCGCTCGACCTCCCAGCCGCGGCGGGGCCAGGAAGGAGGTCCGGCCCGCAAGGCCCGGGAGCGGACAGAGGAGCCGGCGGCCGAAGCGGGGCCTTGGGCCAAGCGAGGCCGAAGGGAATGCAGGAGGACGCGGCCTCGGCCTCGCCTCTCGGCCGCGGGTTGCGGAACCGGCTGGAAGCGAGCAAGCGGGCCCGGCTCGGGCATTTGCGGGGCGGGAGAAAAATATTCCTTGCAACAGTTTAAAGGGCGGGGGGGGGGCTTTACCGCAATTCATTTGCCCCCCCCGAGGGTCGTAATTGTCTTCTTTCCCCCCCCCGCCGCCCTTTTTGCTCCCTTTTATTATTTTATTTCCACGCGTAGCGGGGGATTAACCTTCTCAAGGGGGAGAAAGCCCCCCCCCGCCCTTTCCTCCTCTCGCCCCCCCCCTAATGCGGCAGGGCGCTGCGCCTGCCCTCCTTTGCAAGAGGGCCCGATCCACCGCTTGGGAGTCTGGGCAGGTCTAGCTTCGCCTCTTCCAGGCCTTCTTCCCAACCGCTTCATGCTGACCAGCTTCGAAATAAAACAAAGGCATTTTTGTTTTTTTGTTTTTCTGGCCTGGTGAAAAGAATAGGGGTATTATATTACGAAATGTTTTCCTTGTTTAAAATTCTGACCGCTGCTCCTTTGGGATCGCGTGAAAAGTGATGTTTTTTTTTTAAAGAGAGGAATAAAATAGAAACGCTTTCTTTTAAATGCGAGGAACCCCCGGGGCATTTAGTGAGAAAATAAAGGACATAGGTGTCCCCCTTCCCCCCCCCATCAAACAGGCAAGGAGGTCTCCAGTTGATTATTCCCAGGATGGGAGACCACAAGGAAATCTAAGAAATTGAAAAAGCCTCTCAGTCCGATAACGGGGTGGGGGGGGGCTTCGTATTATTGCCAGAAACAAAAAGCAAACACAGCTAAAAAGTTTACAAAGATACTTTGCTAAACTGCAGAAAAGCAAAAGACAGCAGAAACACGTTATCGTATGCACGTATTTTTATTTGTTTGTTTTTGCTTTGTTTTTGTTTGTTTGTTTGTTTCTTGGAGAGAATATCCCTTTAAAGTTTGGAAAAACAGGAATATAATTTGTACAAGGCTGATTCTCGGACTAGATTCCCATCCCGGGCATAATTCAGCTCGCAAATTCGCTTCTGGATCCCTTCCGCATTTAGGGAAAAAGCTCCTGAAGCAATGAATCAAACTGGGAAAAATACGAATGGCTGAATTCCAGCAAAAAAAAAAAGGGGGGGGGACGGGACTTTAAGGCCACAGCAATTTCTTTCACGGGGCTGCTCGCATTTGAAGGAAAAGATTTTATTGTATTCCTCTCTTTTTTTAAAAAAAAAAAGCATCACTTTTCAGGCATTCCCAAAGGAGCAGCAGTCAGAATTTTAAATTAAAAAAAAAAACATTTCTTCCGGTTTTATTTCACCATTAAAAAAAAAAAATCAGATTCCTCCGCTTTTTTTTTTTTTAAAGCACTTTTCAAAAGCTTTCGTTTGTGCCTCTGCCGTTTTCTTCGACGAATAAAATCTGATTCCTGACTAAAATTCCTTCGGGAATTCTGGTTTTTGTTCGTTTGTTTGTTTTGTCTTGGAGATTCAACAGGGTTTTTTTTTCTTGTGGTGTTTTGCCAGCGTGAGTGAAAATGGAGCGGCCGAAACGGACCCGAAATTCTGAGGAATTTGGGGAAGAATCCGAACCGGAACGACTCTTTTCTCTCCTTCGGATCTGGGCCAGCAGCCGGCTTGAGGAGCGACATAATTGCACGGGACGGCGCTTCATTTAAACTTAGGGTAGTCTGCCAGCGGTTGCCTGACCTCGGTAGATGCCCCACGCGAAATAAATTCCACGGGGAAACGGGGGGGGGGAAGGTGGAGGACGTGCTGTTTCTCCCCCCTTTCTTCCTTAACGGCTATGGCAACTAGATGCGCAAAGGAGAAGGAGAAAAAGAAATGGTTTGAGGGGGTCCTAGGCCCCGGCTATCCGAGCCCCCAGGGAGAGGCTTTCTCCACGGCAGAGGGAGCTGGAAACGTTCCCCAACTAACGTGGTCCAGAACTAGGAAAAAACTGCCTGGGAGAAACGGGTGGCACCCGCCCACGCACCGACACACAGCATCCCCAGCTGGGGTGTGGAAATGACCTGGGTGGGGGGGGTGGGGAGGTGGGGGTCTTCCCCGTCTAGGAAGGCACCTTTGGCAAAAGTCCGAGGGTGCTTAAAAGGCGCGAGGGGGGGCGGTCTTCTGACTCATCCTTCTCTCCTCTCCTCTGTCTTTCTCTTCTCTCCTCTTCTCTTCCTTTCCCTTCTCCTTTCTTCTCCTCTCATCTCCTCTACTCTCTTTCTTTCTTCCCTTCCTTTCCTTTCCCTTCCCTTCCCTTCCCTTCTCTTCTCTTCTCTTCTCTCCTCTCCTCTCTTCCTTTCCTTCCCTTCTCTTCTCTCCTCTACTCTCTTCCTTTCCTTTCCCTTCCCTTCCCTTCTCCTTTCTTCTCCTCTCATCTCCTCTACTCTCTTTCTTTCTTCCCTTCCCTTTCCTTTCCCTTCCCTTCCCTTCTCTTCTCTCCTCTCCTCCTCTCCTCTGTCTTTCTCTTCTCTCTTCTTCTCTTCTCTTCCTTTCCTTTCCCTTCTCCTTTCTTCTCCTCTCATCTCCTCTACTCCCTTTCTTCCTTTTCTTTCCTTTCCTTCCCTTCTCTTCTCTCCTCTCTTCCTTTCCCTTCCCTTCCCTTCTCCTCTCTTCTCCTCTCTTCTCCTCTCATCTCCTCTACTATCTTCCTTTCCTTTCTTTTCCTTTCTTTTCCTTTCTTTTCCCTTCCCTTCCCTTCCCTTCCCTCCTCTCCTCCCCTCCCCTCCCCTCCCTTCCCCTTCCTTTCCTTTCCTTTCCTTTCCTTTCCTTCCCTTCCTTTCCCTTCCCTTCCCTTCCCTTCCCTTCCCTTCCCTTCCCTTCCCTTCCCTTCTCTTCTCTTCTCTTCTCTTCTCTTCTCTTCTCTTCTCTTCCCTTCCCTTCCCTTCCCTTCCCTTCTCTTCCCTTCTCCTCTCCTCTCCAACCCACCTCGCCCCTTCCCCGAATTTAAATCCTCCACCAGCCCAGGCAACCTCTGCCTGCATCCGAGAAAGTGAGCCGCGGGCCCTCGCTCGCCTCTTGCCTTCGACTCGAAGGGGTCAGTCGGAAAAGGGGCGACACCCATACACCACTCACTCCTCCCCTTAGCGTTTTGAAACCCTGAGAGTCTTCCAAGGGGATCCCGCGTTTCCCCCAGGCGGAAGACTACAGCCAAGCTTCTTCTTCCGTAGTTCTGATTACAGTTAGTCGGAAAAAAGGCGCTCTCGGCTGGGTGCGCCTGTCTGCGCCCAAGAGGCAGCGCCGGGCAGTGGGGAAGGTGCTGCGCTAGGATCGGGTCCTCCTTCGGGCGCGGGAACCAGCTGGGTGGCTTTAGGACCAGCGCCGCCCCCCTCTCTTTGCCCCAAACGTTGAAGGCGAAAGTTTTCGTCCTGCAAACCCGGGCAAGGTCACGTGTGAATGAGGATCTACCCTTTTCTCTCGAAATAGATTGGTCGGGCCTGGTTAGAACAAGAAGCAGCTTGAGCAGGGCCAGAGGCCGGCGAGCAGGGCCGCGGACTCCCTCCGTTGCACCGGGGAGGCTTCCCAGGACTCCTGGGGGTTATTCGGGGGCAGCCTGTCTGTGCAACCCGTTGGCCTCGCATTTTCCCAGCTCAGCGGATGGATGGATAGATGGGTGAATGGGTGAATGGAGATGTGGAGGAAGGGAAGGGAAGGGAAGATAAGGGAAGATAAGGGAAAGGGAAGGGAAGGGAAGGAGAGAAAGAAGGAGAAGGAGAAAGGGAGGGAAGGAAAGGGAAGGAAAGGAAAGGAAAGGAAAGAGAAGGGAAGATAAGGGAAAGGGAAGGGAAGGGAAGGGAAGGAGAGAAAGAAGGAGAAGGAGAAGGAGAAAGGGAGGGAAGGGAAGGGAAGGGAAGGAAAGATAAGGGAAGGGAGGGAAGGGAAGGGAAAGAAAGGAAAGGAAAGATAAGGGAAGGGAAGATAAGGGAAAGGGAAGGGAAGGGAAGGGAAGGAGAGAAAGAAGGAGAAGGAGAAGGAGAAAGGGAGGGAAGGGAAGGGAAGGGAAGGAAAGGAAAGATAAGGGAAGGGAGGGAAGGGAAGGGAAAGAAAGGAAAGGAAAGATAAGGGAAGGGAAGATAAGGGAAAGGGAAGGGAAGGGAAGGAGAGAAAGAAGGAGGAGGAGAAAGGGAGGGAAGGGAAGGAAAGGAAGGGAAGGGAAGGGAAGGGAAAGGAAAGGAAAGGAAAGGAAGGAGAGAAAGAAGGAGAAGGAGAAAGGGAGAGAAGGGAAGGGAAGGGAAGGAAAGGAAAGGAGAAAGGGGAGAGGACAGGATAGCAGAGGGGAGAGGGAAGGGAAGGGAAGGGAAGGAGAGAAAGAAGGAGAAGGAGAAGGAGAAAGGGAGAAAGGGAGGGAAGGGAAGGGAAGGAATCAACCCCCAGGAGGCGCTTCCTGGCCTGCATCCCCGAACAGCGGAAAACGGGCCGGGGGGGGGGAAGGGGGGCAACCATCCCGCTCCTCCAGCGCTGCTCTGACCGGGTGTTGCGGCCCCCCCCCCGGCCTTTCTTTGTTCGCCAACGAAGGAACCGGGCAGGCCCCGCGAGCAGGAAATTACGTGCGGGGGGTGTAGCCCCCCGCGCCCCCCCCCTGCGCGCATATCTCGTTTCCCACCCCTCCCCCGCCCCCAGCTTCAGGGAGGGGGAGGCTGGCTCAGCGCAGGCGGACCGAGCTGCAGGGGCGGTGCTGGGGAGGACTCTGGACCAGATTCTCCCCCCTCCCTCCCTCCCCCCCCCGCGGCCGGGGTCTCCTGGAGCCGGGGATGGTCCAAGCCGGGCTGGCGGGGGCGGGGGCGGGGGCGGGCGGGGCGGGGGGGGGGAAGGCAGGGCTTGCTGGCTGCGCTCGCCCGCTCGCCCTTCGCTCATCAGAGGGAGACGGTGCGCAGCTGGCAGGGGCGCAGCGCGGGGATGGAGACGGGAGGAGCGCGCCCTCCGGCCGGCGGGACGGGAGACGTTTGACCCGCCGCACCGGCCCGGCGGGGGGGGGCCAGGCATGGCTGAGAGTCTCGCAGGGGGTCGGACCCGCCGCGCTTCTCGCTCCCCCGCCGCCGCCAGGATTCCTGCAGCTTCTCCACGCAGCGGGGGCTTCTAAGGAGAGGCGGCTCCGGGACCTCGGGGGGGGGGTCGCTTGGATCCGGGGCAGCCGGAGGCCTCCAGAGCGGGAACCCTGGCCGAGCTTCGCCGGGCCCCATGCCGCCCCCCTGGACTTCCCGCTCCCCTGCGGGCCAGCCAAAGTAGCCGGCAGGAAGAAGGGGGTCTGCGGAGAAAGCGCCCATGTTCCACCCCGGCTTGAGCGAGGCGGGCAGCGGCTCTGGCAGACGCGCCCTACCCCGGGGCCAGCCCGGGGCAGCCTCCGAGCGGGCGCGGGGCAAGGAGAGCGCCAAGGGAGGAGGAGGAGGAGGAGGAGGAGGAGGAGGAGGAGGGGAGCTCCAGGACCTGGCGGCGGGGACGTCGGCTTCCAGCGCCCCTTCCCAAGAGCCCACCCCGGAGAGCGGCAGCCACTCTCCCGCGGGCGAAACGGATTACTGCCGCCGGATCTTGGTGCGAGGTAAGGGGGCCGCGCGGGTCGACGAGGGCGCGCCATCCCTGGTGGCTTTGAAGAAGAGGCTGGGCAGCCACCTGTCTGAAACGGTAGAGGCTCTCCTGCTCGAGCGGGGGGTGGGTGGGGTGGGCGGGGGCTGGACTAGACGACCTCCAAGGTCCCTTCCAGGTTTATTCTGATTCTGAGCTCCCCGCGTTAACTTCCTCCGTTTCGGAGGCTCCCAGCCTAGCAATTCCAGAGGTAGGAGGGCGTTTGTAGACATTCCCCCCCACACACACAGCAGCGCCTTCTCGACTTTTTCTGCCCCCCCCTCGCCCAAAGACCCTCCAAAACAGGGCGCTCCCTGCCCCCGCCCCACCTAACCGCTCGCGTTTTCCAGCCAAACGTGGCCGGTCTTTGCGACCCTAGTGAGCTCTCCCCCCCCCGGCGCGCGCCCCTCTTTCAGCCCCCTCGGATTCCGGGTTCCCCTTGGGGGCTTCCTTGCCCCCTGTCGCTCCCTCCCGCTCCCCCCCCCCAGCAATTGGGGGTCTCGAACTGGCTGCGCTCCCTTCTCCGAGGCAGCTGCCTTTTCGGGCCCGGCGCCTGGTCCTTCTTCCCGGGCTCCCGCTTAGCCGCCCTCGTGCCCCCCCCCCGGGTCCCTTTTCGGTCGCCTGCCCCTCCCCCCTCCCCCCAGCCCCCACTTCCACGCACCGGCTGGATTTCTGCTGGTGCATTTTGGATGCTGGGGCGGGGGGGGGGAGAGAAGAGGAATGGAGACGGAGCTCAGGCGAAGATTTTTCTCGCGCGCGTCTGTGCGTGTGTATTTGTTTATATTGGTGTGTGTGTGTACCTGTGTGTGTGTGTGTGTGTGTAAATGAGGCTGGAAGACCTCCAGGGGGTGAAAGGCCAAATTGTGTTGGGTCGTCTTTGCAGTCCGGCAATTAAGGGGGGGGGCGATTGGGGAGAATCGCTCTTGCCCACATCTGCTCCCCCCCCAAGCTGCCCGGCCTTCTTGGGGGGGGGGGAAACGGGGCGTGAGCGCGCGCGCGTCCCCGCCACCAGCCTCGTCGCAGGGAAACGGCGTCACCGCGGAGCTCAGAGACCCCAGCGCGGGGTTCTTCTTCCCCCCCCATCGCTTGGTCTTCACCAAGAGAAACACCCCCCCCGCCCAGGTCATATGCCCCTTCTCCCCCCCCCTCCGGGTTGAAATCGCCTTTGGCAAGCCGCCGCCTTTGGGAAATCTTTGCGCCACGCTCCCCATCATCCCCAGCAGACGGGAGGGGGGGGGCTTGGCTGGGAAGGATGGAAACGGGAGTCCCGTAGACCAGCTCGCGGGAGGTGGGCAGGAGAGAGAGGGGGGGGCGCTGGTATCAGCGAAGGGGCTTTGCCAGTCAGCCCCCCCCCAGCTGGGTCGGCGAGCCGGTTCGGTGGAGGATGTGATTGCGGAACAGCCTCGGAGAAAAGGGGGGGGGAGAAGCGGGGCGGGGCAGACACCTCAAGAAGAATGGCTTGGATCTGGCGGGGGGGGAAGGGGAGGAGGAGGGGGAGGGAGGTCTCTTGGAGGAGGGGCTCTGGGTTCCCCGTGGCGACCCTCTCCCAGGCCCAGAGGGTTCCTTCACCTGGGGGGGGGGAGGGTTCCGCGTCCTGTCAACTTCAGAACCCATACCGGGCCCTGCGCTTGGTGTGGCCGGACCGCGCCCCCCCCCCGCGTCCTTCCCTTTCCGTACCGGCTCGGGCGATTTGCCGTGGGACCCCTTAGGAGACCCCTGCCGCCTTCCCCAGATTACTTGGCCGAGGTTGTGCGCTGCGATCAGGGTGTGTGTGTGGGGGGGTGTCCTCGCCGTGAAATCTCCCCCCCAAGTTGATGAATCTCGGAGGGGAGACTGACCCAGCCTTTGGGGCGCCTGGGGGGGGAGTTTACCCAGCTCAACCCTTCCGGTGGGGAACGGGGCTGACTTCGCTCTTCCCCCCCCTTCGGTTCTCGGGTGAAATTCCGGGGGGGGGGGCAGCGGCGATCGGAGGGGCTGTTGGCTGGAGCCCAGCAATTGTTACAAGTGACCCAAAGGGCCGCCAAGGTCCAAATGGGGGGGGTCTCTGCTGCTCAGGCCCAGAAGCGTCTGAATTGCCCTTTTCGGACACCCCCAAACTGCAAGCTCTATTTCAGTGGGCTATTTACCCGGGAGGGGGGGGTCGCTTACAAATGCGAAGGTGAATTTGGGACCTCTTACGTTACACCCTGTTGGAGAAAGAAATCCTGGAAAACGGAGGGGCTAAAATATGCCCTTTATGGGTGGAGTGCCGGTTAAAGGGCAAGGAGGGGACGGAAGAGAATTATTACTACTAGTAGTAACGCTACTAGTAATAATTCTCTAGGAGTAGTAGTATTTATTAACTGCCCAACTGCCATACGAAGGAAAGGAAAGGCGCCACTGAAAGGGAATTATCACTACTAGTAGTAGTAATGTTGAAGTCATAATATAGCTAATAGTTCTAGTACAATAGTATGCTATTCTTACTAATGCTAGTAGTAATAATTCTCTACTAGTAGTGTTTGTTAGCTGTCTGTCATAGGAAGGGAAGGCAAGGAGTCACCCGAAGTGAATTATTACTACTAGTAGTAATATTAGCGTAGTACTAAATAGTTAATAGTTGTAGTGTTTACGTAGTGTATATAGAAGGTGGTGACTCTTTGAGAGCTGTATGCAACGAAATTTCATTTTAATGTATGCTGATTATTGTACATTCAAAGTGACAATAAAGTTGCTATTCTATTCTACTCTATTCTATTCTCCAATATTTATTCTATTCTATTCTATTCTATTCTATTCTATTCTATTCTATTTTCCAATATTTATTCTATTCTATTCTATTCTATTATCCAATATTTATTCTATTCTATTCTATTCTATTCTATTCTATTCTATTCTATTCTATTCTATTCTATTCTCCAATATTTATTCTATTCTATTCTATTCTATTCTATTCTATTCTATTCTATTCTATTCTATTTTCCAATATTTATTCTATTCTATTCTATTCTATTCTATTCTATTCTATTCTATTCTATTCTATTCTATTCTATTCTATTCTATTATTTTCTAACATTTATTCTGTTCTGTTCTGTTCTGTTCTGTTCCACTCCAGAAGATGGTAGAGGACAGGAAGGCTTGGAGGAACGTTGGGGTCGGACACGACTTTGCAACTAACAACAACATTCCATTCCATTCTAGTATAATAGCTAGTATGCTATTAGTTATTACTAATCCTTGAAGTAACAATTCTCTACTATTAGTAGTAGTATTTATTAGCTGCTCAGCTATAATACGAAATAGAGGCTCTCCGTCTTGTCCCTTTGTGTGCAAAACCGTTGCTCTCGGGTGTTGTGCAAAGGAAAGCGGCCGAAACGGGGGCTCCTCCACCGTTTCCCAGCGCCAGAAGGCCCCTTCCGTTTCTCTTCTGTTTCCCCCTCGGAATTGGGGAAGGGGAGGCAGTCCAGGGTCCGGCTTTTCCTTCTCTTCCCCTCCAAGGCTGCGGACCGGGGGTGGGTGGGCTGGAGAGAAAGCGACGGAGGGGACCCCCGGAGCCAGGCCTGTCCGCGCTCCTTCCAACGAGGCCTCTTTCCGTGGCTCCGTCTGCCCGCGCCTCTCCCTCCCTTTCCTCCGTCGCCCTCATGAAGGTGCCTTGTTGTTGTTGTTGTTAGTTGCGAAGTCGTGTCCGACCCATCGCGACCCCATGGACAACGTTCCTCCAGGCCTTCCTGTCCTCTACCATCTTCTGGAGTCCATTGAAGCTCACGCCTCCTGCTTCAGTGACTCCCTCCAGCCATCTCATTCTCTGTCGTCCCCTTCTTCTCTTGCCCTCCATCTTTCCCAGCATTAGGCCCTTCTCCAGGGAGTCCTTCCTTCTCATTAGGTGGCCAAAGGACTTGAGTTTCACCTTCAGGATCTGGCCTTCTCAAGAGCAGTCGGGGTTGATCTATTCTAGGACTGACCGGTTTGATCGCCTTGCAGTCCAAGGGACTCACAGGAGTCTTCTCCAGCACCAGAGTTCCAAGGCCTCCATTCTTTGGCGCTCGGCCTTTCTTAGGGTCCAACTTTCACGGCCATACATTGCAACTGTGAAGGCGCCTACTCGGACCTAAAGGCCTGGTTTCCCCCCCCCCCCGCCTAGAAACTGGACCGAGCTTGTTTGGATTTTTTTTCCACCAGACCTTTCCTGCTTCCCCTTCCCCCCAAAATGTGTCGCCTGGGCCGTATTTGCAACTCCCCCAGCCCGCTGCCCCATTATTTATTCCTCCCAGGCCTCCCCAGAAAACAAACGAAGCGTCTTTAGTGAATTTTTTTTAATTGAAAAGTTTTATAAAAATTACAGTATACACCCCAAAACCTACCCACCTTAATCCCCCCCCTCTCCCCAGAGCTGAGTACAGGGTTACAAATATAATAATCAAACTCTAACTAACATTAACCAACTATATAAATAACCAAGTCCATAATGCGCTTTAACATAGGTATCAACAAATTAAAAATAAACCTAATAATATAAACAAGTCAATATTATTAAACAATACAATATCTTTAGTGAATTTGAAAGAAACACGTAGTCGACAATTCGGTTTGATTCTTTCGCCGCGTTTCGCGGTTGAAATCTTGGAGCCGTTTGCCTGGGTGGGGGGGGGGAACCGTCCGGAGATCAGGCGCGTCGGCCTTTCGATCCGGTGGTTTTCGGGGGATCGCTGGAGATTTTTTGCACGGGTTTGGTTGGACCCAACGAGGCTTTGGCGCGGGCGTTTGCCAGGAGACCCACACGCGAGCCCACGTGCAGCCTTCCCTTATAGTCCCTGGCGTGGGTGACGACCCCTCCTGTCTTTACCCAATTTATTTTCGATATTTTTATATTTTTTAAAAAATCCTCAGACTTATATAAGCTGCCCACCTCCCGGCCAACGACTCTCAGTGGCGCACGGCAAAGTTAAAACTAAGTAGCTCTTAACGATTTTATGGCGAATGTATTTTTATGTTGATTATAACCATGCTTGTAGGTCCACTGAGAGCTTACGCACCGGAGACCAATTTCTTTGTGCGTTCCAACCCCAGTTGGCCAATAAAGAGTTCTCATTCTCATAGGAAACAACACGGTAATTATGGTTAAACTAATTGTTTTAAATCATGGCCAACAGTTCCCCACTTCTCTGGGGTGGTCCACAGGCCGGATGGCCTAACCAGGTTTGGAGGGATCATGGGAAAGTCAAAAGGGATGAGAAAACAGCCTCATTTGAGAGGGGGGGAGACAGAGCAGGCACCCCAGCAGAGAGAAGGCCCACCCGCCTGGAAAGGGTCGTTTCCTAAAGGATGGGACCCCATAAGGTGTTCTGGATCCGAAGGAGGGGGTCAAATAATCGGGGAGAAGGCGCCTCCTGGATAAACTCCCTCCCCAAAGTTTTAAAGGTCAAAAAAATATCCTAAATTAAACCGGGAAGCAAGCAAACTCGTAACCAATGCATGGGGGGGGGGAAGCAGTTTTTGTTCTAGTTTCTCTTTTCTGCAGCCCCAAATCTCTTCGGCTTTCCCTCCCCCCCCAAAAAAACTCCTCCGCCCCTTCCTTCCTTCCTCTTTGGAAATGCTTCTGGAAGTTCCCTCTTCCCACATCTCCCTCCCCATTCCTCGTTCTTTCTCCGGCTCTCCAGCGCTGCCCCGTTTCCGAGGCGCTGCCTGCGCCCTCCTCGGCCTGCAGGGGCGTCTTTTGTCGGGCATCCCCCCCCCCCCGGGATGGGCTTCCTTGAAGGCCCGAGGCCGTGGCTGGCTAAAGACCAGCGGCTTCGGTTTGGGGGCGAAGGCCCAAGGCTGGGGTGAAGGCTGCTGAGGGATTTTTCCAAGGTGAATGGGGTGTCTCTCTCTTTCTCTCTCTGGCTTGGGGGGGGGGGGGAAGACGAGCAGGCCGAACGAGGAGGAGGAGGAGGGATGGAAGGAGGAGAAGGAGCAGGGGAAGGAGGAGATGGAAATGAAAGAGGAGATGGAGATGGAGAAAGAAGGAGCAGGGGAAGGAGATGGAGATGAAGGAGAAGGAGAAAGAGAAGGAGCAGGGGAAGGAGATGGAGAAGGAGCCGGGGAAGGAGAAGGTGATGGGAATGAAGGAGAAGGAGATGGAGAAAGAAGGAGCGGGGGAAGGAGATGAAGGAGAAGGAGAAAGAGAAGGGGAAGGAGCAGGGGAAGGAGAAAAAGGAGCAGGGGAAGGAGCAGGGGAAGGAGAAAAAGGAGCAGGGGAAGGAGAGAGACAGAGAAGGAGCCATTGTAAGCTGCTTCTGGCCAAAAGCCCCCAGTCGCTCGCCACAAATCGAGGGGGAAACGGAGGGGGCGACCCAGACGAAGCCGCGCTGGGGAGCCACAGCGAGCAACCTGGAGCTTAAAAAATGGACCCTGCCGGATCTGGCCCCGAATCTGCGGGTTGGGGAAATCGCAGATCCTTTCGGTACGTTTTCATCGCCGGGGCGGTTCGGAGAAGGGCGCGGGGGGGGGGCTCGGCGGGGAATTGGGCTGCGTTCGAATTTTCTTTTCTTTTCTTTTAAAGAAGACCCCCTAGAGAGCGCGGGGACCCCGCGAGGCGGCGGCCCTGGGCGTCCCCCCCCCGAGAACGGGGGGGCCTTTCCCCACTGGCGGAAAGGAAGGCGAGTGGCCGGGCCTGCCTTCCCGCAGACCGACACCCCGAGAAGGAGCCTGGCTGGGACACACCCCCCCCCCAGACCCCCGCACGCCCAGTCGCTGCCCGGGCCTCGGCGGAGGGCTCGGCGGGGGGGGGACCCCTTGGAGCCGAAGCGCCCCCCCCCCGCCGCCTCCGTTTCCCCGCAAAGGCCCGGCAGGAACAAAGGCGAAGCGGAGGGGGGAGGGGAGGGCGGACCCGCCGCGAGGGTCTCCAATCCGCGCCGCTCTTGCGGGCTGGGACGCGGGCCCGACGCCCCCCCCACCCTGCGAGGCCGCCTCGGCTGGGCCGAATTCCCAGCTGTCGCTCCCCCCCCCCCGCCCGCCGGCCGGCCGGGCCTCCTCTGCCCTTCTGACGGGCGCTTCTCTTGGGGGCGGATGGGTGGGTTCCGACCCCGCTCGGCCTCTCCCGGGACCCCCTCCCCCGAGAAGCCGAAGCAGGAGGTGCTAAAAATCGGCAATTGTCTTCAGGACCCCACCCTTTTCTGTCTTGGCGTTTCCTTCCTTCCTCCCTTCCTTCCTTTCTTCCCTCCCTCCCTCCTTCCTTCCCTCCCTCCCTCCTTCCTTCCTTCCATTATAAATGTTTCCATCTTTCTTTCCCTCCCTCCCTCCCTCTAATAATTTTTCCTTTTCCTCCGTTGCTCCCTCCCTCCTTCTCTCCCTTCCTTCTTTCTTTCCTTCCCTCCCTCCCTCTAATTATAATTTTTCCATCTTCCTTTCCTTCCCTCCCTCCCTCTAATAATATTTCCTTCCTTCCTTCCATTATAAATTTTTCCATCTTTTTTTCCCTCCCTCCCTCTAATAATTTTTCCTTCTCCTCCGTTGCTCCCTCCCTCCTTTTCTCCTTTCCTTCCTTCCTTCCTTCCCTCCCTTTAATTATAATTTTTCCATCTTCCTTTCCTTCCCTCCCTCCCTCCCTTCCTCTAATATTTCCTTCTTCCTCCCTGTTCCTTCCTCCCTCCCTCTCTTCCTTCCTTTAATTATAATTTTTCCATCTTCCTTTCCTTCCCTCCCTCCCTCTAATATTTTCTCCTTCCTTCCTTCCTTCCTTCCTTCCTTCCTTCCTTCCTTCCTCCCTTTAATTATAATTTTTCCATTTTCCTTTCCTTCCCTCCTTCCCTCCCTTCCTCTAATTCCTTCTTCCTCCCTCCCTCTCTTCCTTCCTTTAATTATAATTTTTCCATCTTCCTTTCCTTCCTTCCTTCCCTCCCTCCCTCCCTCCCTCTAATATTTCCTTCCTTCCTTCCTTCCTTCCTTCCTTCCTTCCTTCCTTCCTTCCTTCCTTCCTTCCTTCCTTCCATCCATCCTTCCTCCCTCCCTCCCTCCCTCCCTCCCTCCATCCCTGGCAGAAAAGAAGACAACAATGAGGTGCGGCGTCTGGTGCCCAGTAGGAACCACCCTAAGGCCGACCGTCCCAGCTGCAGCCACCCGCCTGGGGTCCTCCGGAGCCCCACAAAGGCTTGTGCAAGAGACCTTCCCGCTGCGGTCCTTCCCACGTGGGGAGCCTGCTCTCCTTTGAGATCCCGCCGCCACTTGCAGCTCGGAGCTGAACGAAGCGAGAATGGCAGCTCCCGTTTATTTATTCGTTATTTATTACATTTATTTAGTCGTTATTTATTAAATTTATTTAGTCGTTATTTATTAAATTTATTTATTCGTTATTTATTAAATTTCGCTGCACGGTTTATTGCCAGGGAGCGGGGCAAAATAAAAACAAGTCCCACTCACATTCGACATCCAGGGGTCAGTGAGAATTTGGGGGTGTATTTTCTCTCCGACAAAAGGCTCACCGTTCTAAGGTACCCTTTATTTTTCCAAAGCGTAACCGCCGGGAGATTCGGCGGAACCGCAGCGGTGCTGGAAGGCTTTCGGCTCCGGAGAAATTTTCTTTAAAAAGCGTGAATCGACCCCAAACTGGGGGTGGGGGGGGGGCTCGGAGCGTGGATTCCCCTTTCACTTAAATGCAAAGAGTTGTTCCATCTGTTTTTCTTCCTTCGTACCCTTTCCTTCTCGACGGTTGATCTTCTTACATTATTAATATAGATGCGCGCGCGGGGATATCTTATTTATTTTATTTATTTCGTTTAGCTAGCGAGGAAATATTGCAGGGCGAAGACGGGCGTAGGTGGGGGGGAAGGGGGCTCTCTTTTTTAGCCTGCCTCTCCCCCCGACCTCCCTCCCGCCCCGACCTTTGGCGATAATAATAATAATAATAATAATAATAATAATAATAATAATAATAATAATAATAATAATAATAATAATAATAATAATAATAAAGTTGGAAGGGATCTTGGAAGTCATAAAATAGAGAAAGTCATAGAAAATGATAAAATTAAACTGCTCTGGGACTTCAGAATTCGAACAGACAAGCACCTGCAACATAACACCCCAGACTTAACAATTGTCGATAAGAAAGATCAAAAAGTCTGGATAGTGGACGTGGCAGTGCCTGGAGACAGCAGAAGAGACGAGGAAGAATTGGAGAAGATAACAAAATACAAAGACCTACAAATAGAAATAGAAAGACGGTGGCAAAGGCAAGCAAGGGTAGTACTAATAGTAATAGGTGCCTTGGGTGCAATCCCAAAACAACTGGAGCACCCCTTGAACACCATCGGCATTGACAAATTCGCTATTAGTTAATTGCAAAAGGCGGCCTTATTAGGAACTGCTTCCATCCTGCGACGATACCTGTAATACCATCAAACATCCACATCTGCCTATCCCAGGTCCTGGGTAAGGACTCGATAGGTAGACAAAATGCCAAATCCAGTCTGAACATCTGGCTGACTGTGCGATGATTAATAATAATAATAATAATAATAATAATAATAATAATAATAATAATAGTAATAATAAAGTTGGGACCTTGGAGGTCATCTAGTCCAACCCCCCCTCAGGTAGGAAACTCTATCCCATTTCGGACAAATGTCTGTCCAGTCTCTTCTTAAAAACTTCCAGTGTTGGGGCATTCACCGCTTCTGGAGGCAGGTTGTTCCACTGGTTAATTTTTCTAACTGTGGCGATTGTTCTAAAATGGCGATTGACATTTCATTAGGAACTCTTCAATCGCGGATTTTATTTCTGATGGCTGATAAATGGCGGCCTAGATCGCCAACACAGCGTTTTGGTGGGTGTGTGGGTGTGTGGGTGTGTGTTATTTGCAACCGTAGGTTTCCGCAAAATTGGGTGCCGCCGTTAGAAACGGGGGGGGGGAGCTGTTTTCCGTCTCCCCCGGTTGGAATAAAAATAAAATCAGATTTCATAAAACTCCAGGACGCGCGCGCGTGATATGAGTCTATCTATTAACCCTGCGTAAATGCGCACGAGAGATATTTTCCTGGCTATTTCGTTCTGAAAGGCGTTGTTTTGTAACTCGGGGGCTTACGTGCAAGGAATTGTCTGATATTTTTTAGATAAAGAGATTGGCGCGCGCCCCCCACGAAGGATTTATGCACGTCTCTGTGTGTGTGTGTGTGTGTGTGTGCGCGCGCGCGGCCCTGTAAGATGCACGGTTTACAAGAAGGCCTCTCGCGACGGACTTAAAAAATAAAAACGCCCAGATGCTAAGCAAAGGATCCGCCGGCAGTTACGAATCGGTCCGACACGCGTCTCGCTACACGGCATTCAAACGGCCACACTCCGATTTCGGGTCTGTTTTGCGCTTTATTGTCTTGGAGAAGTTCGCCTCTCTCCCCGGCTTGCGAGGGAAATTGCTGCCTTTCGTCCAGAGTCCCTCGGTGTGAAATTTGGGGTCGGGGGGGGGGCATATAAATACGATAAATACTGTAACCAAATAAACGCTTTAGGAACTTTAGGAAGCCAAGATAAACCCTTTTTGTTCAAATCTGAAATGGATAAACGCGGATTCTTCCTTCTTCGCTTCCACCCGGGCCCGGCCGGTTGCGTAAAGCAGACTTTGCTGAGATGCGTTGTGAAAGGAGAAAAAGCCCTCGGAAGGGAGACCACCAGGAGACCAATTCCCATAGCCTGCTTGCCATAATGTGGGAATTCGAATCAGGAACACACCGGTGGGAGATGCTTCACAAGGATTAAAATTGCGAAGCGTGGTAGATTTTTAAAAAGTAAAACTGGGAGCGTTTGGCTGGCCTTTCTCGCTTGGACCGTCACCCCAGGCTCCGGGACGTGATTCGGAAAGTGTGTTTCTCATTCCCGGGTGGATTCCAGTGTATTAGTAACGTGGGAACCGTTGCTGGGTCGGGGACCAGCGCAGCCACAAACGACGCTCTCCAGATTTCTGGCTAATGGGCTCCACTTTTGGCTTGCATTTAAGGGGCAAAGACCTCCCCCCCGCCCCGCCCCCCCCCGCGCCATGGGATCGGCTGGGTTCTGCAGATCTGCTAAAAAGGCGAGGGGGCGGGACTAGATCCCCACCGCAAGATCAGAAAGCCGAGGAGAAATTCGTCCCTGGAACACCTGCTCCTTCCACCCAGATTTCCCCCGGTTTGGTAGATCGGGGATCCAGACAAGGAGAGCCACTGTGTGTTTGTGGGTGCGTGCGTGCAAAAATCCGTTTTGCTTTCGAAACGGCTGAGGGCTGGGGTGGGGGGCTTCCGCCTCGGACCCGCCTCCCTCCCGGTGGCGGAAAGACAGGCGTAAAAATCGGAATATCGATTAATATTTGTGGTGAATGATGGACTGGCCGATTGTGGGCCATCAAGCCAATGTTGACATTTGGCGACTACGAAGGTATAATGCAGGACCAGAGAGTTAATCATAGTAGGTAATAATGGCAGATAATGTGTAATAAGAATGGGCAGTTAATAATAGTGGATTTTTTTTTATTGAGAGTTTATAAAATTTTACAATAAAATACTCCCCCCTCCCAACCCCCCCTCCCCCCTACTTCCCAGAGCTGAATACAGTGTTAAAAACAACAAAAAACATAGAACTTAAATGAACATCAAACAATTATACATACATCCAAAAAACAAAATTTTAAACACTTTAACTCCAGTACATAAAAACAAAAATTACCATCCTTATACATAAGTTATTCAAAAGCTTACCCTTAAATATACATTATTCAAAAGCTAAATAATACTTTCTAATATCATATTTATTCTGTATAAAATTCACCCATCTTTTCCACACCAAAATATCTCTCTCTTGTGACTGATCTTTCGGATAAGCTGAAATTTTTGCCATTTCAGATAAATAAGAAACTTTAAGAAACCATTCTTCTAAAGTAGGCAAGAGATCCTTCTTCCAGTATTGCCCAATCAGCAACCTTGCTGCTGTAATTAAATTCAACATTAAAATAATCTCTTTACCATCACAATCATCAATAATATCTAACAAAAACAATTGTGGTGTAAATTTTATCCTTCTATTAAAAATCTTCTGAATATTCCACCAAATCTTGATCCAAAAAGCCTTTATATTTCTACATGACCACCAAATATGATAATACGTTGCATCCAAACAACCACATCTCCAACATTTGGGCTGCACATTTGGATACATACGAGACATCTTTTGTGGATCAAGGTGCCATCTATAAAACATTTTGTAAAAATTTTCTCGTAAATTTTGAGCTTGAGGAAATTTAACATTCCTCACCCAAATCATCTCCCATATGTCTAATAAAATCGGCTCATCAAAATTTTGAGCCCATTTAACCATACAATCTTTAACTAATTCTGTTTCTGAATCCAATTCCACTAATACACTATAAGCTCTTTTTATATGAAATTGACTTTGATCTAATAATAGTGGATTTTAATACCAGGTAGTTCATAATGGTGGAAGATATTAGCAGAAAAAAAAATGCCAGATAGTTTATCAGAATCTCCAGGTCAGAATCTCCACAGACCATTTTTATCTGTGCATTTTGGGATGAACATCCTTCAAATGGTGCGGGGGGTGGGGGGGAAGCTGCTTCTGGGTCTGGAAGTGATCGCTAGGAACCTTGGAGGTCATCTAGTCCAACCCCCTGCTCAAGCAGGAGACCCTAAACCATTTGAGACAAATGCTTGTCCAATCTCTTCTTAAAAACCTCCAGTGTTGGAGCACCCACCACTTCTGGAGGCAAGGAGTTCCACTGGTTAATGGTCTTCACTGTTAGGAAGTTTCTCCTTAATTCCAGGTTGCTTTTCTCCTTGATGAGTTTCCATCTGTTTCTTCTCCTCTTGCCTTCTTCAGGCGCTTTGGAGAAGAGCTTGACTCCCCTTCTCCTCTTCTTTGGAGCCACCCCTCAAATACTAGAACATTGGTTTCATGCCCCCTCTAGTCTTCTTTCCATTAGACTAGACCAATGGTTCTCAACCTTTTTAATGCCACAACCCCCAACCGGTTGTAAGTCGAGGACTACTCAACCGGTCGTAAGTCGAGGACTACTCAACTGGTGCAGTCCCGTTTGTAGAATGGGACTTTTGGCGGGCTCAGCAGGGCAGAGACAGCCTGGACAATTCCTATTGGCTTTTGAAAGCCAATCGGATTAGACTCTATTCAAGGGAGTTTATTCTATTGGCTTTCAAAAGCCAATAGAATAAAAGGGAGGAGCACAGCTAAGGAAAAGGGGGGAAAAAAATGGCGGACTGTGTTGTTTGGCGACCCCCGTGAAATGGTCGTTCGACCCCAAATGGAGTCCCGACCCCCAGGTTGAGAACCACTGGATTAGACATACCCAATTCCTGCAACCCAATTCCATACCCAATTAAGATAAGATAAGATTAAGATTAAAATTAAGATGATAAAGTAAGGTAAGGTAAGGTAAGGTAAGATAAGATAAGATAAGATAAGATAAGATAAGATACAAGATAACCTTTATTATCATTTTTTTTTACTGTGGGCACAACGGCACACATCAAAAATGAAATTTGGTTGCCCGCTCTCAAAGTGAAACACATACAGGACACACACCTAAACATACTATGTACAACATATGTATATAGACCCACACCCCTACATATATGTAGCAAACAAATATTAAATACTGTCCATCTTGAATATATAACATTATATATATATATAATATTCCTGCATTCTTTGTGTATTTTAGCCTCCATTCTCCCTTTGTTGCTCTTCTCTGCACCTTTTTCTGGAGTCTTAGCCCTTCCTCTGGGCTGTTTCTCCAGGACAGGGGTGCAGGGTCACTTCACAGCCCTGGGGGGGGGGGGCAAAGAAGAGGAAAAATTTGCACAGAGACGGAAAGGACTGGTTGACTGGTTTCAATCAATCTCTCAAACTAACAGGCCATAAAGTTGGCATGGTTGCCCAATCATGGACAGGGGTCTTCAAACTTGGCCCTTTGATGACTTGTGGACTTCAACTCCCAGAATTCCTCAGCCAGCTTTGTCTGTTTTGTCGCACTTATGATCAGGGGTCTTCAAACTTGGCCCTTTTATGACTTGTGGACTTCAACTCCCAGAATTCCTCAGCCAGCTTTGTTTTGTCGCACTTATGACAAGGGGTCTTCAAACTTGGCCCTTTGATGACTTGTGGACTTCAACTCCCAGAATTCCTCAGCCAGCAACAAAACAGACAAAGCTGGCTGAGGAATTCTGGGAGTTGAAGTCCACAAGTCATAAAAGGGCCAAGTTTGAAGACCCCTGATACAGGGCATCTCCAACATGTGGCTTCAGGCCCGCTAGACTCACGCCCCCATCTCAAGAGGGCAGCTGTATTGTTGGGGGTCAAAATGGGGTCTGGCCCTGGGCCTTGCTGGCAGTTGGACAGGGCACAATCACACCAGACAATTCGACTCGCATCATCTCGTTCCCACATTCGTGGTGTGTTTATGGTCCCGTGATGTCCTTTTGCGACATTCTGACAAGCAGATTCAATGGGGGATGTTGTTACTAGCTTAACAACCACAGTGATTGACTTGACCCCCGTGGCCAGACAGGTCGTAAAGTGGGGCAAAACTACTTAACGACTGTCTCACTTAGCGATGTAAATTTTGGGCTCCCTGGTGGTCGTAAGTTGAGGAAATTCGTCTTTACATTCCTTCAGATGCAGCAACGTCTTTTCCATCCCGGCCTCCAGGCCGTCCTCCAGTTGGGACCGCCGCTAAACCTGGGACGACCGTCGTTAAGTCCTGCCGATGCTTAAGCAGGACGCCAGATGGCCCTACCCAATTTTACAAGCTTTTTTTTTTTTTGCAACGGTCGTTAAGCAAACACGGCAGTTGTCCGGTACTCCCGTTGTACCTGATGGGGATAAACCAGGATTAAAGTCTAATTTCTGGTTAAAAATAAGTCATAAAGGTCCTTATCCCCACCTTGTCCCCCTCTTAGCGCCCTCAGCCCTCGGTTCAAGCGCCGTTCTTAATCCTGTTTTATTCTTTTTGGCTTTAATATTTCCATCTTTTAATTTCTTACAGGTTGTTCTTGATTTACAGCCACAATTGATCCCAAAATTTCCGTTGCTAAGCGAGACGGTTGTTCAGTGAACTGTGACCCACTTTACGACCGTTCCTGCCACAATCTTTAAGTGAATCGCTGCAGCTTTTCAGTTAGTAACACGGTCGTAAAGCGAACCAGCCTTCCTCCATTGACTTGGTGGGTCGGAAGGTCGCAAAAGGGGATCACGTGACACCCCCGCCCCGGGACGTGCGACAGTCATAAATGCGAATCAGTGGCCAAAGCGTCCGGATTTTGTTCACGTGACCCTGGGGTGTGTGTGTGTGTGTGTGTGCTACAACAGTCGTTAAGTGGGAAAAAGTGTCGTAAGTCCTCTTTTTTGGTGTGGTTGCCATTTTGAACGGTCACTAAATGAATCGGCCATAAGTCAGGGACTGCCTGTGCTTGCTTGGGTATAACCTGTAGGCCACCGAGGGTCGTCCCGTCGGAGATACGGACAGCCTAAAAATTTAATCAATCAGTAAAACAGAAAATAAATAAAAGCTGGTCACGGGACAGGGGCCTGTGGCAAATGGCGGTACATATGGGCCGGTTGCCAAGCAACCCCAAAAGTGGTCATGTGACTGGGGGAGGGGCACCCGTCAGAACTCTGAAACTGGGCTATAAGGGGCTCTGGGGAGGCGTGTCATAAGTGTGAACGGTCGCTAAGTGAACGCTTGCAAGTTGAGGCACACCTGCAATCCGAGGAGGGTGTCCCGTTGTTGATGCTCCCCCTTTGGCTGCGTTTGTGAGTTTCAAGCCCCTCCCCCCACCCCCCCCCCAAATGAAAGCAGGGCTTGACTAGCAGCTGGGCAGTCTCAAGTCTCCCCTTTGCCAGACTGAGCTGGCTGCACTGTCTCCTCCCTTGGCTCTGTTTCGGTTCCGGTCAGTTTCTCTCTTTCACAAGATTTTTTAACTCTGAAGATTCCAAGCAGAGCCGAGGGAGGAGGAGGTCAAAGGCTGCAGCCCAGAGAAGTAAGCCAACCCCCCCTCCTCTGCTCTGCCTGATCGGAGGGTCTCTTCCCCCCCCCCCCCGCCCCGTGATGTGCAAAAAGGGGAGGGCAGAGGGGAACACCCTGGCCTTGGCCTGTCACACTCAGTAATCGGAGTGTCCCCATTTGAGGGTCTTCCTTCTCATTCTCCTCCTTCTCCTCCTTCTCCTTCTCCTCCTCCTCCTTTCTCCTCCTCCTCCTCCTCCTCCTCCTTTCTCATCCTTTTTCCTCCTCCTCCTCCTTCTTCTTCTATTCCTCCTCCTCCTCCTCCTTCTTCTCTTCCTCCTCCTCCTCCTCTTCCTCCTCCTTCTTCTTCTCCTCCTCCTTCTTCTCTTCCTCCTCCTCCTCCTTCTTCTCTTCCTCCTCCTCCTCTTCCTCCTCCTCCTTCTTCTTCTCCTCCTCCTTCTTCTTCTTCTCTTCCTCCTCCTCCTCCTCCTCTTTTTCCTTTTCCTTCTCTTTCTCTTTCTCCTCCTCCTTCATCTCCATCTCCTTCTCCTTCTTTCTCCTTCTCCTTCATTTCCATCTCCTTCTCCTTATTATAATAATAAGCTTTATTATAAGATACAATTATGGAAAAAACAAATGTTAGAAAACTAAGAGAGAGAGAGAGAGAGAGAGATTTTTTCTGTATAGCAGATTGCAAAAAAATGCAACCTCAAACGTTGGCTTTGCATTTCAAAACATTTTGATCCATTTCTGTAAGAAGAACACCATCAAAAATCTAGAATCAAAGTTTCATATATATTTTTTTCCAGTTTCAAGCAAAAAGTCCAGAAGTAAAAACAATCCTGGATAAATGTTATTCTTTAATTAAAACGTTCAGTTTCGCCCTCTCCATTATTTATTTATCTAGTAAATGTACAGTATATGCTGCCCCTTTCCCTGACAGAGCAACTCTGGGAAGTTTAGTGGAACATAAAAAGATAGATAGAAAAGCAATTTAAAATTATCCAACCCCCCCCCCAAAACCTCTTAATTCTATCGCCTTTATCATCCATTCTTCCATTCACGCGTCTCTCCATTTTTGTGCGTATACAATTCTCGCCGCCGGTATCATACAGAAGAAAAAAGGACCAAATTTTCTTTCGGGTTCCTTATCGATCAAACCAAAAATGAAAACATCTAGTTTCAATTTCATATTTATTTTAAGACTCTTCCGAGTGAAAGTAAAAATCTGATCTGAATGTTTCTTTGCTTTATTGCAATTCCATAAAACACGGCCTCTTTGCATTTCCAACCCACGAACGCCTTTCTACATTTTTGACAATGTCTTGGGTGTTAAATGCTATCATCTTATTAAAATTCTCTTTCGAAGGATAATACAGTGTAAATCTCAACCTTAGCAAAACCAAAAACCAAAAAAACCCCCACCACATTTATCCCTGCAATTCAATTTCAAACTTACTTTCTGCATCCTCAGAATCATGGCTTCTCCTATCTAGGTTAAATCTTTATTTTAATTGTAACTATATAAACCCATGACTGATCCATCCACCTAACCCCATTTTCTTCTTTCAACTCCAAATTAAGTTCGCCTTTAGTAAAAAGAGCAAGATGGGCAGCAGTCCAATTTAATAAATACAATTAAATCAATAAAACATAGCGTTTCACCACTGGTCCACCAAATTGGTTTTATTGCAATTGTTTTTATAAAATAATGCTCCTTAGGGTGACAACTAAAAAGCTATTTTAGGAGAAAGCCTTTGCCCTCACCCTACACTCAGATATTCAGATATTCGCCACTATTTCAAGCCTTGTTTTGCATTTAAACCTAACTCCTTAGCATAATATGCCTAACAAAATGATTCTTAAAATTTGCATTGCCTTTGGCTTTATCATAATACCACCTTAATTTAGTATTTTATCATATATTTTACTGTCCACATATATATCTATCTCTATCTATCTATCTATCTATCTATCTATCTATCTATCTATCTATCTATCTATCTATCTACCTACCTACCTACCTATCTATCTATCTATCTTTATATCTATATATACAGATTATACATAATACACAAATGTTTAAGTAGAACATCAAATATATATATAAAAATATATATACATATGTACAATGTGTTTATATATGTATAAAACACATACGTAAAATGTGTTATATATATGTATATATAAAAGATTATACATACATACACAAATATGTTTAAATAGGCATCAGCAAATATACACAGATACATATTGCTGATGCTCTATTTAAATGTATTTGTTTATGTATGTATTGTGTGTTTTATTACCATTGTATATCAGTGATTGCATGAGCTCTGTAGATGTGATACACTAATATAAAATAATCAGATAATCATGCCACATGTAGGCAAATCATGGCCCTCCAAATTTAATAACCACTTATTCTTCAACGTCACCCATTCCTTCATCCAAACAAAACAGCAAGCCTCAAAATATAATTTTACATCTGGTAAATCCAATCTTCCTCTCTTTTTAGCATCCTGCAACAATTTATATTTAATTCTCGTTTTTCTTCCCCTTGCCATTTAACTTGGAAATACCTTTCTGGCATTGTTTAAGGAAAACATCTGTAATCAGATAGTGGTAAAGTCTGAAATAAAAACAAGATCTTAGGTAAAATATTCATCTTGATTACAAAATTTTTATCTGGTAAAGAAAGTTGTAATTATATGTTTATACTGGAATACCTTTTTAATATCTTTCCAGTCACATCATTGTTCTCTTTCATAATGTTTTTATTTTTTTTAATATCTTGGAATTTATATTAGTCGATATAACTCCAAGGTATTTCCCTTTTCCCCCCTACACTTTAAATTTACCGATCCTGTACAGTCATATTCTTAACCAAGGGTTTTGTTTTCTGTTTATTTTATCTTAAAGCAGTCCAAAGCAGCATTCAACTTCTCCATTAAATATTCCATTCCATTTTGAGGATGTTGCAAAATCAAAACTAAGTGATCAGCAAAGAATCTCGATTTATACGTTTCGTTTTTAATCTCCAAACCCAATATTTTCTCATCCTCTCTAATGTCTCTCATCAAAATTCCCAAACTAAACTAAAAAAAATAAAAGGACATCCTTGTGTTTTAGCCTTTTGAATTGTGCACGGCTTGGTGAATTCTTCATTAACAATAATATCAGCCTGCCAGGATATACAAAATGACTTATTTCGTTATTTTTATTTATTCAACATATATACTGCTTTAATGCCTTGAATAAAATTTCTCCATATCTAGAGAAGTCCGTATTTCCCAAAACTTTAAACATAGAGGAAAATTTAAATTGCGAAAAGCTTTCTCCGCTTCCCAAAATATTAATCTTGCTTCTTTTTCATGTAAATGTTATTATTATTGTGAATATTCAATCACATCCAAGATTTGTCATGTTTTCTTTTAACTACCTTTTTGGGAAAAATGCAGTTTGATCCTTATGAATAAAGGTTTGCAAAAAAAAAATCTTCAATCTTTCAGCCAACACTGCAGTCAAATGGTTGTTTAACAATGAAATAATTGTGTAGTCTTTTTAGTGTTAAATTTTGAGGTTTTGGAGGGGTTTTATTTGCAATAAAGCCATACGAGAATGAAGCATTTCAGATCCTTGCCAGACAGAGTTCATTATAGTCTTAAGTGGTTAAACGGTCGTTGCCTTGAATTACTTATAAAGCAATAAAGGCAGGAGAAAAGAAACATCTAAATAAAATAAAAACAAAATAAAAAGTAATCCTCAAACCACTTGTAGTATTGACCCCAAAGTCCATCCACTCCTGGGGCTTTACATATTTCAGTTTTTCTAACGTCTTCTGATATTTCAACGGTTGTTATAATATGAATATTTTTGTAGAAAGCATCTATTGTTTCGCAAATCAGATTCCTGCTTTTTATTCAAATGGGTGTCAGAATTATGAAAGGACCAAAAGAGCATGATTTTTGAAAAAATCCTTTTGGTTTGTTTGTTTGTTTGCTGGCTTCGAGGCAGCTAAACCTTGCTTGCTTCCATTATTTCTTTATTGTTTCATTTGAAATGTAGCTGAATGAGTGGAGGATTTTGCACAACTGAGACGTGTGTGTGTGTGTGTGTGTGTGTGTGTGTGTGTGTGTGTGTGATCATTTTGATCTCTCATCCAGGGAAGAACCGAGAACAATATTTCATTCTTCCTAAACAGCAACAAGGTAGGAACAATCTGGAATCATAAACCTGGGATCTTTGAAAAAAATAAGCAAATATATTTCCAGCCTGCAAAACAAAAAACAAAAACAAAAAAAGTTCACTATGGCTTGCAAATTCAGCCGGACAATTACGAGGCACAAGATCTGCCATTCTTTTGGCTTTTCCATTATTGTTTGATTGGTTTAGTAAATCTATATTTTAATGCTCCATGGTCAAATTGGTTCATAGACCGTGGGAGGCGGGGGGCTTTAAGAATTACCGTTGGCAGCATTGGTTTTGTAAATTTTTTTAAAAGCCCAATTTAGAAAATATACAATTTTTATTAGATAGATAGATAGATAGATAGATAGATAGATAGATAGATAGATAGATATAAACCTCAGAAAACAAATGTGTGTGTGTGTGTGTGTGTGTGTGTGTGTCTGTGTGTGTAAACTCTTTGTGGCCCAACGAAACAGATTAGGATTTCAGCTCACGCAAAATGAACTGTTGATAGCTGAGAAGGAAGAACGAGGTTTTAAATTTGATTTACGTTCAGAAAATGAAGTGTAGTGGAACCATTTGTCTAGAACAGAATGGGGTCTCCTGCTTGAGCAGGGGCTGGACTAGAAGATCTCCAAGGCCCCTTCTAGCTCTGTAATGATTGATTGGTTGATTGATGGATTGATATTGATTGATTGATTGAAACCTGCATCGTTGCTCTTCCTCTTTCCACCCGCCCCACCATGACCTCGTGGGGTGCGTTGGGCTGCGAAAAGCACCCAAGGAGCTTCCATAGTTGAGCAGGGGCTAGAGGCAGGCTCTCCTACATAAACAGGACCCCAGCCTCGCCCTCCTGGCTGCCTAGGGGGGAAGCAGAGCCGAATCCAGGGGGACCAGACAGGCTGCAATCTGGAGATGGGCCGGAGGGTGTCCTTCACGTTGGCAGGGATGATTTTACCCAGCAAATCTGGCAGGCTTGGCCAAGCCGCTTAGAAAAAGACCCTTTCCTTTGACAGAACGGGACCCCTGCCCACAGAAAGCATGATAGATGAGAGATAGATAGGTAGATAGAGATAGATAGATAGATAGATAGATAGATAGATAGATAGATAGATAGATAGAAGATAGATAGATAGATAGAAGATAGATAGATAGATAGATAGATAGATAGATAGATAGATAGATACATAGAAGCTAGATATGATAGATAATAGACAGACAGACAGATAGATAGAAGATAGATATGATAGATATGACAGATAGATAAAGATAGATATGATAAATATAGATAGATAGATAGATAGATAGATAGATAGAAGATAGATATGATAAAGATAGATAGATAGAAGATAGATATGATAAAGATAGATAGATAGATAGATAGATAGATAGATAGATAGATAGAAGATAGATATGATAGATGATAGATAGCTAGATATGATAGATAGATGATAGAAGATAGATAGCTAGATAGATATGATAACTAGATAGAAGATAGATAGGATAAATATAGATAGATAGATAGATGATAGATATGATAGATGATAGATAGATATGATAGAAAGATAGATATGATAAATATAGATAGAGATAGATAGATAGATAGATAGATAGATAGATAGATAGAAGATAGATAGAAGAGATATGAGAGATGAGAGATAATAGACAGACAGATAGCTGAGAGAGAGAGAGAGAGAGAGAGAGAGAGAGAGAGAGAGAGAGAGATAATACTGATAACATTACCTAGTTGGGTCATGAAATGACTGCAAAAAAACTACCAAGCTCAGAGAGCACCAAAGATGCTACAATCCTCCTCCTCCTTCCAAACCCCCCTCCCTTCTAGCACTGATGAAGTTCCCTAGTGGGTTCATAAAATGTCTGCAAGGAAACCCCCCAGCTGAGAGAGCACCAAGGACCCCACAGTCCTCCTCCTCCTCCTCCTCCTCCTCCTCCTCCTCCTCCTCTTCTTCTTCTTCTTCTTCTTCTTCCTCCTCCTCCTCCTCCTCCTCCTCCTCCTCCTCTTTCTCTTCCTCACCACTCCCTTCTAGCACTGATGACGTTACCTAGTTGGGTCATGAAACATCTGCAAGGAAACCACCCAACTCAGAGAGCACCAAAGACCCCACATTTCAACCCTGAGCTACGAAAGTGGATACGCTGTATGGGAGAGACAGGGAACGCTTTGGAGGCCAGGCCCGCGGGCCAAAGGGTTTCTCCCGTGCAGAGCTCAAGTCACTCAATCAATCAGAATAGAGCTGGAAGGAGATCTTCCAATCCAGCCCCCGCTAAGCAGGAGACTCTCCACCGTTTCAGTCCTGGGCGTCTCTTTGACGGCCAATCAGCCACGCAAACGGCAGCCCGGGAAGGCCGACTCCGGCCTCGGTTGCAGATGACTTTTCACAGGCCCACAATCCAGGGGATCTAACACACACACACACACACCTTTTTTAGAGGTGTCAGGTAGCTGAAGTGCATTCCTCAGGAATTGCTTTTGTCACTGAGCATGCAGTGCCCTCTTCCTGCCAGCAGGTGTCCCTTTGGGCGAAGGTGGGGCGCAGAGTTCCCCCCCCCAAGTCCCTCAGCCTCCTCTCTCCCTCTCCAGGGCCACGGCTGGACCCCCTTCCCCATTTAGCCCTCTCTGAGACCCCCCCTAGTTCAAAAACGGGCATTTCTCTGCCAGTTCTCTGTGCTCCTTGCAGTGCCTTTGGGGGTAAGGAAATGGACCCCTCTGGGCCATTGCTCCCAAATAGGGGGCCGCCCGATGCGTCAAACAACAGGGAATCAGCCTATTTTCCAAAGCGCCTGAAGGCAGGACAAGAAGCAATGGGTGGAAACTAACCAAGGAGAGAACCAACCTAGAACTAAGGAGAAACTTCCCGACAGTGAGAACAATTAATCAGCGGAACAACCTGCCTCCAGAAGCAGTAAATGCTCCAACACTGGAAGTTTTTAAGAAGAGACTGGACAGCCCTTTGTCCGAAATGGTGTAGGGTTTCCTGCCTGAGCAGGGGGTTGGACTAGATGACCTCCAAGATCCCTTCCAACTTTGCTACTACTACTATTATTATTATTATATTTCCATTTATTTGTTACATCTTTATCAGCATTTCTCGTATCAGTCCCCATAATTCTCACCTGTAGGAATACGCTGGGAGGGAACTGAAGGCGTTGTAGTCCAGAGCATCTGAAGGACACACAATGCACCGTATGTTAACCCAGAAGCCAAGCCAGGCGTCTCTAAAACTTGGCAACTTTTAAGACTCGTGGACTTTCAACTCTCAGAATTCTGGAAATTCTGGGAGTTGAAGTCCACAAGCCTTAAAGCTGCCGAGCTGGCTGGGGAATTCTATAGTAGTTCATTTAGTGACCGTTCAAAGTTACTAAGCAGCACTGGAAAAAGTGACTTTGTGACTGTTTCTCACACTTGCGACCCGTCGCAGCATCCCCAGGGTCATGTGATCAAAATTCAGAGGCTGGGCCCCTGACTCGTATTTACGACGGTCGCAGAGATCTCCTTTTGTGACCGTCGGACACGCAAAGCCAACGGGGGAATCTAGATTCACTTAACACCCCTTTTACTAACTCCACCACTGCAGCGATTCGCTTAACAAATCTGGCAAGAGAGGCCGTCAAATGGGGCAACACTCACTTAACAACAGAAATGTCGGTCTCCCCTGCGGTCGTAAGGAGAGGACTGCCAGTCATCCTAAAAGAGAAGAGCCAGGTTTTGGTTTTATGCTAATTTTAAGACTCTTCTGCGTGGATCGGGCCCCAATATTTCTCTGCTCCGCTCCGAGTTCCCCGAAACCCCGAGGGAGGGGAGGAATGACGTCTCTGTGTTGGTTCCTCTAGATGCAAAAGGGACCATCCGGGAGATTGTCCTTCCCAAAGGCCTGGATCTGGACCGGCCCAAGAGAACCCGCACCTCCTTCACCGCGGAGCAGCTGTATCGGCTGGAGCTGGAATTCCAGCGATGTCAGTACGTGGTGGGCAGAGAAAGGACGGAATTAGCAAGGCAGCTCAACCTTTCGGAGACCCAGGTAAGAGAGAGAAAGAGAGGGGGGGAGAGAGGGAGAGGGAGAGAGGGAGAGGGAGAAGGAGAGAGAAAGGGAGAGTAGAAGAGGGGAAGAGAGGGAGAGAAGAAGAGAGAGAGAGAGAGAGAAGAAGAAGAAGAAGAGGGGAGAGAGAGGGAGAGAGGAAGAGAGAGGAAGAAAAAGAGAGGGAGAAAGAGGGGGGAGGGGGAGGGAGAAAGGAGGGAGGAAGAGAGAGGGGGAGAGAGAAAGGGAGAGGGGGAGAAAGGAAGAGAGGGAGTAGGGAGAAAGAGAAAGGGAGGGAGAGAGAAGGACAGGGAGAGAGGGAGAGAGAGAGGAAGAGAGAGGGGGAGAAAGAGAAGGTGGAGAGGGGGAGGGAAGGAGAGAGGGAAAGAGGGGGAGAGGCAGAGAGAGGGAGGGAGAGGGAGAGAGAGAGAGAAGGGAGAGGAAGAGAGAGGAAGAGGAGGAGAAAGAGAGAAAGGGAGAGAGAGGAAGAGAGAGGGAGAGAGAGGAAGAGAGAGGGGGAGAGAGAAAGGGAGAGGGGGAGAGGGGGAGAAAGGGAGAGGGAGAAAGGGAGAGGGAGAGAAAAAAGGGGGAGGGAGAGAGGAAGAGAGAGGGGGAGAGAGAAAGGGAGGGTGGAGAGGGGGAGGGAGGCAGAGAGGGAGAGGTAGAGGGGGAGAGGGGGAGAAAGGGAGAGAGGAAGAGAGAGGGGGAGAAAGAGAGAAAGAGAGAGAAGGAGAGAGAGAGAAGAAAGAGAGAGGGGGAGAGAGGGTGGAGAGGGGGAGGGAGGGAGAGAGAGGGAGAAGGAGAGGAAGGGAGAGAGGAAGAGAGAGAAAGAGAGGGGGGAGAAAGAGAGAAAGGGAGAGAGAGAAAGAAGAGGGGGAGAGAGGGAGAGGGGGAGAAAGAGAGGGTGGAGAGGGGGAGAGAGAGGAAGGGAGAGAGGAAGAGAGAGAAAGAGAGGGGGGAGAAAGAGAGAAAGGGAGAGAGAGAGGAAGAAAGAGGGGGAGAAAGAGGGTGGAGAGGGGGAGGGAGGGAGAGAGGGGGAGAGAGGAAGAGAGAGAAAGAGAGGGGGAGAAAGAGAGAAAGGGAGAGAGAGAAAGAAGAGGGGGAGAGAGGGGGAGAGGGGGAGAGAGAGAGGAAGGGAGAGGAGGGAGAGAGAGAGGAGTTTCATTACCAAACTAGGTAACATCATCAGTGCTAGAAGGGAGGGAGCTTGCAGAGAGGAGGAGGAGGAGGAAGACGAGGACTGTGGGGTCCTTGGTGTTCTCTTGGTGGTTTTTCTTGCAGACGTTTCATTACCCAACTGGGTGACGTCATCAGTGCCACTGATAATGAAGCCCTGGTGATGAATTCAGCTATGATTTCCTGACAGTGAGAATCATTAACTTCTTTTAAGAAAAGACAGGACAGCCCTTTGAATGGAATAGCATAGGGCCTCCTGCGTGAGCAGGGGGTTGGACTAGAAGACCTCTAAGGTCCCTTCCATTGCTGTCCTTTCCCAGGCTGGTCCTCCTCTCTGCCCCCCCCCCCCATCTCCTTGGCCAGAGCAGGGGGTGACCTTGGGAAAAGCTGCCAGCGTGCCGTAATTAACCCGTCAGGAGCTGAGAGGCAGGGCTGGCTGGCAAAGCCAACCGGCTGCTACAGGTTCACACTCCTGCTGAGCCCAGCTGGGCATTTCCTGCCCCTCCTCTCAGGCTCCTCCCCAGCCCTCCCCCCCCCAAGGTCTTCCCCCAAGGACTGGCCCAGGAGGGCAGATCCTGAAGCCCAGCAGGGGCGCTTGCTCAGAGGTGACCTGAGCTGCTCAGGCCAGGTGGACGAAGCCCCAGGTAAAGTCTGCCCCAGGCAGGCTCAGGTGAGCTTGAGCTGGGCTGGAGGCTAAAATGAGGAGCCTGGGGGCTAAAACACAAAGAGTGACTGCAGGAATTGGGTCGGTCTGATTGAATGAAGAGAAGAAGCAGGGGGGACACCACAGTGGGGGTCCAGTATCTGAGGGGCTGCCCCAAGGAAGAGGGAGTCAAGCGCCTGAAGGCAGGACAAGAAAAAAAAACGATGGAAAGTAATGAAGGAGAGAAGCAACTTGGAATAGGGAGGGAGGGAGGGAGGGAGGGAGGGAGGAAGGAAGGAAGGAAGGAATCGGGAAGGAGGGAGGAAAGGAAGGAAGGAATTGGGAGGGAGAGTGGAAAGGAGGAAGGAAGGAAGAAAGGAAGGAAGGAAAGAAGGGAGAGGGGAAGAAAGGAAGGAAGAAAGGAAGGAAAGGAGGGAGAGAGGAAGAAAGGAAGGAAGGAATCGGGAGGGAGGGAGGAAGAGGAAGGAAGGAAGGAAAGGAAGGAGAGAGGAAGAAAGGAAGGAAGGAAGGAAAGAAGGGAGAGGGGAAGAAAGGAAGGAAGAAAGGAAGGAAAGGAGGGAGAGAGGAAAGGAAGGAAGGAAGGAAGGAATCGAGAGCAAGAGAGGAAGAAAGGAAGGAAGGAAAGAAGGAAGGAATCGGGAGGGAGGGAGAGAGAAAGGAAGGAAGGAAGGAAGGAAAGGAGGGAGGGAGAGAGAAAGGAAGGAAGGAAAGGAGGGAGAGAGAAAGGAAGGAAGGAAGGAAGGAAGGAAGGAAGGAAGGAAGGAAGGAAGGAAGGCTGTTTCCTATATGAACCAAGCCCTGATTTCCTAACAGGGAGGTGATCTCGGCTGAGAGAACAGGAAGTATTGCCTGGACAGCCTCTGTTCCTCTCTCCGGCCTCCATCAAAATACTTTTGGCCTTTCCGTGTCCCCACTTGGCCTGCTCTGGTCCTCCTGGTGGGGCTGACAGCCGGTGATTCAATCTTCCCTGATTTGGGATTTATCCAGCTAAATATAGGCCCCGCGTGACACCAATCCTGTGGCTCAGAGAGGCCTCCGGGGGATTGGGAGCGCTTCCCGGAAGGGTGAGAGATGCCAGGGAGATGGCATGACCCAGTCCCCTTGCTTCTCTCCCTGCCCTTGCCTCTCCCTCCCTCCCTCTCGTTCCTTCCTTCCTCCCTCCCTCTCCTCCCTCCCTCCCCTTCCTCCCTCCCCTTGTTTCTCCCTCCCTCCCTTCCTTCCTCCCTCCCTCCCCTTCCTCCCCTTCCTCCCCTTCCCTCTCCCTCCCTCTCTCCCTCCCTCCCTCCACTTCCTCCCTCTCCTTCCTTCCTCCCTCCCTCCCTTCCTTCCTTCCTTCCTTCCTTCCTTCCTTCCTTCCTTCCTTCCTTCCTCCCTCCCCGCCCTTGCCTCTCCCTCCCTCCCTCCCTCCCCTTCCTCCCTCTCCTCTCTCCCTCCCTCCCTTCCTTCCTCCCTCCCTCCCCTTGCCTCTCCCTCCCTCCCTCCCTCCCTCCCCTTCCTCCCTCCTTCCCCCCCTCTCCTTCCTTCCTCCCTCCCTCCCTCCCTTCCTCCCCTTGCCCTCTCCCTCCCTCCCTCCCTCCCTCTCTCCTCTTCCTTCCTCCCCTTGCCTCTCCCTCTCTCCCTCCCTCCCTCTCTCCTCTTCCTTCCTTTCCTTGCTCCCTCCCTTCCTCCCCTTGCCTCTCCCTCCCTCCCTCTCTCCCTCCCCTTCCTCCCTCCTTCCCTCCAACTTTCCCCCTACTTTACCTTACTTTATCTTACCACCTCCCCATCCGCCCCCCCCCCGCTGGGGAATCCTGGGAGTTGAAGTACGCCCACCTTCAAAAGTTACCCAGGCTGAAAACTCTTGGATTCACTTCTCCGGGATGGTACATACTCGCTTTCCAGCCTCCCCCCCCACACACCCACAGCCCGACCCCCGACCCCGGTAGACGGTCGTTCCTTGAAGACCCCCTCCAGCTCCCTCCAGGCGTGGTTGGCCGGGTGGGCACCTGGGAGGGAGGGGCCGAGGGAGGGAAGGAGGGGCTTCGGGTCGGGCGGGGTCTCCCCCACCCAGCGGGGAGGGGAGGGTCCTCCGAGCCCGGCGCTGACCCCTCCCCTCCCCTCCTCTGCCCGCAGGTCAAGGTCTGGTTCCAGAACCGGCGCACCAAGCAAAAGAAGGAGCAGAGCCGCGACTCGGAGAAGCAGCGCAGCGGCGCCCCCGGCCCCTCCGAGGCTTTGGCCACCTGCAGCCTCCTGAGACTGCTGGAGCAGGGCGGGCTCCTCTCCGTGCCGGCGCCCCCCGCCCTGCTTCCCACGAGCCCCCACCCGCCCGCCCGCCCGGCCCCTTCCCCGGGGCGCAGCAGGGCGGGCAGCCCCCCGGCCGCGGGCGCCTTCAGCCTGCGCCTCTCCGCCCTGGCCGAGCCGGGCCCCCCCCCGGCCCTCCCCGCCGCCCCCCTGGCCTTCGGCAGCCCCCTGGCGGGAAGCCCCCCGCCCAAGCTCCCGGCCGGCTACGGCCCGGCGCCCTCCGCCTTCGAGCCCTACGCGCGCCTGGCGAGGAAGGGGCGCCCCACGCGCGGACAGCAGCCCCCCAGCCCCCTTTGAAAGGGGGGCGCGGGCGTCAGGACTCGGGGTCGCGGGCAAGGAGGGCGCGCTGAGCCTCCCCTCCCCCGCCCCACCCCCGAAAGGAGGCGAAGAAGCCCGCGTGGGTCTCCCCCCCCACCACCGTGGCCTCCGTCTCCCCACCGCCACCCACCCACCCACCCACCCCCCGACTTGTCGAGCTTCGCAAGTGGACCCTCCGACACCGTCTACCAAACGGCAGCCACCCGGTGTGTGTGTGTGTGTGTGTGCGTGCGCGCGCGCGTGGGAGTGGGTGCGTGCCCGCGCGGGTCTGGACGCGTGTGACCCTTTCACGGAAATTAAATGACAGCTACTGGCTAAAACCCGGCTCCCTGCTCCCTGCTGTGACTGGGGGTGGGTGGGGGTGGGTGGGGGGCTTTGGCACAAGCTGGGATGGGGGGGGGAGGTTTTCCTTCCGTGGCTTCTCCAAGCAAGAGAGACTTGGATGGGAATGGGGGGGGGGCGTTGGGCAGCCTCGACGGAGGGGTCCGGCAGGGGCTGGCTTTCGAAGAGGGAAGCCCCTTTGAAAGGGTGAGGATGGGGGCTCCGGCCCCAAAGGGGCTGCAGGACAGACATTGCCTGCGCTCGCGCCCCCCCCCCCCCATGGATGCTGTAGGGGCGGAATTGGCCCTAACATTTAAGGGCGATGAGGCAGTTCTGAAATGTTTTTCATTATCTTAGCATCCCCCCCATCTCTTCCTTTCATAGTTGCTTCCTTCCTTCCTTCTGCCCGACCCTTTCTCCTTTTTCCCTCCCTCCCTCCCTCCTTCCTTCCTTCCTTCCTTCCTCCCACCCTTCCCTTCCCTCCCCATCAATCGTGGGTGCTCCATCACTGGAGATTTTTAGGAAGAGGCTGGACAATCACCTGTCTGAGATGGTGCAGGTTCTCCTGCTTGAGCAGGGGGCTGGACTAGAAGATCTCCAAGGTCCCTTCCAGCTCTATTCTGTTCTATTCTATTCTATTCTATTCTATTCTATTCTATTCTATTCTATTCTATTCTATTTTCCAATATTCTATTCTGTTCTGTACTGTTCTGTTCTATTCTATTTCATTCCATTCCATTCTATTCTATTCTATTCCATTCCATTCCATTCCATTCCACTCCACTCCTCCACTCCACTCCACTCCATCTATTCTATTCTATTCTATTCTATTCTATTCTATTCTATTCTATTCTATTCTATTCTATTCTATTCTACTCTATTCTATATACTCTACTCTACTCTAGTCTATTTTCCAATATTCTATTCTATTCTATTCTATTCTATTCTATTCTATTCTATTTTCCAATATTCTATTCTATTCTATTCCATTCCATTCCATTCCATTCCATTCCATTCTTCATCTCTTCTATTCTATTCTATTCTATTCTATTCTAGTCTAGTCTAGACTAGTCTAGTCTAGTCTATTTTCTATTTTCTATTCTATATTCCCCTCTCCTTTCTTCCTTTCCTCCCTCCCTCCACTTTCTCTTCCCTCCTTGTCCCAAAGGTGCTTTTTTGAAAGGCAACTGGACTTCCTTGTTTTTCTTTGAAGACGTTTCACCTCTCATTCACCCAGCTTCTTCAGCTCTCTTCTTCACCTGCCTTCAGGTGCTGTGGAGAATAGCTTGACCCCCCACCTCTTCTTTGGGGCAGCCCCTCAAATACTGGAAGGCTGCTATCATGTCCCCCCTACTCCTTCTTTTCTCTAGACTGGCCATTCCCAACTCCTGCAACCGTCGTCCTTCATGTGTTTTTGTCTCCAGGCTTTTAATCATCTTAGTTGCTCTTCTTTGCATTTTTTCTGCTTTTTTGTAACGTGGTGACCAAAATTGGATGCAGTATTCCAGGTGTGCCCTTAGTAAGGCTTTATAAAGCGGTACTAACACTTCATGTGATTTTGATTCTATGCCTCTGTTTATACAACCAAGGATTGTGTTAGTTTTTTTAGCTGCTGTCACACATGGCTGGCTCCTTCCCTTCCCTTTCCCTTCCTTTCCTTTCCTTTCCTTTCCTTTCCTTTCCTTTCCTTTCGCTTCCCTTTCCTTCCCTTCCCTTCCCTTCCTTTTGCTTTCCTTTCCTTCCCCTCCCCTCCCCTTCCCTACCTTCCCTTCCCTTCCCTTTCCTTTCCTTTCCTTTCCTTTCCTTTCCTTTTCCTTTCCTTTCCTTTCCTCCCCTCCCCTCCCTCCCCTTCCCTTCCTTTCGCTTCCCTTCCCTTCCCTTCCCTTCCCTTCCTTTTGCTTTCCTTTCCTTTCCTTCCCCTCCCCTCCCCTACCTTCCCTTTCCTTTCCTTTCCTTTCCTTTCCTTTTCCTTTCCTTTCCTTTCCTTTCCTCTCCTCCCCTCCCCTCCCCTCCCTTCCCTTCCCTTCCTTTCCCCTCCCTCCCTCCCTCCCTCCAGAAGCCCGGTGGGAGTCCCATCAAAGTCCCAGAAATGGCTCTTGCTGTTACTACCCTGCCTGGAATTCTAGCTGATGTCCCCACCGGCTGGGGATGATGGGCTGCGAAGCCAGGGAAGAAACCAGCGTCTCATCAAAGCCCCCTCATCCAGGAGGGATTCAGGGGACACAGCCAAGTGCCTGCCTGCCTCAGGGTTGGAACTGTCAGCTCCCCAGTTATAGAAATGGAATGAATGAATGAATGAATTGGTGTTCCAACACGAGAGCACTGAGGGCCTCTTAACATTGATGGGGGGAAGGGAGAGGGTCCTGGGGTGTCTTGAGAGGAGATGCTGACTTCAAATTTTAGCAGTATGTGTTCATCACAGGAAGGATAACCTATGACACACACACACACACACATACACACACACACACACAACCCCAGACACAAACTCTTCAAACATCTCCCACAACTGCTTAAAGCAGTGGTTCTCAACCTTTCTAATGCCGTGACCCCATAATACAGTTCCTCATGTTGTGGTGACCCCCAACCACTTATACATCACTGGGTGCCAGGGGCGTGGCCAAAGAAAAGGGGGAAAAAATGGCGGACAGCCTTGTTTGGCGACCCCCGTGAAATGGTCGTTCGACCCCAAATGGGGTCCCGACCCACAGGTTGAGAACCACTGGCTTAAAGCTTGGCGATCCAGCTTCCTTTGCACTTTAGGGAGAAATCCGATGAAACCAGCTGCAAAGGAAATACGGGCATCCTTCTAAAGCAGTGGTTCTCAACCTTTTTAATGCCGTGACCCCCAACCGGTCGTAAGTCAAGGACTACTCAACCGGTCGTAAGTCGAGGACTACTCAACCGGTGCAGCACCGTTTGCAGAATGGGACTTTTGGCGGGCTCAGCAGGGCAGAGACAGTCTGGACAATTCCTATTGGCTTTGGAAAGCCAATAGAATTACTCTATTCAAGAGAGTCTATTCTATTGGCTTTCAAAAGCCAATAGAATAAAAGGGAGTAGCACAGCTAAGGAAAAGGGGGAAAAATGGCGGACTGCGTTGTTTGGCGACCCCTGTGAAATGGTCGTTCGACCCCAAATGGGGTCCCGACCCACAGGTTGAGAACCGCTGTTCTAAAGCAAAGAAAGACCCCAACTCATTTAATTACTTTTGTTGCCTTTTAAAAAAAAAATCAATCGCAGGGGGGGGGGAAACCCACACAAAAACAATTGTGATCGTGATAGAGACGTTGTCCAAAAGAAGGAAAAAAAAAGAACGCATGAAGGGCGCTCAACACACAAAAAAGTGCCAAAATAGGACGACGAAAGAAACGTACCGTGATACGTCATTATGGCAATAAACGGGTACAATTCTATATATATGCTTCTTTAATGCAAATATTGTTCAAGATGTATATACAGATAGTCCTTGACTGACAGCAATTCGCGTTAGTGACCGTTCCAAGTTACAACAGCGCTGAAAAAAAGGGACTTGTAACCATTTTTCACCCTTACGACCTTTGCAGCATTCCCCCCCCCCCATGGTCACGTGATAAAAATTCGGACGCTTGGCAACTGACTTGTATTTATGATGGTTGCAGCATCACGTGATCCCTTTTTGTGACCTCAATGGGGAAACCGGACTCAATTAACAATTGTGTTACTGACTTAAAACAACTGCTGGGATCAACTTAGCGACCGTGGCAAGGCAGGTCGTAAATGGGAGTGAAACTCGCAACCGTCTCAGCAACAGAAATTCCGGGTCGTAAGATGAGGACTACCTATACACAATCCACTCATTGTTGGGAAGTGCAGTCAAGTTTACACTCCACTGAGTGAAACATTTATTTATTTTTATTTCTGACATTCATTTGTGTGTCCATCAATTAGGTGTGCGTTCAAGACCATATTAGCCTCTGAATTTTAGCTCTGGCTGCACAATCCTATGGATACAACCCACTACTCTCTCCCCAAATTGGCTAAGTGTGTAGACACTGTCAAAACACGTGTTTTAAAAGAGCGTTGTCCTTATTCCCCGGCTAACAAAAAGTCCCAAGCTTTGGGAAAAGGAGACAGGCCGAATGCAGCCCTGTCAATTTATTGCAGTGTTTCTCAACCTTGACCATTTTAAGGCATGTGGACTTCAATTCCCAGAATTCCACAGCCAGCAATGCTGGCTGTGGAATTCTGGGAGTTGAAGTCCACATGCCTTAAAATGGTCAAGGTTGAGAAACACTGCTTTATTACCTTTTTCTCTCCCCCCCCCCGCACAAGCAAAAAAATTAAGTGCAACCCCCCCCTCCACCCAACAATTAAAAACTTCTGCTTTAGCCCCGTTCTCATCCACAGCAGTTTTTCAACCGTGGCAACTTTCAGATGGGTGGACTTCAACTCCCAGAATTCCATCCAACAGTCATCGGATTTAAGGGGACAAAACTGTCACCCCCAAACTTGGTGTTCAGGTCCTTTATGAAGAGTCTCCTTGGTCAAGGATTTGTGCCACTTTAAGACGGGTGAATTTCAACTCCCAGAAGTGCGAGACCGGCTGGCAGGGGGATTCTGGGAATTGAAGTCCACCTGTCTGAAAGCAGCCAACTTTGAAAAAAGTAAGTTAATAGGAGTTAATCGGAGAAGGTGATTCCCCTCCAATGGCTTTAGTGTCTTTCTCAAAGGCTCCTGCGTCAAGGATTTTTGCAAAAGGAGACAAAAAGAACCACAATTTCCAAAATGCATTTGCAGAGCAGGAAAATGAGTGGCATAAAAACAGGAGGGCATCGTCACTCGTTAGTGGAAATTGCAACTGGCTGGGACAAACCTGCACCACACAAGGCGAGGCAGGACCGTCCCAGCCCTGCAGCTGCCTCCATGTTTACAGCAAACAGATCTGGCTGTGTGTGCAAACGCAACACACCCAGGGCAGGGCCGAACTGTCCTGACGGTCTCTGGGTCTGGTATAAAAACGGCCCTCTGCCGGACGCTCGCTTGCTTTCCTGAAAACCATCGGGTATTTTTTTTTAAAAAAAGAATATGGCTACCAAGGTGGAGGTCAGTATGGGGGTCAAGGAAAATTTCCAGGCTGTGACCCGCAACTACATCACCCACCCGAGGCTGAGTGAGTATATTTGGGGGGGGGGTGTTTGAGGGAACAAGCAAAGGGGGGAGCGCTCTTATTTTTAGGCACCGTGTCTAATTGTGAGAAAGTTACGGCTTTGTTCGCTCGAGTGAGAGAAAAGAGCCGGGTTCAAATCTGCCTGGCCTTCGTGCGTGGGCAGACGTCCCAGCTGCCCTGCTAAAATCCTGGCTCTTATTGCCCTCTTGTTTCCCCGATGCATTTCCTACCCGCTGGGACTCTCCTAGAGTGGGTGAAAGCCGAGTTGTTGGATGATGGGTCTCGTTATTCCCGGTCAGTGAGAAGCATGGGCACTGGAGTCTGTCTATTTCAAAAATAAATAAATAAAGAAAGAATAAGTTGGAGTTGGAAGAATAACGGCGGGGTCTTCTGGTCCAACCCCCTGCACAAGCAGGAGACCGTCTACCACTTCAGATAAAGGAATTAATTGTGGCCGTAACTTGAGGACTTCCTGCCCTTCACCAAGAATGGGCTGCTTTGAGCAGGATTCGAACCTCCCACCGCGCCTGATGGGATTCGGTGACCCGCGTTAAACTGAGGTCACCTACAATGCTGCCCTTCAGCGGTTAGTGACCCAGACGCTGGTGTCTGAATGCAGGCAGTCCTCGGCTTGCGACCGCAATTTCTGTCGCTAAGCGAGGCGTTTCTTAACCGAGTTTGGCCCCATTTCACTGTTGTTAAGTGAATCGCTGCACTTGTCACATTAGTCACACGGTCGTTAAGTGAATCCATTGGCTTCGCTTGTCAGGAGGTCACAAAAGGGGATCACGTGACGCCCCTCCGCCCCCGAGAAGCTGCGACCGTCATAAATACGAGCTCGTTGCCAAGCCTCCGAATTAGGATCGCATAATGCTGTAAATGTGGGGGGGGGGAAGTTGTAAGTCCCTTTCTTCGGTGCCGTTGTAACTTTGAACCGTCACTAAGCGGACTGTGGTAAGCGGAGGACCAGCTGTGTAGATCTTTCTAACATCTGTGTCTTCCCGTGTATCTAATTTAAGTGGAGTGTTGACAGGCCTTGAAAGGGCACAGATGATACGCCACATGCTAAATAAAAAAACATAAACCAGATCCTTGCTAAAAAGGCCCTCCTAGTTTCCTGAAGCTTCCTTGCCCCGGGATCCCTTGTGGTCATCCAGAGGCTCCCCATGACCTTGAGCGGCTCCCGCATGTGGGAAGGAGCAGCTCAAGCAAGAACCAGCTGGCCTGACAGAGGGCGGAGACTCGCTGGGTTTTGTTATTAACGACACAACAGCAAACGGGGGAGTTTCCTGGGAGGGAGGAAGGCACAAGGCTGTTTTGTTCACCTTTCCCTTGCTCAGAGCATCGGAAAGCCTGCTGGCTGGGGCATTCTGGGAGTTGAAGTCCACAACTCTTAAAAATACTTCCTGGGGAATCCTGGGAGTTGGTGTCCACCCCTCTTAAAGCATGCTGGTTGGGGGATTCTGGGAATTGAAGTCCACAACTATTAAATCATGCTGCCTGGGGCATTCTGGGAGCTGAAGTCCACCCTTCTTAAAGCATGCTGGCTGGGGGATTCTAGGAGCTGAAGTCCACAACTATTAAAACATGCTTGCTGGGGGATTCTGGGAGTTGGCCTCCATCCTTCTTAAAGAGTGCTGGCTGGAGGATTCCGGGAGCTGAAGTCCACCCTTTTTAATGTATGCTAGCTGGGGGATTCTGGGAGTTGAAGTCCACCCTTCTTAAAGCATGCTGGCTGGGGCATTCTGGGAGTTGAAGTCCACAACTCTTAAAACACGCTGGCTGGGGGATTCTGGGAGCTGAACTCCACAATTCTTAAAGCATTCTGATTGGGGGATTCTGGGAGTTGAAGTCCACCCCCTTTAAAGCATGCTGGCTGGGGGATTCTGGGAGCTGAACTCCACAATTCTTAAAGCATTCTGATTGGGGGATTCTGGGAGTTGAAGTCCATCCCCTTTAAAGCATGCCAGCTGGGGGATTCTGGGAGCTGAACTCCACAACTCCTAAAGCATGCTAACTGGGGGATACTGGGAGTTGAAGTCCATCCCCTTTAAAGCATGCCAGCTGGGGGATTCTGGGAGCTGAACTCCACAACTCTTAAAGCATGCTAACTGGGGGATACTGGGAGTTGAAATCCTCCTCCCTTAAGCTTGCCAAGTTTGAAAAATACTGCATTCAACCCTGCAAATGGGATTAGGCAGGCAAATCTTTGTGGGGGTTTTTTGGGGTTTTTTTTTGCAAAACCTTCCCCGTCCAGTTCATCCCTTGGTACCACAACCCCCCCCCAGAACCCCCTCCAAGTCACATGACCCTGCAGGTGTGTATGGGAACCCTCTGCCTAATTAGAGGCGCAGTGCAGCCGCCCGCTGCGCTTTTCAGCAGCCCAGCTTGCCTCGGCCCGCAACGTGTTTGACGAGTGACACATCGCACAATGGGCAGGTTGCCTGGGCCGGGCTGGGGTGGGGGGCTGGAGGGGCTGGGAAAGCGGGCCCGATAGGGACCATCGAAAAAGTCTGTGGCTCTCTAGGGGAGCAGAGGTTGAGCCGAGGGGCAATGCCAGGGTGGGGTTGGGGGGGGGTCTTTTCTAGGGAACCTGGATTCCTGCAGAGCACAAGAAACAGGGACAACAGTTACGCCTGGATGGCTGCTATGGTGGGTCAACGGGGAGTGGTGACCTCTGTAAGGCTGTTCGTTTAGTGACCGTTGAAAGAGTCACAAGAGCCCTGGAAAAAAGTGACATGACTATTTCCCCCACTTAATGGCCGTTTTGGGCACGGGATCAAAATTCAGCTGCTTGACTGAAGATAGATTCCAGACCAGAATTGTTTTTACTGGGAATGATAGATGGGAAGTTTAACAAAGGAGAGCCATATCTAGGGTTGCATATCATAACAGCAGTAAGGTTGGTGTATGCCCAGAACTGGAAAAACAGAAATTTCCCAGTGGAGAGTGAACTAATTAAAAAAATTTTTTTGATATGTGCAGAGATGGATAGAGATTATCCTTAGAAATTAAAGACAAGGATGAAACGAAGTTTGGGATAAGATGTACTATTGGTTAGACCCGAGGAGAAAAAGTTAGAACAGAGAAAGCTCGTCCAGAAGAGAGAAAGTGTAGATTTCCAACCTCAAAGTGAGCGTAAGATAGAGATCAGAAAGAATATGAAATAAGAAGGCAAATGGAAGGTACGTTATAAATAGACGTAAATATGCATGTAAATATATAAATATGTAAATAGTATAAAATGCAATATGTAAATGGTATAAAAGATCAATGACTAGGAAGATATATGGTATATGGTATAGTGTGTATGGCAAAATAACAGCCAGAAAAGTCACACTGTGTTCAACCTGTTTTTAAATGTTTACTTAATAAAAATTATTTAAAAAAAAAAATTCAGGGATCCTCTTTTGGGACCTTCTCACAAAGAAAGTCAAGGGGGGAAGCCAGATCCGCTTAACGACTGTGTGACTAACTTAACCTCTGCGGTGATTCGCTTAACAACGGTGGCAAGAAAGGTCGTAAAACGGGGCAAAATTCACTTCTCACTTAGCAACAGAAATTTTGGGCTTCATTGTCGTCGTAAGTTGAGGACTACCGGGGTAAGGCTCCTGCTGCCTTGTACCGGGGGGTGGGGTTGGACTAGAAGACCTCCAAGGTCCCTCTTTGCAATATTTGGGGAAGACAAAGCCAAGGTCTAAGAAACGAGGAAAGGAACATAGCCGGAATGGGGTATCAGCCATTTCTGCTGCTTCTCCGTGTTTTGGGTCAATTCTTGGAGTCCTCAGCCAGACTGGTCAATGAACATGAAGATAAATGGAGTTAAACCTTCTTACATCCTCATCACCATCACCGTCATCCACCTGTCGGCTGGGGGATTCTGGGAATTGAAAGCCACAGGTCTTAAAGTTGCCCAGTTGGGAGAGCCCTGGAAATAGATATGCCTTTGTGCCCTCTCTGGGAGGGTTGGACTACAGCTCCCATGGCCCCAAGCACCCTTGAACTGACCTATGTGGAGATCATTACGTAGGCCAGGGGTAGGCAACCTTGGCCCCTTCATGACTGGTGGACTACAACTCCCAGAATTCCTGAGCCAGCATGGGGGAACTATGGCCCCCTCATGACTCGTGGACTTCAACTCCCAGAATTCCTCAGCCAGCCTGGCTCAGCTTGGAAACCTCTCCCTTTCCCCTCAGCATGGCTGGCCCAGGAATTCTGGGAGTTGAAGTCCACAAGTCATGAAAGAGCCAAGGTTGCCCACCCCTGGCCTAGGCCTAGGCCGCTTTATGACTCGTGGACTTCAACTCCCAGAATTCCTCAGCCAGCATGGGGGAACTATAGCTCCCTTGATGACTTGGGGAATTAAACTCCCAGAATTCCTGAGCCAGCATGGGGGAAAATTTGACCCCTTCATGACTCGTAGACTTCAACTCCCAGAATTCCTGAGCCAGCATGGGGGAACTATGGCCCCCTCATGACTCGTGGACTTCAACTCCCAGAATTCCTGAGCCAGCCTGGCTCAGCTTGGAAACCTCTCCCTTTCCCCTCAGCATGGCTGGCTCAGGAATTCTGGGAGTTGAGGTCCAGGAGTCATAAAAGAGCCAAGGTGGCCCAGCCCAGGCGTAGGGGCTCCTGGGGGTTATCCCTGTCCGTAATGATTTCGTTGACAGAGGATTTGGAAAGAATTCAGGACTCAGGCCGGGCTGGCGAGGTGCTGTAACCTGGGTGGCTTAGCAGCTGGATCTTGAAATGAGTAAGAGGCGACATCTATCAGAAATGTTTATTATCCGGAGGCAGGAAAGCTCTGAGGAACTACAATTAGGAGAAATTGGGAAAGAAAAAAGTAATTTTTCCTTCTGGATCATCCCGGGTTCCTTCTACGCCGTGAAGGAGGCCGAGGGAGAACTGGTTGATGCTGGAGGTGGGTCCCCTTCAAACAGGCCAGGCACCTGCCAGTCACCGTCTTTCCAAGAGCCCTGAGGATCGCAGGTGTGCATATTCTAACCCCCTTGGAGGCTGTCTGAAAGAGAGAGAGAGAGAGAGAGAGAAGGAAAGAAAGAAAAAGAAAGAAAAAGAAAAAGAGAAAGAGGGGAAGGGGAGTGAAAGAAAAAGGAAAAAAGAAAAAGAAGAAAGAGAAAGAGAGAAAGAAAGAAAGTGGGAAAGAGAGAAAGAAAGGAAAAGGGTATAAAAGGAAAAAAAGAAAGAGAAAGAGAGAGATGGGGAGAAAGAAAGAAAGAGAGAGAGAAAGAAAAAAGATATAAAAAGAGAAAGAAAGAGAAAGAAAGAAAAAGAAAGAATGGGAAAGAGAGAAAGAGAAAGAAAGAAAGAAAAAAGGTATAAAAAGAGAAAGAGAGAAAGAGAAAGAAAGAAAGAAAGAAGGTATAAAAAGAGAAAGAGAGAAAGAGAAAGAGGGGGGAGGGAATGGGGGGGGCTGACCCTGGCTGGCTATTTCAGGGAAGACACAAAGAGAGGACTTGGCAGAGGACCCCTTAGTTAGAGGGCTGTCTGGGAAGAGGGACCCCACCCCACAGATGCCGAGGCCAGGAAGGGAGAGGGCTGGTGGAGGGGAAGCAATTAGTGAGTTGGGGGTCCTCAAGCTGGTTGTCCTCTTTGTCAGCTGGGTCAATTTCCTCTGCTCCTGGCCCTCCCCCTCCCTCTCCCCTCACCCCACAAGAGCACGCAATTGTCAGGGTTAATTCGGGCTGTGGATGGCAGGAGCCGAGAATGTGAGGGAGGGGGAGCAGGAGGGGGGGCAGGTTCAAAGACCCTCTCTTTCACACACACACACACACACACACACACACACACACACACACACACTCCTAATTTGCAGAATGCCCCAAAGCCTGTCCCCCAGCTCTTCCTCCAGTCCCTCCGCCTGGCCTAGGACCCTCACCCGACCACCCATTTAGCCCCACGCAGGCCCTGCTAGGAAGGGAGCAAGCCCTTTTCATGGGGGGGGGGTCCTTTCAGGATCTGGAGGGCTGCTCTCTGGGGCTCCTTCCGCCTCCCCGGAACCTCTGGAAGCTCAGGAAGGAGGAGGAGGATGGATGGATGATGGTTGATGAAGATGATGGCTGAAGATGGTTCATGAAGATCATGGTGATAATGATGGATGAGGAGGATGGATGATGAAAATGGATAATGGTGATGATGGTGGATGAAGATGAGGGACGATGGTTGATGAAGGTGATGGATGAAGTTGACAACGATGATGAGGACGAGGATGAGGGACGATGGTTGATGAAGATGATGGCTGAAGATGGATGATGAAGATGGGCCATGATGATGATGGATGAGGATGATGTGATGATGATGAGGGATAACGATGATGGGTGATGAAGATGATGACTGAAGATGACCGCGATGATGATGATGAGGGTGATGATGATGAGGGATGATGGTTGATGAAGATGATGGCTGAAGATGGTTCATGAAGATCATGGTGGTAATGATGGATGAGGAGGAGAATGGATGATGAAAATGGATAATGATGATGATGATGGATGAAGGATGATAGTTGATGAAGGTGATGGATGAAGTTGACAACGATGATGAGGATGGATGAGGATGAGGATGAGGGATGATGGTTGATGAAGATGATGGCTGAAGATGGTTCATGAAGATCATGGTAGTAATGATGGATGAGGAGGAGGATGGATGATGAAAATGGATAATGATGATGATGATGGATGAAGGATGATAGTTGATGAAGGTGATGGATGAAGTTGACAACGATGATGAGGATGGATGAGGATGAGGGATGATGGTTGATGAAGATGAGGGATGAAGATGATCACGAATGTGATGATGATGAGGGAAGATGGGTGAGAATGAGGATGGTGACAATAGGGATAATGGCTGAAGATGGATGATAATGTTGATGATGATGAGGGATGATGGGTGATGAAGATGAGGGAGGAAGATGACCACAATGGCTATGAGGATGAGGGATAATGGGTGAGGATGATGATGGTGATGATGATAGATGAGGATAGTTGATGGATAGATGATGAATAAGGATGATAATGAGGATAGCCATTTGTTTTACCTGGAATTCAGCCTCACCTGCCCTGCAAAGAACAAGGATGCCTTGTTTTTTTGCAAAAGGGAAACCGAGGCAAGCAGCTCTTCCAGGCGTTGCACGAACACAAACCGGACGCTGAGCGTTTCGGACAGCCGAGAAGCCTGGTCTTCCTGCCCTCTGCCCTCTGGGGAGGCCCCGCAGCACAGATGTGTCTGCTGAGGAGGCCAGGCTAACTGGAGCCCACTGGGTGGGTCACAACCTTTACAGAAATGGTGGCTTGCATGTCAGACCTCATGGAGTTGACGGGAACCCAGCTGGAGGGGGGAGGTGGTGGCCCGTGAAGGAAAGGCCTCCATGGGAAGCCGGTGAGGGCCACCTCCGGAGCGCTCACGCTGACCTTCGGATGGGACTCGCTCGCGGAACAAAATTGGAATGTTCTCCGTCCTCCAGATCATGGCTGGCCCCCCAAGTATTTTTTTCAGGAGACAACTGGACTACCTTGTTTTTCTTTGAAGGCGTTTCGCTTCTCATCCAAGGAGATTCTTCAGCTCTGATTGGAGGGTGGGGAATAGAAGGATTTATACTCCTTGCAGACAGCTGGTCATTTGCAATTCTTTTAGAGCAGTGTTTCTCAACCTTGACCATTTTAAGGCATGTGGACGTCAACTCCCAGAATTCCACAGCCAGCAATGCTGGCTGTGGAATTCTGGGAGTTGAAGTCCACATGCCTTAAAATGGTCAAGGTTGAGAAACACTGTTTTAGAGGGTTGTTGAGGCCACCGAGAGGCTTACCTGTGTCCTCAGGGTCACCTGAGTGGTGCAAATGGGTGTGGAGCCCTCTTGGAATGGCTGAAGGGACCGTGTTGTAGACGGGAGATAGAGGATGTCATATTTCCCCCCCCCCATTGAAAGAAGGCTGTTCAGTTTTGACACACACAGATGGCCTCTTCGACCCCTCTTTCAAAAACCCTCCCATTTCCTCCCACCACCATCCAGTCGGAGCCGAAGAAGCTTCTTCGGATGAGAAGCGAAACGTCTTCAAAGGAAAAACAAGGCAGTCCAGTGGCCTCCTGAAAAAGCACAAAATCGGAAGGTAAAGCTGGTGGAAACCCATGGAACGTGTCTATCTCCGCGGAAGAGAAGCCAGCTCCTCAGCTGGTGGGACGGTGCGAAGAGGAGGAAGGTGAACCTTCCAAGAGGATGTGTTGAAGATCGGAGAGGAAGTCGGAGATGTGACACAATCTCTTGACCCCGGTCCTCTGAATTGCAGCCAATGGCCACTCAAGTGTGAAGCTGGTGGTTCTTTAATAATAATAATAATAACAATAACAACAACAACAACAACAACAACAATAATAATAATACCAGGTCCTACAACCCGTAGACTGGAAACCAGAGATCTTTTTGTTGGGTATTTTAAACAGAAAATATAGTAAAGAAATATGGTACTTAATTTTACATATAACAACGGCGGCAAGAATAGCATAGGCACAGTGCTGGAAAAATGAGAATATACCATCAGAGGAAGAAGTGATAAGAAAAATCCTGGACTGTGCTGAGATGGACAAATGAACAAAAGAGATAAAAGAAAAGGAAAACACAGAGTATTATATAACATGGAACAAGTGGTATGACTGGTGGGAGACTAGAAATAATAGAGGAGAATAAATATGGAAAGGTCAAAAGTGAAAATATGTGTATAATAATGTATAATAATAATAATATGAATTATTCTTAGTAAGAAGTAGAACATGAAGGAAGAAAAATGTAAATAAGAAATAACGGGGCAATAAGGACAAATATTCTAAAGAAGAATAAGGGGGGAAATGTAAATAATAGATTACCGTTGCGTAATCGCTGTTAAAAAAAGGGAGAGGAGTATATATTGTGTGTGTATGTGTGTTATGTTTTGCTTTGTTTTGTTTTGTTGGTTAAAAATAAAAAAAAATTAAAAAAAAATTAAAAAAAAAACATGAGAAAATAATAATAATAATAATACCAGGTCCTTGCTAAGGACTCGATAGGTAGACAAACTGCCAAATCCAGTCTGAACATCTGGCTGACTGTGCGATGATCCATAATAATAATAATAAAAATAAAATAACAATAACATTAACAACAACAACAATAATAACAATATAATAAAGTTGGAAGGGACCTTGGAGGTCATCTAGTCCAACCCTCTGCTCAAGCAGGAAACCCTATACCATTTCCGACACATGGCTGTCCAGTCTCTTCTTAAAAACTTCCAGTGTTGGAGCACTCACAGCTTCTGGAGGCAGGTAGTTCCACTGGTTAATTGTCCTCACTGTCAGGAAGTTTCTCCTTAGTTCCAGGTTGCTTCTCTCCTGGATGAGTTTCCATCCGTTGCTTTCACAAAACAAGTGTAGCAGGAGAGCCTGCTTCCATCCTGGTGGCTTTCCCAGGCCACTGAAAAGCTTTGCTGAAAGAGATTTGGGAGGAAGGAAGGAAAGATGGAAGAAAGACACCGGGAAAAGAGAGAAGCAACCTGGAATTAAGGAGAAACTTCCTGACAGGGAGGACAATTAACCAGTGGAACAGCTTGCCACCAGAAGTTGTGGGTGCTCCATCCCTGGAGGCTTTTAAGAAGAGCCATTTGTCTGAAAATGGTATCGGTTCTCCTGCTTGAGTAGGGGGTTGGACTAGAAGACCTCTAAGGTCCCTCCCAGCTCTGTAATCCTGTACTCTGCTCTACCTCCTGCTCCAGATAGACTGTGCCTGTCTGGTGGCATCAAGAATAGAGCAGAACAGAATAACAGAGCTGGAAGGAACCTTGGAGGTCATCTAGTCCAACCCCCTGCTCAGGCAGGAAACCCTACACCATTTCGGACAAATGGCTGTCCAGTCTCTTCTTAAAAACTTCCAGTGTTGGAGCATTCACCGCTTCTGGAGGCAGGTTGTTCCACTGGTTAATTGTCCTCACTGTCAGGAAGTTTCTCCTTAGTTCCAGGTTGCTTCTCTCCTTGGTGAGTTTCCATCCGTTGCTTCTTGTCCTGCCTTCAGGTGCTTTGAAACACACAGAGTCTCTCTCCACCGATCAAAGGTTGCAGGTGCCAAAGATGAAACCATGGTTTCTGTTTTGTTTTTTTAAAATTCTGAATTACGTTGCACGGTTTAAACCTCAATTACTTCAACAAAGGAATCCTGTAAATACCCGCAATATACAGGTTTCTTTTTCCAGCTCAGAACTAACTGCTTGTTCTTTTCCATCACGAGCCTCTCTGCCAACCCATAATTTCCTTTCTCCGCAGCCTACCGGACCGTGTGTGGGGTGAACGGACCCCTGGTGGTCCTGGACAACGTGAAGGTAGGCGAGGGCCGATCCCCCCCCCGTTCCCTCTGTGCAATATCAGCCCCAAATTGACGTCGCTAAGCGAGACGTCGGTGAAGGGAATTTAGCTCCGTTTTATGACCTGCCGGGGCGCCCTCTTCACAACGCCAAGGGCGACATTTGTGCTGTTTCATCCCCGCTTACGCAGATGCAACCCCCCCCCGGCATCTTTCGAACTGGGGGCCACCCCGCTCATCGGGGAGCCTTTTTTGCCCTGGGTGGGATCTTCTAGCAGGCCTCACCAACCCTGGGTGGCAGGGAGGATCCCGGGCTGGGATCTGTGTGGCTCCGATTGGCCGTTTGGGGGTCTGCAGGGGATCCCCCCCCCCGTGGTCACTGGGCCCCCGTCCTCCGTGGTCGCTCTGGCCAAAGCGGCCTCAGAGCCACCTCTGGCTTCTGCTCCCCTGTTGTGGGGGGGGAAAACTCTGGGGAAAAAAACCTTCAGTGACCCCCCCTCCCCCTCTCTTTCTCTCCTCCTTCCCTCCATCGCTCCGTCCCTCGTTCCCTTTCTTCCTCCTTTTTCTCTCCTTCCTTCTCTCCCTCCCTCTCTTTCTCTCCTTCTCCTTCCCTCCATCGCTCCCTCCCTCATTCTCTTTCTCTCTCTCTCTCTCTCTCTCTCGTTCCCTTTTTCTCTCCTTCCTTCTCTCCCTCCCTCTCTTTCTCTCCTTCTCCTTCGCTACATTGCTCCCTCCCTCATTCCCTTTCTTTCTCTCTCTCTCTCTCTCTCTCTCTCTCTCGTTCCCTTTTTCTCTCCTTCCTTCTCTCCCTCCCTCTTTTTCTCTCCTTGTCTCTCTCTGTCCATCTCTCTCTGCCTCTCCCTCCTTCTCTTCTTTCTCTTCCTCCCTCTCCCTCCCACCCTCTCCCCCTCCTCCCTCTCTTCCCTCTCCCTCCCTGTCCCTCCCTCCCTCTCTCCCTTTCCCTTTTCTCTCTCTTCCTCTCCCCTTCGGCCCACTCTCTCCCCCTCCCCCTCCCGCTCCCTCCCTCCCTCTCCTTTTCCTTCTCTCCCTCCCTCCCTCCCTCCCTCCCTCTCCCTCTCTCCCTTCCGCCTTCTCTTCCTTTTCCCTTTTCTCTCCTTCCCTCCTTCCCTCCCTCTCCCACTCCCCCTCTCCCTCTCCCCCTCTCCCTGTCTTTCTCTTTCTCTCTTTCCCTCCCTCCCCCCTTCTCTTCTCTCTCTAAGAAGAATAGAATAGAGCCAGAAGGGACCTTGGAGGTCTTCTAGTCCAGCCCTCTGCTCAAGCAGGAGAACCTATAGTACCGTCTCAGACAAGTGACTGTCCAGTCCCTTCCTCTCTTCCTCCCTGCCTGTCCTACACAGTCACAGGGGCAATCCTGGCCGGGGATCTGGTAGATTACAGTAGATGCATGAGATCTATCTCTTATCCATCCATCCATCCATCCATCCATCCATCCATCCATCCATCCATCCACATCTAGTTGTACATCTCTCTCTCTCTCTCTCTCTCTCTCTCTCTATCTCTATCTATCTCTATCTCTATCTCTCTTCTCTCTCTCTATCTATCTATCTATCTATCTTCTCTCTCTCTCTCTCTATCTTATATCTCTTCTCTCTCTCTCTATCTATCTATCTCTTTCTATCTGTCTCTCTATCATCTATCTATCATCTATCTATCTTCTCTCTCTCTATCTATCTCTTCTCACTCTCTCTCTCTTTCTGACTCTCTCTATCATCTATCTATCTATCTATCTATCTTCTCTGTCTCTCTCTCTATCTATCTCTTCTCTCTGTGTGTCTCTATATCTATCTATCTATCTATCTATCTATCTATCTATCTATCTATCTATCTATCTATCTATCTATCTTTTCTCTCTCTGTGTGTGTGTGTCCATCTATCTCTTTTCTCTCTTTCTCTCTATCATCTATGTATATCTATCTATCTATCTATCTATCTATCTATCTATCTATCTATCTATCTATCTATCTATCTATCTATATCTATCTATCTATCTATCTATCTATCTCTATCTAAGTATATATATATCTTTCTCTCCCTCCCATCCATCCATCCATCCATCCATCCATCCATCCATCCATCCATCTATCCATCCAATCAGTTGCTAGGAGGCGAAAACCACTGGATGGGATGCAATCAGCCGTCCAGTCGGGAGACAGACAGATCCAGACCCCCCCCCCACTGGCCCAGTGTTGGGGGTCAGGCAGCAGGAGGCATAGCGCCCTCTAGTGGCCAAAGAGGGCCCATTTTCCAATCTTTTCAACTAACTACTAGAAATAGACCAGGGGTCTTCAAACTTGGCCCTTTTATGACTTGTGGACTTCAGCTCCCAGAATTCCTCAGCCAGAGTTGGTCCCCAAGTCACAAAATGGCCAAGTTTGAAGATCCCTGAGATAGAAGAAGGGATGATGGTCTGTTTCTGGCTCGTTTTTCAAGGCTCTTCCGGAGCAGAGCAGGGAGAAAGCAATGCAAGTTGGGATGGAGTCCAGGACAGGCACTTGGGAAACCCCCAGTTGGAAATCTGGAGCTCAAAAGGTTTTCTAGAGAATCCAAAACTTAGCCTGAGGTTTGTGATTTGCCTCCCTCCTTCCTCCCCCCTCCGCCAATTTATTTGGCAGGAAAGATTCAGTGCCAAAAACTGAGCTGTAAGCATCAATAGATGAATCCACCGGCTGGTTAATCGGTGAGGCTGTGGAAAGGGTGTGCCTGTGAATTTTTGTTTCCAGTTCACTGAAAAGAAAAACTCATTTCTAAGTAAACTGTAGGGAGGACAGTCTTGCTGTTGCTCCCCCTGAGACGGCCTTTTAGCTTATGGAGAGAGAGGGGGGGAGGGAGGGAGGGAGGGAGGGAGGGAGAGAATAGATAAATAGACAGATAAGATACTGTAGATAGAGATAGGTCAGTCAATAGATGATAGATGCATTGCTAGACAGACCGGGGAGATGATAGATAGATAGATAGATAGATAGATAGATAGATAGATAGATAGATAGATAGAGATAGATAGACAGACAGACAGATAGATGATATATATAGAGAGAGATGATAGTAGATGATAGATAGATAGATAGATAGAGATAGATAGACAGACAGACAGACAGATAGATGATATATATAGAGAGAGATGATAGTAGATGATAGATAGATAGATAGATAGATAGATAGATAGATAGATAGATAGATAGATAGATAGAGATAGATAAGAGAGAGAGAGAATAGATAAATAGACAGATAAGATACTGTAAGAGATAGGTCGGTCAATAGATGATAGATACATTGCTAGACAGACAGAGGGGAGATGATAGATAGATAGAGATAGATAGATAGAGACAGATGATTGAGAGAGAGAAAGAGAGAGATAAGAGAGAGAGAGAGAGAGAGAGAGAGAGAGAGATTAGACAGGCAGGCAGGTGTGCATTCATGTACCCTTCCCCAAACTTTGCCAGAGGTTGAGAAGCTGAGAGTTGTGAGAGTTCAGTTGCCTTTTGTGTCTCTCTCGCAGTTCGCCCAGTATGCAGAGATCGTCAACTTCACCCTCCCAAATGGCACCCCTCGGAGCGGGCAGGTGCTGGAGGTGGCCGGCTCCAAAGCCATTGTCCAGGTGAGTGGAAAGGACACCCGGGACGCTGCAGAGAGCCGAAGGGGGTCTTGGTGTCAATCCAATCAATAATGAAAATCTAGACTCAGTCACTGCAGGGCCCCAGAGCGGGCCCTGGATGCCAACCTGGAGACACGTGCACAAGAGATGCCCTTGTGACTACAGGCAGCCCTCACCATACGGCCACGGTTGCCTGAGCAGGGGGTTGGACTAGATGACTTCCAAGGTCCCTTCCAACTTTATTATTATGGATCATCGCACAGTCAGCCAGATGTTCAGACTGGATTTGGCGTTTTGTCTACCTATCGAGGACCTGGGATAGGCAGATGTGGATGTTTGATGGTATTACAGATATCGTCGCAGGATGGAAGCAGTTCCTAGTAAGGCCGCCTTTTGCAATTGACTAATAGCAAATTTGTCAATGCCAATGGTGTTCAAGTGGTGCTCCAGTTGTTTTGGGATTGCACCCAAGGCACCTATGACTATTGGTACTACCCTTGGCTTGCTTTTGCCACAGTCTTTCTATTTCTATTTGTAGGTCTTTGTATTTTGTTATCTTCTCCAGTTCTTTCTGGTCTATTCTGCTATCTCCAGGCACTGCCACGTCCACTATCCAGACTTTTTTGTCTTTCTTATCGACAATTGTTAAGTCTGGGGTGTTATGTTGCAGGTGCTTGTCTGTTTGAATTCTGAAATCCCAGAGCAGTTTAATTTTATCATTTTCTATGACTTTCTCTATTTTATGATCCCACCAGTTTTTGCTTACAGGCAAATGAGATTTTTTGCAGATCTTCCAATGCACCATTGTTGCTACTTTGTCATGCCGCTGCTTGTAATCAGTTTGTGCAATCTTCTTGCAACAGCTTACCAAGTGGTCCACTGTTTCTTCAGCTTCTTTGCATAGGCGGCACTTACTGTCTGTTGCTGTCTTCTCAATTTTGACTTTGTATGCATTTGTCCTTAAGGCTTGGTTTTGTGCAGCCAGAATTAGTCCCTCGGTCTCTTTCTTCAATTTTCCTGCTCTTAGCCATTGCCAGGTTTTATTATTATCTGCTTTCCCAGCTATTTGTTTCATGTATTGGCCATGTAGTGCTTTGTCTTCCCATGCCTCTATTCTGTTCTTCATTTGGTCTTTCTTGTAGGCCAGTTTGGTCTCTCCAGTAGTCAGTAAGCCTTCCTGATATACTAATTTCAGTGCATCTTCATCATTGTTCCTCAGATATTCTTCCAAAGCCATTTTTTCTTCTTCAACCATCTGATGTACTTGTAGCATTCCACGCCCACCTATTTGCCTTGGTAGATAAAGTCTGTCAATGTCACTGCGTGGATGAAGGGCATGATGATGATGATGATGATGATGATGACGATGATGATCACAGGCTTCGGAGGACCTTCCCTGGAGGACATAAAAGAAAGCCCAAGATGGTTGTCTTGATATCACCAGGCTGTTCCCAGCCTTGCCATCTCATCTGCTAAAAATCTGATTTGGGCTTTCCTGGGAACCAGTAAGGCATCTTCCAGAGTCTTCCCTGGACTTATAAAAACTTCCTGAAGGTTCTGGAGAAGATAAACAAGAAGCAGGAGTCCAATATCTCAGGGATTTTCATGAGGAAGAAGGGGGGGGGTCAAGCTATTCTCCAAAGCCCCTGAAGAAGGCAGGACAAGAAGCAACGGATGGAAACTGATCAAGGAGCGATGCAACCTGGAACTAAGGAGAAACTTCCTAACAGGGAGGACAATTAACCAGTGGAACAGCCTGCCTCTAGATACAGTGTTTCTCAACCTTGACCATTTTAAGGCATGTGGACTTCAACTCCCAGAATTCCACAGCCAGCATTGCTGTGGAATTCTGGGAGTTGAAGTCCACATGCCTTAAAATGGTCAAGGGTGAGAAACACTGCTCTAGAAGTTGTAGCTGCTCAGCACTGGAGGCTTTTAAGAAGAGACTGGACAGCCACTTGTGTGACATGGTATAAGATCTGCCTTTGGAGCAAGGGGTTGGACTAGAAGACCTCCAAGCTCCCTTCCAGCTCTGTTATTCTACCCAATCGCAGAAGCCAGCTGCAGCAGAAGTTTCCTCAACTCCACCCATCGAGGAAGATCTTCTGCTGTGTCTCCAGAAGTCGTGACATGCCCAGAAAACCCCGCTCTGGCCTCCTGTCCCTCATTCCCCAACTTTGCAGGGGACGTCCGGTGGCCACGTGGGCTGAGGGGGCTAGGAAGAGCTGCCCAGGACATGGAGAGGGCATCGGGTTGACGAAGGATGCCTGTTCCAAGAAGAGCAATTCATCTTTCACGTCCTGAGCGCCAGCCAGATTGAGCCGGGGGGGATTCAGCCCACAGGGCTGCTGGCTCCGTTGCTCTAAATATAAACCAGGATTTCAGCTTAGACAAAGATACACAGCTTAGGCTCAAGCTGACACGTGGCCTGCTAGTGGAAAGCGAGCCAATAGTTTCGGCGAAGGCATCAAAGGGAGAGGCTGGCCAGCTCGATTATACAAAAGAGGAATTTTGCAGAGCGGTTCTGGGTTCTGTTCTGTACTTCCCACTCAAGCGAGGTCTGGTCCAAAGTGAAGGAGCCCCCAAAACACGTCCAAAACGGGGGGAACTGGGATCAGGCTGTTGCAACAGCCCTCTTGGTGTTTTGGACCCTCTGTTGCAGACACCCTGCATTCACGTTTGACCCTGAGCACCCAAATGGAAAGACAGCTTTGGGTAACTGGGTTTAGCATACTAAAAAGCAGAGATGTCACCCTGCGAACAAAAGTGCGTATAGTCCAGGCCGTGGTTTTCCCAGTTGCAATGTATGGCTGTGAAAGTTGGACCCTAAGAGAGGCTGAGCGCCAAAGAATGGAGGCCTTTGAACTCTGGTGCTGGAGAAGAGTCCTGCGAGTCCCCTGGACTGCAAGGCGATCCAACCGGTCAGTCCTAGAGGAGATCAACCCCGACTGCTCTTGAGAAAGCCGGATCCTGAAGTTGAAAGTCAAGGACTTTGGCCACCTAATGAGAAGGAAGGACTCGCTGGAGAAGAGCCTAATGCTGGGAAAGATGGAGGGCAAGAGAAGAAGGGGACGACAGAGAAGGAGGTGGCTGGATGGAGTCACTGAAGGCGTGAGCTTCAAGGGACTCCAGAAGATGGTAGAGGACAGGAAGGCCTGGAGGAACATGGTCCATGGGGTCGCGATGGGTCGGACACAACTTCGCAACTAACAACAACAACAAAGTCCCTATGTTCCTGGGGCCACCTAGATATTTTTTTTTTTCTCTCTCTCTCTCAATTCCATCATGTTTGTTAGTATGCTGAGTTCTGCAGAGATCTGGAAGCCGCGGGGAGCTATATGGAGAACATAAAGGCATCTCTTAAATATTCATGCAGTTTGCTGTGAAAATCACTAATTTCCAAGGGACACTAGCAGTCAGGCAGCATGGAAACCATTACGGTTAGTGGCACAGTCAGCCAGATGTTGAGACTGGATCTGGCGTTTTTGTCCACCTCGGGAGCCCTTCCCAAAGATCTGAGATAGGCAGATGTTGTCGCTTACTAATCTTAAAGTTCTCCTCACAGGATGTCAGCTGTTCCAAGCAAAGCTGCCTGTTGCAATTGACCGACGGGGATTGTGTCAGTGCCGATGGTGTTCTAATGCTGCTCCAGATGTTTTGGGATTGCACCCAAGGCGCCTATGACTGTAGGGGGCTATCTTTGGGGCGTTTTCCCCACAGTCCTTCTACTTCTATTTGCAGGTTTTTGATTTTGTGATTTTCTCCATTATTATTACCACTATGGGGGGTCACACACTCAGCCGGATGTTTAGATCTAGAGCAGTGGTTCTCCACCTGTGGGTCGGGACCCCATTTGGGGTCGAACGACCATTTCACGGGGGTAACCAAACAACGCAGTCCGTCATTTTTCCCCCCTTTTCCTCAGCTGTGCTACTCCCTTTTCTTCTATTGGCTTTGGAAAGCCAATAGAATAGCCTCTCTTGCATAGAGTCTAATTCTATTGGCTTTCAAAAGCCAATAGGAATTGTCCAGGCTGTCTCTGCCCTGCTGAGCCCGCCAAAAGTCCCATTCTGCAAACGGTGCTGCACCAGTTGAGTAGTCCTCGACTTACGACCGGTTGAGTAGTCCTCGACTTACGACTGGTGGGGGGTCGCGGCATTAAAAAGGTTGAGAACCACTGATCTAGAAGAATAGCAACAACACTGACAGGACCAGCCACTTGTAACTAAATTTTACTCCCTTCTAACACTGATGATGTTAGCTAGCTGGGTAATGAAACATCTGCAAGACAAAAACCAAGCTCAGAGGGCACCAAGGATCCTACAGTCTTCCTCCTCCTCCTCCTCCTCCTCCTCCTCCTCCTCCTCCTCCTCCTCCTCCTCCTCTCCACAAACCGCCCGCCCTTCTAGCACTGATGATGTTAGCTAGCTGGGTAATGAAACATCTGCAAGATAACACCCAAGCTCAGAGGGCACCAAGGACCCCACAGTCCTCCTCCTCCTCTTCCTCCTCCTCCTCCTCCTCTTCCTCCTCCTCCTCTCTCACTCCTTTTTAGCACTGATGCTGTTACCTAGTTGGGTCATGAAACGTCTGCAAAAAAACCACCAAGCTCAGAGAGCACCCAGGACCCCACAGTTCTCCTCCTCCTCCTCCTCCTCCTCCTCCTCCTCCCACACGGCACTCCCTTCTAGCACTGATCATGTTAGCTAGCTGGGTAGTGAAACCAGGGATAGGCAGATGTGATCTGATGGTGTGAATGTGAGCGGTTACTGTTATGATACATTAGCTTGTGCATCTGATGTGCCACCTGTGGTCTCAGCGAGGCTGGCCCATCTTAGCAAAGACACCACTTCGCTGGCACATGTGACTCCCTTCCCTCCTGGCCTGAAGCCAGAAGATGTGCAAACGTGGCCAGACGTCGCAGCAGGAAGAGATTTCAAGCAACTGCCCATTTGCACTTGGGGCCGGCTGAACGTCATCCAGGCCTGGGCTGGAGCAGAAACAAAGGCCACCAAATCCAGTCTGCAGCCCTCCAGAAGACCCGTGGGAGACAATAACAGCGATGCAGAAAAACCAAAGTCTTCGCTGCTGTCTTGAGATGACATAGATGTTTGCCCCATTTCAATCTTTTCCAAATTTCCGGGCAAGAATAAAACAGCTGGAAGGGACCCCGGAGATCTTCTAGTCTGCTCAGGCAGAAGACCCTCTACCATTCCAGACAAATGATTGTCCAATCTCTTCTTGAAAACCTCCAGGGATGGAGCACCCACAACTTCTGGAGGCAGGTCGTTCCACTGGTTCATTGTCCTCACTCTTAGGAAGTTTCTCCTTAATTCCAGGTTGCTTCTCTCCTGGATTGATTTCCACCCGTTGCTTCTTGTCCTGCCTTCGGGTGCTTTGGAGAATAGGTAGAAATCACCACCACCCTCTTCTTTATGGCAGCCCCTCAAATATTGGATCACTGCTATCAGGTCACCCCCAACCCTAATTTTAACTCATTCCAGGCTAGACAAAATAGCAGAATAACAGAGCTGGGAGGGACCTTGGAGGTCTTCTAGTCCAACCCCCTGCTCAGGCAGGAGACCGTATAGCAGCGGTTCTCAACCTGGGGGTCGGGACCCCATTTGGGGTCGAACGACCATTTCACGGGGGTCGCCAAACAACGCAGTCCGCCATTTTTTTCCCCCTTTTCCTTAGCTGTGCTACTCCCTTTTATTCTATTGGCTTTTGAAAGCCAATAGAATAGACTCTCTTGAATAGAGTCTCATTCTATTGGCTTTCCAAAGCCAATAGGAATTGTCCAGGCTGTCTCTGCCCTGCGGAGCCCGCCAAAAGTCCCATTCTGCAAACGGTGCTGCACCAGTTGAGTAGTCCTCGGCTTACGACCGGTTGAGTAGTCCTCGACTTATGACCGGTTGGGGGTCGCGGCATTAAAAAGGTTGAGAACCACTGCTGTATAGCATTTCAGACAGAGGGCTGTCTAAGCTCTTCTTAAAAACCTGCAGTGTTGGAGCACCCACAACTTCTGGTGTCGAGCCGTTCCACTGGTCCATTGCCCTCACTCTGAGGAAGTTCCAGGTGGTTTCTCTCCTGCATTGGTTTCCATCCATTGCTTCTTCTCCTGCTTTGGAGAATGGAAGAAAACCAAGAGAGCCAATCTATTTGGGGAGGGGTGTTGGGAGTAGAAAAGCCCCCCCCCCCAGAGCTTGGGAATTAATCTTTAACCAACCGCTGACCTTTCTGAGCCCCTCTGCAGGTCCGCACGGGATCACGAGGATTGCCCTCTTTGCTCCACTCTGCTCAGCCGTGTCCTGGAATCCGGACAGCTGCAGGCTTGACCTGCCTGCTCCCTCAGCAGGCCATCTGCTAATCTTCACTCCTCCAGCGTGGAGACCTTTGGGGTCTCCCACCCCCACCCCTGTGGACAGAAGAGGCTTGGAGGTGGCCAGATCTGTCCTGGATACGGGGCAGGAGATGAGCCTCTCCATCCATCCACCCAGTCCCCGCAGAGGTGTGAAGATTGCCTTGCAAGGGGTCGTGCAGATGGAAGCCTGCAGACCCGGGAATCCCACGGGGGTCACGGGGGTCCTGGAAATGGCAAAAATTTCTGCTTATTTAAAGCAGGCTACACAAGAAAGATATATTATTGTATGGAGAAGATGGATAGATTATATGCAGAAAAAGTATGGGACTGCAAAGTATCATTTATTTTATGAATAATGGATTGGTTTATAAAATTATGATGTTAAAGTAAGTTTTATAGCAAATGTTGTAGAAGAGATTTGTTTATGATGATGTATTTTAAGGGGAGTTGAGGGCTAAGTATGATTTTTTTTCTTTTCTTTTTCTTTTTTTATTAATTTTGTTACTAATATTTATTTATTTATTTATCTGTCTATCTGTCTATCTATCTATTTATTTATTTATTTATTTATGAGACTTATATACCGCTTTAAGTGCGAGCACTCTCTAAGCCAGTGGTTCTCAACCTGTGGGTCGGGACCCCATTTGGGGTCGAACGACCATTTCACGGGGGTCGCCAAACAAGGCTGTCCGCCATTTTTTCCCCCTTTTCTTTGGCCACGCCCCTGGCACCCGGTGATGTATAAGTGGTTGGGGGTCACCACAACATGGGGAACTGTATTATGGGGTCGCGGCATTAGAAAGGTTGAGAACCACTGCTCTAAGTGGTGTACACCAATAAGCAATGTATATATATATATATATATATTATATATATATATATATATTAATATATATAGGTCTTTGGTTGTTCGGGTTTTCTCCCGCGTAAAATTGGAAGTGTCTTGGCGACGTTTCGACGAAGTCACATTCGTCATCTTCAGGCTGGTGTTTTTAGCTTCTTGCTTTGAATACCCGCGAAAACCTCAGAAAACATATATATATATATATATTTACATTGCCCCCAACAACCTGGGTCCTCATTTCACCTACCCCGGAAGGATGGAAGGCTGAGTCAACCTTGAGCCGGTGAGATTTGAACCGCTGACCTGCTGAACACAGTCAGCTAAAGTGGCCTGCAGTACTGCACCCTAACTGCTGCGCCACCTCGGCCCTGCTCTGGGAAGTGAGGGGGGGAAGGTTGAGGGTGGCTGGGTGGGTGAGTGGGTGGGTGGGTAAAGATAATATAGATATAGTTGTTTATGATAGAGGTGCTGCTTGGGCGTTTCCCCTATGCTGCTGTTCATGTGTGTGAGAGGGATGAGAAGGGGAGGAAGGTGTAGGGAGGAAGTAGGATGGTTAGAGGAGAAGGGGAGGGGAAGAGAGTAGGAGGGGAGGAGAGAAAGAGGAGGGAAGTAGGGAAGGTATTAGAGAGGGTGGACGCAGCCTGGGGGGAATGGGCAAGCGGTACCGATGGTTAGGAATTTATTTTATTTATTTATTTTACCTTGGAAATCGTATTCTGTATGTTGAATAAATGGAAAAATAAAAACTTTTTTTTTTAAAAAAAAGGGGGGGGTCCTGGATGAGAGGCATGGGCAGAGAGGGAGGGAGGGAGGGGGCAGTCCTGACCCAGGAAGAGGCTGAAAGCTTTTTGCCGCTAATCCTCCTTAATGGCCGGTCTTTTGCTCCTTGGCCTGTGGCCTTTTCTCTGCAGGTGTTTGAAGGGACCTCTGGCATCGATGCCCACAAGACGACTTGCCAGTTCACTGGGGACATCCTCCGCACGCCGGTGTCTGAGGACATGCTGGGTAGGTGGGACGTCTTTGGGGAGGCCGCGGAGGGGCAGCCGAGGATCAAAGGTTTGCTCCGGTGATAGGAAAGTGCCCAGGTGTCCAGGAGAGAAGAAAGCCCCCAGAGAGGCTGAACAGAAGAACAAGAGTTGGAAGGGACCTTGGAGGTCTTCTGCAACCTCTTTTGGTCACCAGACTATAAAAAGGATGCTGAGACTCTAGAGAAAGTGTAGAGAGGAGCAACTAAGATGGCTAAAGGACTGGAGGCTGAAACATATGAGGAATGGTTGCAGGAATTGGGGAGGTCTAGTAGTTTAATGAAAAGAAGGACTGGGGGGGACAGGATAGCAGGGTTCCAATATCTCAGGGGCTGCCCCAAAGAAGAGGGGGTCAAGTTGTTCTCCAAAGCCCCTGAAGGCCGGACAAGGAATAACGGATGGAAACTGATCCAGGAGAGATTCAATCTGGAAATTCTATTCTATTCTATTCTGTTCTGTTGTTCTGTTCTATTCTATATTCCAATATTCTATTCTATTCTGTTCTGTTCTGTTCTATATTCCAATATTCTATTCTATTCTATTCTGTTCTGTTCTGTTCTATATTCCAATAGCCTATTCTATTCTGTTCTCTTCTGTTCTATTTCCTTATTTCTATTCTATTCTATTCTATTCTATTCTATTCTATTCTATTCTATTCTATTCTATTCCATTCCATTCCATTCCATTCCATTCCATTCCATTCTATCTCTTATTCTATTCTATTCTATTCTATTCTATTCTGTTCTGTTCTGTTCTGTTCTATTCTATTCCATTCTATCTCTTATTCTATTCTATTCTATTCTATTCTATTCTATTCTATTCTATTCTATTCTATTCTATTCTATTCTTTATTTCAATTCTATTCTATTCTATTCTATTCTATTCTATTCTATTCTATTCTATTCTATTCTATTCTATATTCTATTCTATTCTATTCTGTTCTGTTCTGCTCTATTCTATTCTCTATTCTATTATTCTATTCTATTCTATTCTATTCTGTTCTGTTCTGTTCTGTTCTGTTCTGTTCTATTCTATTCCATTCCATTCTATCTCTTATTCTATTCTATTCTATTCTATTCTATTCTATTCTATTCTATTCTATTCTATTCTATTCTTTATTCCAATATCTATTCTATTCTATTCTATTCTATTCTATATTCTATATTCTATTCTGTTCTGTTCTGCTCTATTCTATTCTTATCATTATTCTATTCTATTCTATTCTATTCTATTCTATTCTATTCTATTCTATTCTATTCTATTCTATTCTTTATTCCAATATCTATTCTATTCTATTCTATTCTATTCCATTCCATTCCATTCCATTCCATTCTATCTCTTATTCTATTCTATTCTATTCTATTCTATTCTATTCTATTCTATTCTATTCTATTCTATTCTATTCTATTCTATTCTATTCTATTCTATTCTATCCCTCTGGTTTTGGAGCAAGGAAGGGAGCAGACATCCCAAGCTGGTCTTCCCCACTGAGTCTGGACACAGAGCGTTCAGGATCTTGGGGAAACCCCTCCCCCCGTGGAAAAGAAATAGCTCTTGAATAGCAGCCTCGGTTCTTCAGACATTCGTGGTGGGTTATTTGGGGGAAGGAGGGGGAGCTACCTGCCGTTGACTTCTAGGAATCTCCAAGTCAAGGGCTGGGGGAACCTGAGGACGGGGGTGGGAAACTGAGTTCCCCCCCCCCGGCTCATTTTGACTGTGATGTGAGCCAACATCTCCCAGCCTTGCTCTTTTCCTGATGTGGGGTGACAGAAGGCGCGCCATTGGCGGAAGGGCTGGAGAGATGTCCTCTTTTCCCCTTTGGCAGAGGGGTGAAGTCTGCTGTCTAGTTCAGTGGTTCTCAACCTTTTTAATGCCGCGACCCCCCACCAGTCGTAAGTCGAGGACTACTCAACCGGTCGTAAGTCGAGGACTACTCAACTGGTGCAGCCCCGTTTGCAGAAGGGGACTTTTGGCGGGCTCAGCAGGGCAGAGACAGCCTGGACAATTCCTATTGGCTTTTGAAAGCCAATAGAATTAGACTCTATTCAAGAGAGTCTATTCTATTGGCTTTCAAAAGCCAATAGAATAAAAGGGAGTAGCACAGCTAAGGAAAAGGGGAAAAAAATGGCGGACTGCATTGTTTGGCGACCCCCGTGAAATGGTCGTTCGACCCCAAATGGGGTCCCGACCCACAGGTGGAGAACCACTGGGCTAGATGCTCTTCTCCATGGCTCTGCTCTGCTGGGCCAGGTCATTCAGGGGTCTGCACAAGAAGCCTCCCCCCCACGGGGGGTCTTCTGGCGTGACCTTCCTTGGATTCAGCTGTGCTCTGGGTGTCCCGTTGGAGGCCGAATTACAGAACAAAAGAGTTGGAAGGGACCTCGGAGATCTTCTAGTCCAGCCCCCTGCCGAAGCAGGAGACCCTGTGCCCTTTCAGACAAATGGCTGTCCCGTCTCTTCTTAAAAACCTCCACCCACAACTTCTAGAGGCAACTTCTGTTCCACTGATTAATTGTTCTCACTGTCAGGAAAATCCTCTTTCATTCCAGGTTGCTTCTCTCCTTGATGAGTTTCCATCCGTTACTTCTTGTCCTGCCTTCAGGCCCTTTGGAGAATAGCTTGACTCCCTCTTCTTTGGGGCAGCCCCTGAGATACTGGAAGACTGCTATCCTGTCCCCCCTCGTCCTTCTCTTCATTAGACTGGACATCCCCAATTCCAGCAACCGTTCCTTATATGTTTCAGCCTCCAGTCCCCTGATCATCTTTGTTGCTCTTCTCTGCACTCTTTCTAGACTATCAACATCTTTTTTACATGGTGGCGACCAAAACTGGACACAACAGTCCAAGTGTGGTTTTATCAAAGCTTTACAAAGCAGTACTAACTCTTCACCTGATCTGGATTCCATCCTTCTGTTCATGCAACCAAAGATCTTGAAGCACCCGATGGCGTCTTGCAGGACATTCCTTTAGCTGAGTTTAGTTAGGAAGATACTGGCCACCTGTTCAGGTTTTCCCAGCACTGTTCACGGTGGACCCTTCCTCTTTTGGGACCCCCACCCAACATCCTCCCCCCCCCAGTCTCTGGGCCTTCCTCTTCACGGTTGCTTCTCTTTGCAGGCCGCGTCTTCAACGGTTCAGCCAAGCCCATCGACAAAGGCCCCGTGGTGATGGCGGAGGACTTCCTGGACATTAACGGTGAGGCCATGTGGTTGGGTTGGATAGGGTGGCAAGGGGAGGGGGCACAGGGCACGCTGGAGCCAGTGCATCATGGGGAAGAAGCCCAACAGCTAAGTGGGGGGACATTAAACTGAGCGGAGGTGAAACCCACAGCTGGGACGCCTTTGCTTGCCCACCAATGGCAACTCAAAGGTGGAACGAGGGAGCGTGAGCTGAAAAGAACTACTTGTTGGTCTTGATTTTAAGGAAAATCCGTGCCTTTCCTCTTTTGATTTGGCAAAAGCTTTTCAGAAGTAGATGAACCCAATGGTGGGGTCAGGAGTGGGCCAAGCAACATCCCTTTGGAAAACTAAATTGTGTTTTTAGTCTTTCAGAAGCTGATTTACACTGGGATAATTCCTTCCTTCCCTCCTCCCTCCCTCCCTCCCTCCCTCCCTCCCTCCCTCCCTCCCTTCTTTCCTTCCTTCCTTCCTTCCTTCCATCCTTCCTTCCTCCCTCCCTCCCTCTCCTTTCTTTCTTTCTTTCCTTCCTTCCTTCCTCTCATTTCCATCTCCTCTCCCTCCCTCTCTCCTTCCTTCCTTCCTTCCTTCCTTCCTTCCTTTCTTTCTTTCTTTCTTTTTCTCTTCCGTCCTTCCTCTCATTTTCATCTCCTTCTTCCCTACCTCCCTCCTTCCTTCCTTCGTCTCATTTCCATCCCCTCCTTCCCTCCCCTTCCTTCCTTCCTTCCTTCCTTCCTTCCTTCCTCCCTCCCTCCCTCCCTCCCTCTCCTTTCTTTCCTTCCTTCCTCTCATTTCCATCTCCTCTCCCTCCCTCTCTCCTTCCTTCCTTCCTTCCTTCCTTCCTTCCTTCCTTCCTTCCTTCCTTTCTTTCTCTTTCTTTCTTTCTTTCTTTCTTTCTTTCTTTCTTTCTTTCTTTCTTTCTCTTCCTTCCTTCCTTCCTCTCATTTTCATCTCCTTCTTCCCTACCTACCTCCTTCCTTCCTTCCTTCCTTCCTTCCTTCCTTCCTTCCTTCCTTCCATCCTTCCTTCCTTCCTTCCTTCCTTCCTTCCTTCCTTCCTTCCTTCCTTCCTTCCTTCTCCAGGGCAGCCCATCAATCCTCAGGGACGCATTTACCCTGAGGAGATGATCCAGACGGGACTCTCCCCCATTGACGTCATGAACAGCATCGCCAGAGGACAGAAGATCCCCATCTTCTCGGCTGCTGGGCTCCCCCACAACGAGGTACGGCCCTCACAAGCCCCCTCCTCAGTTTTCCTCCATTGGCGATCCAGGCGCCTGCCCTTCCCATCGTCCACAGCTTCTCACCCTCCTTCTTCCCTCTTCATCCCAGATCGCAGCTCAGATCTGCAGGCAGGCCGGCCTGGTGAAGAAGTCGAAAGACGCCATGGATTACCACGAGGATAACTTTGCCATCGTCTTCGCTGCCATGGGGGTAAGTCACCGCTTCTGGGAGCCGGCCAGGTGTGGGGCTGGAGGCCTCTCGTCCCCCCACCTGTCCCAAAGGGCCCCGGAAGGAGACCCCTCTTCCTGGGTGCTGGACCACCCTCTGGGCCAGAGACAACGGGACCACCCGGGGCTCCCCGCCGAAGGATCTTCAGCTGGGACCTCCCTTCAAAGTGCGCCCCGAGTCCCAGTTCTAATCTTAACAGGCGGTCCTCGTTTTATGACTGCAGCGGAGCCCCAAATTTCCGCTGCTAAACGAGACGTTTTGCCCCATTTTACGACCTTTCTCGCCACTGTTGTTAAGCGAATCACGGCAGGTCTTTAGTGACCCGGTCGTTAAGTGAATCCGGCTCCCCCCCTTGGCTTTGCTTGTCCGAGGGTCGCAAAAGGGGATCACGTTGACCCCTGGGATATTGCGACCGTCATAAATATGAGTCGGTTGCCCAGGGTCTGAATTTTGATCTGGGGGATGGGGGATGCTGAAAAGGTCGTAAGTGTGAAAAACGGCCCTCAGGCACTTTTTTCAGTGCTGTAACTTCAGACGGCCACTAAACGAACTGTCGTAAGTCGAGGACTATCTGTACAGCCTGTTCCCAGGCAGGACTAGCAATGGGGACTTCTTGTTTGATCTCATCCCTTCTTCCTCTTCTTCTTCTTCTTCTTCTTCTTCTTCTTCTTCTTCTTCTTCTTCTTCTTCTTCTCCTCCCCCTCCTCCTCCTCTTCTTCTTCTTCTTCTCCTCCTCTTCTTCTTCTCCTTCTTCTTCTTCTCCTCCTTCTCTTCTTCTTCTTCTTCTTCTTCTTCTCCTCCTCCTCCTCCTCCTCCTTCTCCTCATCCTCCTCCTTCTTCTCCTCCTTCTTCCTCCTCCTTCCTTCTCCTCCTCCTCCTCCTCCTTCTTCCTCCTCCTTCTCCTCCTCCTCCTCCTCCTCCTCCTTCTTCTTCCTCCTCCTCCTCCTCTTCCTTCTTCTTCAGCTGCTAAGTTGCATCCGACTCCTCGTGACTCCACGTTCTGGCCAAACGTTTACTCAACCTCTCCTCTGTTCTCCACCTGCTGGGTGGGGGATTCTGGGAGTTGAAGTCCACAAACCTGCCCAGGTTAGATTAGATCTGTGGTCTTTTGACAACCAAGTCATTTATGTGCTTGGGAAAGGCGCTGCCATTTCGAGCGCCAGGGTTTTCTCAGGGGTCCACTCCCTCCAGCAGTGAGTCCCCCCCCCCGATTCGAAGCTTAAAATACTCTTTGCAAAGGAAGAGTAGCTACCGACCCTCTCTGTTCCCCGAGAATTTTACTCCTCTTGAGTCTGAGAGTAACCTGGCGTGGAGACGTAGCTTCAGAGCATCAACCAGCCATCCCTGAAGTGAGAGAAAGTCTGGGCGCATTAGTGTAACTTTGGCACAACGGTGGCTGGATGACGCCTGTGGACATTCTTGTATAATCACACATCCAGGAACGGCCTTGGCCTTGGAAGCTGTTGGTGCAACTTCTCCACCCCCCCCCCCCAGTTGCTCTCCACTGTGGCTCACGGCACACACAGACGTTCTGATTGGAGGAGAGGCAACAGGCATCCGGGCAGATGTTGGAGGCTGCTGTTCCCAATTGAGGGAAAGAATTCAACAGTAAACAGCTGTCAAATCAAGACTGGAACAGCTACCAGTGCTGCAAGCACTTGTGTATCAACAGAGAGCAAACCCTTCTAGCACTCCTCCTTCTGCTGCTCCTGCTCCTCCCCCATTCCCTTCTAGCACTGATGGTGTTACCTAGTTGGGTCATGAAACGTCTGCAAGAAAAAAACTAAGCTCAGAGAGCACCAAGGATCCCCAGTACTCCTCCTCCTCCTCCTCCTCCTCCTCCTCCTCCTCCTAGCACTGATGGTGTTACCTAGTTGGGTCATGAAACGTCTGCAAGAAAAAAACTAAGCTCAGAGAGCACCAAGGATCCCCAGTACTCCTCCTCCTCCTCCTCCTCCTCCTCCTCCTCCTCCTCCTAGCACTGATGGTGTTACCTAGTTGGGTCATGAAACGTCTGCAAGAAAAAAAAATTAAGCTCAGAGAGCACCAAGGAACCCACAGTCCTTTTTCTGTCCTCTTCTCCTCCTCCTCTTTCTCCCATTCCCTTCTAGCCCTGATGATGTTACCTAATTGGATTATGAAACGTCTGCAAGAAAATATAAATAGAATAGGAATAGGAATAGAAAATGGATGGGATGGGATAGGATGGGATGGGATAGGATGGGATGGGATGGGATGGGATGGGATGGAATAGAATAGAATAGAATAGAATAGAATAGAATAGAATAGAATAGAATAGAATAGAATAGAATAGAATAGAATAGAATAGAATAAATATTGGAAAATAGAATAGAATAGAATAGAATAGAATAGAATAGAATAGAATAGAATAGAATAGAATAGAATAGAATAGAATAGAATAGAATATTGGAAAATAGAATAGAATAGAATAGAATAGAATAGAATAGAATAGAATAGAATAGAATAGAATAGAATAGAATAAATATTGGAAAATAGAATAGAATAGAATAGAATAATTCTTCAATGTTAAGACCTTGACTTCAAAAATGGAGGAAATAATTTCCATCTCACTAGATTTTCTGAGCAATAATTCACACAACCCTTGTTTTTAATTCCCCAGCAAGATCTTTTTTCTTATCATGCCCTCAAGTGGACAAATTTATATAAGAACGAAACCCGAAAAAGACTGGTTTAACTTCCTACTGGGGTATTACGTATCCCCCCCCACACAGACATAGAACCTGAAAATGCATTCACTTTTAAACAGAAAAAGAACCCTCCTTTTCCTGAGTTTTCAATGCATTTTCTAAAAGCAGCCGTTGCATATTGTTAAAGGAACCCTCAAAAAAAACCTCCATTTCTATTATTTCTATTTCTATTATTTCCATTTTGTGGCTAATTGCAAATAAGCAGATTATCCCCCCCCAAAAAAATGTACATTTCTTGATTATAGATATTTAGAATTTGGGGAACGTTAGCCAGGTTTCCCCTTATTTTGGTCTTGGGAAAAGTAGCTGGGCAAGAATTTGGAGCTGGCCTTGGGGAAGGCATGAAAGAGCCATTAGGGAGGGTGAAAAATTTGCACAGTCTGCCGAAGGAAGGAAGTGTGGGAAAGAAACAGAAAATAAATGTGCTTTCATTTTGTTTAGGGCAACATCAGACAAATACAGTAAAAGCTTAGCTGGGCTTTTCAAGAGTGATATTCAGTGTAGGCCAGGGGGAGGCGACCTTGGCTCTTTTATGACTGGTGGACTTCAACTCCCAGAATTCCTGAGCCAGCGTACTGAGGGGAAAGGGAGAGGTTTCCAGCTGAGCCATGCTGGCTCAGGAATTCTGGGAGTTGAAGTCCACAAGTCATGAAGGGGCCATAGTTCCCCCATGCTGGCTCAGGAATTCTGGGAGTTGAAGTCCACAAGTCAGAAAGCGGCCTAGGCCAGGGGTAGGCAACCTTGGCTCTTTTATGACTGGTGGACTTCAACTCCCAGAATTCCTGAGCCAGCCATGCTGAGGGGAAAGGGAGAGGTTTCTAAGCTGATCCATGCTGGATCAGGAGTTGCCTACCCCTGGTGTAGGCAGATTAAGAAATGACCAAGGTGGAATTCTAGGAATGTATTTTATTGTTGTTGGGTACTATTTTTCAAGTGTGGCAACTTTAAGACGTGTGGACTTCAACTCCCAGAATTCCCCAACCAGCAAGGCTGGCTAGGGAATTCTGGGAATTGAAGTCCACGCATCTTAGAGTTGCTAAGATTGAGAAACACTGCACTAAAGACTTTCTGGAGAATCAACCTACAATCTTACATCTCTGGCCAGATGTACTTTTAAGATGAGAAGCCAGATTCTGATCCAGCAAAAGAAACACGCAACCCATCGATTTAAAAACAACCACCACAATAACAACAACAGAAAATAACACAATTGCTGTTTGTCGTTTCCTTTCTTTTTTCTTTTTTCTTTTTGGTCTTAGTCCACGTTCTTTTTTCTCTTTCTTTTTCCTTTACTTTCTGTATTTTGGTCCTTGACCCTAAACTGAATCCATGAAAGCTTGAAACAAAAGAACAGGGAACAGGGGTAGATAGCCTTCTTCCAGAAGCGGTGAATGCTCCAACACTGGAGGTTTTTAAAGAAGAGACTGGACAGCCATTTGTCTGAAATGGTATAAGGTCTCCTGCCTGAGCAGGGGGTCAGACTAGATGACCTTCAAGGTCCTTTCCAGACAGAGCATTCTATGATTCTAGAAGGAAGGAAGGCAGGACAAGAAGCAACGGATGGAAACTCATCAAGGAGAGAACCAACCTAGAACTAAGGAGAAACTTCCTGATAGTGAGAACAATTAACCAGTGGAACTGCCTGCCTCCAGAAGCGGTGAATGCCCCAACATTGGAGGTTTTTAAAGAAGAGACTGGACAGCCATTTGTCTGAAATGGTATAGGGTTTCTTGCCTGAGCAGGGGGTTGGACTAGATGACCTTCAAGGTCCCTTGCAACTTTATTATTGTTGTTGTTGTTGTTGTTGTTGTTATTGGAAATGGCTCCATAAGGATCCCTTCATTGGCAGGTGAACATGGAAACGGCCCGGTTCTTCAAATCGGACTTTGAGGAGAATGGGTCCATGGAGAACGTCTGCCTGTTCCTCAACTTGGCAAACGACCCCACGTGAGTCCATAGCCTGGGTCTGGGGGAGAGGGTGAAGGGAGCCGCAGTACCCCCAGACTCAAGGGCCTGGAGGCTAAAAGATATGAAGAACGGTTTCAGGAATTGGGTATGTCTAGTGCCTGGCTGGGGATTTCTGGGAGTTGAAGTCCACAAGTCATAAAAGGGCCAAGTTTGAAGACCCCTGATCTATTTTAATGAAAAGAAGGAATGGGGGTGGCAAGATAGCAGTCTTCCAATGTTTGAGGGGCTTCCACAAAGAAGAAGGGGGGGTCAAGCTGTTCTCCAAAGCACCTGAAGGCAGGACAAGAAGCAATGGATGGAAACTCATCAAGGAGAGAAGCAACCTGGAACTCAGGAGAAAACAATTGACAGGGAAAACAATTAACCAGTGGAACAGCCTGCCTCCAGAAGCTGTGAATGCTCCAATAGTGGAAGTCTTTAAGAAGAGATTGGACAACTATTTGCCTGAAATGGTCTCCTGCCTGAGCAGGGGGTTGGACTAGAAGACCTCCAAGGTCCCTTCCGACTCTATAATTCCATGATTCTCCTGCAGTATTGAGCGGATCATCACGCCCCGTCTGGCTCTGACCACTGCCGAGTTCCTGGCCTATCAGTGTGAGAAGCACGTTCTGGTGATCCTGACCGACATGAGCTCCTACGCCGAGGCCCTGCGGGAGGTCAGTGGGCCCGTGCTGGGCCAGGCTCTCCTTGTGGCAAGGTGACGATGGGTGGGGTTGAGGGTCAGGCCTGTCTTCCTCTCTGCCTCTCGGGATCTCCCCTCTTGGTCTCCCCTCCGTAGGTCTCCGCAGCCAGGGAGGAGGTGCCTGGACGACGGGGGTTCCCTGGCTACATGTACACCGACCTGGCCACCATCTACGAGCGGGCAGGACGGGTGGAGGGCAGGAACGGCTCCATCACCCAGATACCCATCTTGACCATGCCCAACGACGGTGAGGCAGCGCGGAGGTCAAGCTCTCGGCCCAGATCCCAGATCCCTGGGTAGAAGTCTGCGCAGGGGTCCGGGAACACGGGGGTGCAGGAGGGGAGGGGGACCCCTGGGACCACGAATGGTGAAAAATGCAACTGGGTGGTGGGGAGACAGGGAGTCCTTGACTTACGGCCCACGTTTCCATTGCTAAACCAGACAGTTGTTAAGCGGGTTTTGTCCCATGTCATGAACTTCTGCATCAGTGCCTCTGCTATTATCTTTCGTTGAGAAAGTAGGAATAGAATAGAGCCAGAAGGGACCTTGGAGGTCTTCTAGTCCAGCCCCCTGCTAAAGCAGGAGACCCTCTACCATTTAGAACAGAACAGAACAGAACAGAATAGAATAGAATAGAATAAGAGATAGACTAGAATAGAGCTGGAAGGGACCTTGGAGGTCTTCTAGTCCAGCCCTCTGCTCAAGCAGAAGACCATCTACCATTTAGAATAGAATAGAATTGGAAGGGACCTTGGAGGTCATCTAGTCCAGCCCCCTGCTCATGCAGGAGACCCTCTGCCATTAGAACAGAACAGAACAGAACAGAATAGAATAGAATAGAATATTGGGGAATAGAATAGAATAGAATAGAATAGAATAGAATAGAATAGAATTGGAAGGGACCTTGGAGGTCATCTAGTCCAGCCCCCTGCTCAAGCAGGAGAACCGCTAGATAGTCACTTGTCTGAGCTGGCAGCCTCTTCTTAAAAACCTCCCCATGATGGAGCACCCACAACTTCTAGAGGCAAGCGGTTCCACTGGTTACTGTTAGGACGTGTCTCCTTAATTCCAGGTTGCTTCTCTAAGATAGGTAATCAAAATTAACGAGCAAGAAAACCAAGCAAAGGTGAACTAATAGAACAAGGAAATAAACAAGGAAAAAGAAAACATGGAAAATAGATTGATAGGACTAGTAAAAATATATATTTATCCAGTGCACCCCCTCTTCCCACCCCAAGCCAGATGCTTTCTGACCTGGCCACCAAAATAACTCTGGCCTGTTTGGAGAGACAGAATTCCTTGTGAGCCATCATCTGGTGTTGCCCCAGACCAGGGGTAGGCAACCTGGGCTCTTTTATGACTGGTGGACTTCAACTCCCAGAATTCCTCAGCCAGCCATGCTGAGGGGAAAGGGAGAGGTTTAAATGCTGAGCCATGATGGCTCAGGAATTCTGGGAGTTGAAGTCCACAAGTCATAAAGCGGCCTAGGCCTAGGCCAGAGGTAGGCAACCTTGGCTCTTTTATGACTCCTGGACTTCAACTCCCAGAATTCCTCAGCCAGCCATGCTGAGGGGAAAGGGAGAGGTTTCCATGCTGAGCCATGATGGCTCAGGAATTCTGGGAGTTGAAGTCCACAAGTCATAAAAGAGCCAAGGTTGCCTACTCCTGCCCCAGACAGAAGGGTCCCCAACAATCCTCCCATGTTCCAACCCGGAAAATGATGCTGAGGGATGCTGTGCTGGGGTTCAGCCCCCCCCCCCCAACTCATCAAGCAACCAACCAACCGACGGAGCAGGGTGGGATTCTGCTGTCTCCTGGATTACTCAAGATGCCTTCAAGCACAACCGATCTAGACACGCTATTCTGAGCCTCTACACCAGCGGTTCTCAATCTTTTTAATGCCGCGACCCCCAACCGTTCGTAAGTCGAGGACTACTCAACTGGTGCAGCACCGTTTACAAAAGGGGACTTTTGGCAGGCTTAGCAGGGCAGGACAGCCTGGACAATTCCTATTGGCTTTTGAAAGCCAATAGAATTAGACTCTATTCAAGAGAGTCTATTCTATTGGCTTTCAAAAGCCAATAGAATAAAAGCTAAGGAAAAGGGGGGAAAAATGGCAGACTGCGTTGTTTGGCGACCCCCGTGAAATGGTCGTTCGACCCCAAATGGGGTCCCGACCCACAGGTTGAGAACCACTGCTCTACACTCAACTTCAGAGTTGATAGGCTGTGGGAATTGAGAAGGAGGCCACTAGAAGCAGGTCTCAGTTCCTCCTCGGTGCCCCACAAGTTCTCCTAATTCTCAGGTGACTCTAAAATCAGAGAGGAAACTCAGCTAATTATGAAAATTATGAGTTGAGATGGATGGTTCTTAGGAGGAAGCAGAAGAGGGGAGACCCCTGGTAGACTTTCACATGTAGCTCTGAAGACCAGGCTATGCTGGGTTCAAGGCTCTAGGGTGGTGGGTGGAAAAGTCATCAAGGAGAGGACCTGAAGGCCGGAACAGAAGCAACAGAACTACTGTAGTCAAGGAGAGAAGCAACCTGGAACTAAGGGGGAATTTCCTGACAATGGGAGCAATTAACCAGTGGAACAACCTGCCTCCAGAACCTGTGGGTGCTCCATCACTGGAGGCTTTCAAGAAGAGACTGGACAGCCATTGGTCTGAAATAGCATAGGGTTTCTTGCTTGAGCAGGGGGTTGGACTAGATGGCCTCCAAGGTCCCTTCAACCTATTCTGGTATTCTATAATCTCAGATCAATGAACCAGTGGAACGGCTTGCCTCCAGAAGTTGTGGATGCTCCATCACTGGAGGCTTTTAAGAAGAGACTACTGGACAGCCATGTCCAGTATAGGGTTTCTTGCTTGAGTTGGGTTGGACTAGATGACCTCCAAGGTCCCTTCCAACTCTGTTCTTCTGGTTCCATTTCTACGCCTGAGAAGAGACAGGTCTGCTTCTTCTGCTTCACGTCGTCCTCCCCACCTCCAAGAAGATGGTCAAAAAATTCCAGATGGTGGCCATGATGGTTTTAAGATGGAGCATGTCAACCACCAGCTTGATTTTTTTGGAGCAGGCCCTTCTATCTTTCTCCCCTAGAAGACTACCGTCCTTGGCTGGGGGTCCAAGAAAGAATGGGCTGGGGGATCTCAAAGTTTGAGATCCAGAATTTTGCACCTGTGCCTCTGCTGTTCTCTGCCTTGAGGTCCTTTGGTTGAGAAAGTAAGATGTGTCCTCCAGATTAAGAAGCTTCCTTCAAGAAGGTCCCACCCATGGGAACCCCTATCCAGATTTCTCCACCGCAATAGAGAAGTAATTGGCCAGCTTCCCTGTTGTTTTGAACTTCCCAAATTAAGCAACAGCTCCGTGGACTTTCCCTTTTAAAGAAAGGGACGAAGTTAGTAAGAAACTCAGGGCTTTTCTTGAGAAATTTAAACCTAGTAATGGGGACAGAGAGTGAATTGATACAGAACATTTCCGTCCCCGGCAATCTAGAATGAAAATAAATAAACAAAACCCTAACCCTCAAGCATATTTTGTGCGGTTAAGAACACCAACCTTGCTGTCCAAGAAAATCAAGCTTTTGATAGGGTGTGCCATACCACTGGCACTAATCAAACAGATAGTAAGGAAGATGGTAAGGAAACTCATCAAGGAGAGAAGCAACCTAGAACTAAGGAGAAACTTCCTGACAGTGAGGACAATTAACCAGTGGAACAACCTGCCTCCAGAAGCGGTGAATGCTCCAATACTGGAGGTTTTTAAGAAGAGACTGGACAGCCATTTGTCCGAAATGGTATAGGGTTTCCTGCCTGAGCAGGGGGTTGGACTAAATGACTTCCAAGGTCCCTTCCAATTTTATTATTATTGTGATTGTGATGACGATGATGATGATGATGATGATTATAAGGGGAACTCAGACATGGTGCCATGATGTGAAAAAGATGTTGAGACTCTGGAAAGTGTGCAGAGAAGAGCAACAAAGATGATTAGGGGACTGCAGGCTAAAACATACAATATAAGGAGCGGTTGCTGGAATTGGGGATGTCCAGTTTAATGAAGAGAAGGACGAGGGGGGACAGGATAGCAGTGTTCAGTATCTCAGGGGCTGCCCCAAAGAAGAGGGAGTCAAGCTATTCTCCAAAGCGCCTGAAGGTAGGACGAGAAGCAACGGATGGAAACTCACCAAGGAGAGAAGCAACCTAGAACTAAGGAGAAACTTCCTGACAGTGAGGACAATTAACCAGTGGAACCACCTGCCTCCAGAAGTTGTGGGTGTTCCAATACTGGGCAGAAACTGGGCAGCCATGTGTCGAGAATGATGCCTGAGCAAGGGGTTGGACTAGATACAGGGGTCCCCAACCGTGGCAACTTTAAGACCTGTGGACTTCAACTCCCAGAATTCCCCAGCCAGCATGGCTGGCTGGGGAATTCTGGGAGTTGAAGTCCACAGGTCTTAAAGTTGCCACGGTTGGGGACCCCTGGACTAGGTCCCTTCCAACTCCGTTATTCTGACCCTACGCACGGCTAGTGGCATCCCCTTGTGTCTCCTTGCAGATATCACACACCCCATTCCGGATTTGACCGGATTCATCACGGAAGGACAAATTTACGTGGACCGACAGCTTCACAACCGGCAGGTAAAGGGTCTGGCTCTCCCTCCCATCTCTGTGGGCGCATCAGAGTTTCTGGGAAGTCCAGAGGTCCCTCCCCACCCCTCCCGGAACTCCAGTCACCCTGAGCAACAGGGGCTCTCCTCCCAGTTTTCCCCACAACAACAGGCCAGTGAGGCGGGTTCGGACTGAAAGAGAGAGAAAGAGGGACTGGCCCAGAGTCACCCAACTGGCTTTCATGCCTAAGGAGGGACTAGAACTCTCCGTCTCCCGGTGATTGGCTCAGAGTCACCCAACTGGCTTTCATACTTAAGGAGGGACTAGAACTCTCCATCTCCTGGTGATTGGCTCAGAGTCACCCAACCGGCTTTCATGCCTAAGGCAGAACTAGAGTTCACCGTCTCTTGGTGATTGGCCCAAAGTCACCCAACTGACTTTCATGCCTAAGGAGGGACTAGAACTCTCCGTCTCCTGGTGATTGGCTCAGAGTCACCCAATTGGCTTTCATACTTAAGGAGGGATTAGAACTCTCCATCTCCTGGTGATTGGCCCAAAGTCACCCAACTGGCTTTCATGCCTAAGGAGGGACTAGAACTCTCCGTCTCCCGGTGATTGGCTCAGAGTCACCCAATTGGCTTTCATACTTAAGGAGGGACTAGAACTCTCCGTCTCCCGGTGATTGGCTCAGAGTCACCCAATTGGCTTTCATACTTAAGGAGGGACTAGAACTCTCCATCTCCTGGTGATTGGCCCAAAGTCACCCAATTGGCTTTCATACTTAAGGAGGGACTAGAACTCTCCGTCTCCCGGTGATTGGCTCAGAGTCACCCAATTGGCTTTCATACTTAAGGAGGGACTAGAACTCTCCGTCTCCCGGTGATTGGCTCAGAGTCACCCAATTGGCTTTCATACTTAAGGAGGGACTAGAACTCTCCATCTCCTGGTGATTGGCTCAGAGTCACCCAACCGGCTTTCATGCCTAAGGCAGAACTAGAGTTCACCGTCTCTTGGTGATTGGCCCAAAGTCACCCAACTGACTTTCATGCCTAAGGAGGGACTAGAACTCTCCGTCTCCTGGTGATTGGCTCAGAGTCACCCAATTGGCTTTCATACTTAAGGAGGGATTAGAACTCTCCATCTCCTGGTGATTGGCCCAAAGTCACCCAACTGGCTTTCATGCCTAAGGAGGGACTAGAACTCTCCGTCTCCCGGTGATTGGCTCAAAGTCACCCAATTGGCTTTCATACTTAAGGAGGGACTAGAACTCTCCATCTCCCTGCTTCTGGCATGGTCCCTTCAAACCCTGTACCAAGAATTCAGCCCATCGGTGATTGTGCTTTAGACGACGCTATAAAGCACCTGAGTTTTAGGCGCTATGAAGACCCCAGACTCTCCTCCCCCCCTCCCCATGTCCTCTGGGGCTCTTAGCTCCCACCCGATCAGACCCGATTGCTCCACGGTGGCTCCTTCGTGACGCGCCTTTTCTCGGCCCGCAGATCTACCCGCCCATCAACGTGCTGCCGTCTCTCTCTCGTCTGATGAAGTCAGCCATTGGGGAAGGCATGACCCGGAAGGACCACGGGGACGTTTCAAATCAATTGGTGGGCCTCTGAGCTGACCCAGGGCGGTGGGGGGCTTTGGGGGGGGTGGATCCCAGGCCCCGGGAGGGGAGGGACCCCCTGTGCAACAGAACAGGGAAGCTCTTCCTTCCGAAGCGGGTTTGAAAAAACAACAGGCTTCCTGGGATCAGGAGTGCCAAAAGGCCAATGGCAAGAATGCAGGTGGTCCTCGACTTACGACAATTTGTTTAGGGACCGTTCGAAATGACAACAGCACTGAGGAAGGGATTTATGACCCTTTTTCACGTTGAGGAACCCTTGGGGTGATCAAAATACAGATGCTTGGCAGCTGGCTCGTATTTAGGACGGTGGCAGCGTCCCCCGTGTGTGTGTGTGTGTGTGATCCCCTTTTGCGACCTTCTGACACGCAAAGTCAACGGGGGAAAGCCCTATTCGCTTAACGACTAATTTAAGAAATGAAGGGATTCGCTTAACAACCGAGGCGAGAAAGCTCATAAAGTGGGGCCAAAGCTCGCTGAACAAAAGTCTCACTTAGCAACGGAAATCTTGAGCTCCCTCGTGATCGTACGTGGAGGACGACCGGCACCATTCTTGCTTAGCACTACCAAACTGATTTTTGGGGGGGGGGACACGTCCGGCGGGCAGCCCTCTCCGGAGGGGCTTCTGGGGCCCCCCGTTTCTTGACATGATCTTGGTTCTGAGTGACCGTCTTGCTTTGCGTCCAGTATGCCTGCTACGCCATTGGCAAAGACGTCCAGGCCATGAAGGCCGTGGTGGGGGAAGAGGCCCTGTCAGCCGATGACCTTCTCTTCTTGGAGTTTCTGCAGAAGTTTGAGAAGCAGTTCATTGCTCAAGGTACGTGGGAGCGGGCCAAGGCCACGGCGTTGCAGGTACGTCTGGTCTAATAAAGAGAAAGACCAGGGGGGAGACGATAGCGGCCTTGTAGTATTTGAGGGGCTGCCCCAAAAGAAGAGGAAGGGGTCAAGCTCTTCTCCAAAGCACCAGAGGGCAGGACGAGAAGCAACGGATGGAGACTCATCAAGGAGAGAAGCAACCTGGAACTAAGGAGAAGCTTCCTAACTGTGAGGACAATCAACCAGTGGAACAGCTTGCCACCAGAAATCGTGGGCGCTCCACCACTGGAGGCTTTTAAGAGATTTGTCTGGAACGGTTTATTTAGAGTCTCCTGCCTGAGCAGGAGGTGGGACTAGAAGACCCCCAAGGTCCAACTCTGTTAGAATTAGAATTAGAACAGGACGCAGCATTGTAGGCTGACTCTGCCCACTGCCGGGAGTTCGATCCTGACTGGCTCAAGGTCAACTCAGCCTTCCGTCCTTCTGAGATCGGTAAAATGAGGACTCAGATTGTTGGGGGCCACAGGGTGACTCTGTAAACCGCTTAGAGAGGGCTGTAAACGCGCTGTGAAGCAGTGTATAAGTATTAAGGGCTATGGCTAGTGCTATCATCTATCTATCTCTATCTATCTATCTATCTGCGTATATCTATCTATCTATCTATCTATCTATCTCTATCTATCTATATCTATCTCAATATCTATCTATCATCTATATCTATCTATCTATCTCTATCATCTATTCTATCTATCTATCTCTATCTCTATTTATCTATCTATATCTATCTCAATATCTATCTATCTATCTATCTATCATCAATATCTATCTGCGTCTATCTATCTATCTATCTAATCTATCTATCATCTATCTCAATATCTATCTATCTATCATCTATATCTATCTATCTATCTATCTATCTATCTATCTATCTATCTATCTATTTCTATCTATCATCAATATCTATTTATCTATCTACCTACCTATCTATCTATCTATCTATCTATCTATCTATCTATCTATGTCTATCCATCTATCTGTCCGTCCATCTCTCTCTCTCTCTCTCTCATAGATGATAGATTAGCCGTGCAGGCTGACTCTGTCCACTGCCGGGAGTTCAATCCTGACCAGCTCCAGGTCAGATTGTTGGGGGCAAATGTGCTAACTCTGTAATCTGCTCAGAGAGGGCTGCAAAGCAGTACGAAGCGGTATACAAGTCTAAGGGTTATTTCTGTGGCTATTTTGATCTCAAACTTCCCACGCTGTAATGAATTCGTGGCATGCTTCTCCCAGGGGCCTATGAGAACAGGACCATCTTTGAGTCGCTGGATATCGGCTGGCAGCTCCTGCGGATCTTCCCCAAAGAGCTGCTGAAACGGATCCCAGAAAGCATCTTGGCCGAGTATTACCCCCGTGAGGCTAAAGGGAACCTCAGCTCCGACACGGCCCTCTGAATCCTGGTCTGCCCAAACCCTGATGCAGGAGAGAGCTGTGCTCAGACGTGGTCAGCAGATGAGGAGAAGGCTATCCGATGCAAACTCCGTTTTGCGAAGATCCCCGAGTCCCACATATTTATTTTCTGCTTGGCAGCTCTCCCCAAAACACCAACCACTCACTTTTCCGGCGGGGGAACGACGCGTAGTACAAAATGTCCTGATTCCAAATAAAAAGGAACAAAGATCTGGGATCTTTCCTTGCCAGACTGTCACAAAACATACTTTCGTTCCCACACTGTCGCATGCTTGGCAAATTCCTAAACTTGTAACACTTCATTTAGTGACCGTTCAACATGACAATGGGCACTAAAAAGAGTGACTTATGACTGTTTTCACACTTACGGCCGTGGCAGTATCCCCATGGTCAGGGGTAGGCAACCTGGGCTCTTTTATGACTCATGGACTTCAACTCCCAGAATTCCTCAGCCAGGATGGGTGAACTATGACCCCTTCATGACTCTTGGACTTCAACTCCCAGAATTCCTGAGCCAGCATGGCTCAGCTTGGAAACCTCTCCCTTTCCTCTCAGCATGGCTGGCTCAGGAATTCTGGGAGTTGAAGTCTACCAGTCATAAAAGAGCCAAGGTTGCCCACCCCTGGCCTAGGCCTAGGCCGCTTTATGACTCGTGGACTTCAACTCCCAGAATTCCTGAGCCAGCATGGCTTAACTTGGAAACCTCTCCCTTTCCCCTCAGCATGGCTGGCCTAGGAATTCTGGGAGTTGAAGTCCAGGAGTCATGAGGGGGCCATAGTTCCCTCATGCTGGCCCAGGAATTCTGGGAGTTGAACTCCACGAGTCACAAAAGAGCCAAGGTCGCCTATCTCTGGCCTAGGCCTAGGCTGCTTTCTGACTCATTGACTTCAACTCCCAGAATTCCTGAGCCAGCCATGCTGAGGGGAAAGGGAGAGGTTTCCAAGCTGAGCCAGGCTGGCTCAGGAATTCTGGGAGTTGAAGTCCACCAGTCATGAAGGGGCCATAGTTCCCCCATGCTGGCTCAGGAATTCTGGGAGTTGAAGACCACACGTCATAAAAGAGCCAAGGTTTCCTACCTCTGGCCTAGGCCTAGGCTGCTTTCTGACTCGTGGACAACTTCCAGAATTCCTGAGCCAGCCTGGCTTAGCTTGGAAACCTCTCCCTTTCCCCTCAGCATGGCTGGCTCAGGAATTCTGGGAGTTGAAGTCCACGAGTCATAAAAGAGCCCAGGTGGCCTACCCCTGCCCATGGTCATGTGATCAAAAATCAGTTGCTTGGCAACTGACTCGTGTTTACGACGGTTGCAGGGTTGTCCTGGGATTGCGTGATCCCCTTTTGCGACTTTCTGAAAGTCCATGGGGAAGATAGATTCTAACAACTGGGTTAGTAACTTCACAACTGCAGCGATTCACGTCACAACTGTGGCAGAAAAGGCAAAATTCATTTAACAAATGTTTCACTTAGCAACATATGTTTTGGGCTCACGTGTGGGAGTAAGTTGAGGACTTTCTGCATTTCAGCGGGGGAAAAAGAGGCTGTTTTTAAATGAAACGTTGTTAAATTTCTACAAAGAATAAAATATTGTCCTGAAGGCAGGACAAGAAGCAACGGATGGAAACTCATCAAGGAGAGAAGCAACCTAGAACTGAGGAGGAATTTCCTGACAGTGAGAACAATTAACCAGTGGAACTACTTGCCTCCAGAAGTTGTGAATGCTCCAACACTGGAGGTTTTTAAGAAGAAATCGGACAGCTATTTATCTGAAATGGTACAGGGTTTCCTGCCTGAGCAGGGGGTTGGACTAGATGACCTCCAAGGTGCCCTCCAGCTCTATCCTGATGGCTTGATTGTATGAGATGCTTGGCAACCTAGATTTTCTCCTGGTGGAACTAAAGTTAATTCACACAATTAATATGGTGGGGGGAGGGGGGCAGAGGAAGCTGCCTTGGACCCCTTCCAAGCATAGACTTTCTCCCCGAAGCTCATGGTCCATCACCGAGACCACAGATGTTTATGTCCCTCATCTTTGTGTATATGTGTAAGAGAAATGCTTCTCTTTTACAATCATGGCCACCATCTTGGTTCTTTTCTCCGTACATTGGGGACATCCCTGGTCCACCGTTGAGCTTTGCTTGTCTCTTGTCTTTGGCCATCGATGGTGGCAGGACCATCAAAGCTTCTTGGCTGCTAGAACAGTGGAGAAAAATCAAGAGTTTGGGGGGGGGGAGCTGACTGTGGAATTCTCTCTAGTGGGGGGCCCTCCTGGTAACCCAAAACCAACATGAAGGGGGCAGGCCAATGGGTCAAGATGAGGACCTCTTTCAGAAGAACATCAGGCGCGTCTCTATGGCCCATCTCACCGGGAGACTGGTCTCCCCGTGGGCAACCAGCTGCCCAAGGAAAGGTCCTTAAGTGACCACCTTCAGCTGGAGAACGTCAAGCCACACAAGGATGATTCTGCTCTTCCTTGGAAGGGGGCGGCTGCGGAGGGGGCAGTTTCACTTCTGCAAAGCATGTGTGGTGAAGGCCAGATCCGTCCAGCATGTGACCTTCTTGGCAGGAAGAGCTCAGCTTTCACTTCTGATGGATGAAGGCCAGGGAGGATCATCCTGCAGAGACACAGAGAGAGAGAGAGAGAGAATGAGAGAGAGAAAGAAAGAGTAAGAGAGAGAAAGAAATAGAGAAAGAGAGACAGAGAAAGAGGCAGAGAAAGAGACAGAGAGACACAGAGAGATACAGAGACAGAGAGAAAGAAAAAGACAGAAAGAGAGACAGACAGAGAGAGAGCGATAGAGAGACAGAGACAGACAGAGACAGACAGAGAGAAAGACAGAGAGAGAAAGAGAGAGGGGGGATAGAGACAGAGAGAGAGACAGAGAGAGAAAAAGAGAAAGAGGCAGAGAGAAAGAGAGACAGAAAGAGACACACAGAGAGAGAAAAAGACATAAAGAGAGACAGAGAGAAAGAGAGAGGGGGGATAGAGAGAAAGAAAGACACAGAGAGAGAGGGATAGAGAGACAGAGACAGAGACAAAGACAGAGAGAGACAGAGAGTAAGAGAGGGGGGATAGAGACACAGAGAGAGAGAGAGACAGAGAGAGAGAGAGAAAAAGAGAGAAAGAGGCAGAGGGAGAAAGAGACAGAGAGACGAAAGAGAGAGACAGAGACACACAGAGACAGAGAGAAAGAAAGAGAAACAGAAAGAGAAAGAGAAAGAGAGGGGGAGATAGAGAGAGAGAGATACAGAGACAGAGAGAAAGAAACACAGAGAGAGACAGAGACAGAAAGAGAAAAAGAGACAGAGAAAGAGAGAGAGAGAGAAAGAGAGACACAGAGAGAAAGAGACAGAGACACACACAGAGAGAGACAGAGACAGAGAGAGAGGTGGAGACACTCTGACAGAAGACAGAAGACGCAGAGAGGGATCCCGCTGGTCTCTCTGCCCCATGGAAGGTCCAGAGGCTGATTTCACCCCATTTGGAGGTAAGGGGGCTGCTCTAGAAAAGCAAAGTAGCTTTGGAAGGAAGGGACAGTGACAGAGAGCCTCCGGCTTATGACCAAAACCAAGCCGAAAAATTTCTGTCGCTAAGCAAGATGATTGTGAGTTTTGCCCCGTTTCGCGACTTTCCTTGCCACGGTTGTTACGTGGGTCCCTGCACTTGTTAAGTTAGTAACACGGTTGTTAAATGGGTCTAGTCCCCCTGTTGACTTTTGCCGGTCAGAAGGACGCGGCAAAGTGACCTCCGGGAAGCTGCGACCATCATAAATAGGAACCAAGCATCTCAGTTTGGGTCATGTGACTCTGGGGAGGTTACCGCGGTTGTAAGTGTGAGAAACGGTCCTCGGTCAGGGCTGTCGTAACTTAGAACGGTCACTAAATGACTAATTGTAAATAATAATAATAATAATAATCATAATAATAATAATAAAGTTGGAAGGGACCTTGGAGGTCATCTGGTCCAACCCCCTGCTCAGACAGGGGCCAACTGTGCAGAACAACCGAGGCCTTCACGCTGCCATTAAGGCTATAAGAGAATAGAGGGGACCTTAGAGGTCTTCTAGTCCAACCCCCTGCTCAAGCATGAGACTCTACATCGTTCCAGACAAACGGCTGTCCAGTCTTTTCTTCAAAACCTCCAGCGATGGACAGAGTTGGTTCATTTTCCATCCTTTTCCATTAAAGTCACTAAACTGCTCTTTTGGGTCAATCTAGAAGGAGCTGATTGGGTTTTTTTTAACCAGTCAGAATGACACTCTAGTTCTGCCCAGCTTCTAAAGGGAATGACGTGGCTAACATAACCAGTGGAACAGTTGGCCACCAGAAGTTGTGGGCGCTCCATCACTGGAGGTTTTTAAGAAGAGGCTGGACAGTCACTTGTCTGAGATGGTATATAGGTTCTCCTGCTCGAGCAGGGGGGCTGGACTAGAAGACCTCCAAGGTCCCTTCCACCTCTATTCTATTCTCTATTCCTTCCTTCCTTCCTTCCTTCCTTCCTTCCTTCCTTCCTTTGGAAAAGAAATTGTCTCCAGAAATCGTGGGCGCTCCACCACTGGAGATTTTAAAGAAGAGACTAGACAGTCACTTGTCTGAGATGGTATAGGTTCTCCTGCTTGAGTGGGGGCTGGACTAGAAGACCTCCAAGGCCCCTTCCAGCTCCTATTCTATTCAATAAGGATGCTTGTATCTGCTGGATGGGATCCTTTATGTCAGGGCTTTTCAACCAGTGGTACGGGTATCACCTGTGGTACATTGGCACCTGGCAGGGGGTACGCGACCATCCTAGAAAAGTGGTAGCAGGGGAGGGGAATGAGCTGAACCGGTGGCAGCACCACACAAGCCTGAGCGAGAGACGGCTGGAGCTGCAGGGCTGTCAGGGCTCAGCGGAAGCGCCAGGATCAGCGCCAGACTCCAGCTGGACCTCAGCACTGATCCTGGTGCTTCTGCTGAGCCCAGAAGAAGCACCGATCAGCTGGAATGTTGCAGCCTCTCCAGGGTCTTGTGATTTCCATTCAGATGCTTGGCCACTGATTTGTATTTATGACGGTCACAGTGTCCCAGGGTCATGTGAAGGGACCAAAACCTGCTGCAACCACCCAGCAGACGGGGGTAACAAAAACCAAACATCCCCCATCCCACCCCCGCTGCCAATCCTCAACAGAAATGCTCACAACAATGAAAACCTCGGACAGAAGAGCGCGGGCAGGTGGGCAGGCGGGTGTCTTGCTCGGCTGTGGCTTGGGGGGCACCTTTTTCAGTGCCATTGCAAGTTTGAACAGTCACTAAGCGAACTGTTGTAAGTCAAGGACTACCTGTACTTTATCACTTTTTTCGTTTTTTTGGGGGGGGGGTCATCAAGTTTTTGACACCTTGCTAGGCGACTGGTGTACTCGGATGTTGCCCTATCCTAAAAGTGGCACAATGGGTGAAAAGGTTGAAAAGCCCTGCTTTACATGGGGCACGGACGGCTGGTGACCCCGTCTCTTCCTCTTGCGCATTTGCTCATCTGCAAAAGAGAACAGGAAGTCACTCCCAGAATGACAGTCCCGAGGACAGAAAAATTGCGGTCACAAGACCACAAAGGATCCTAAGCGCGACAGCAAATGGAAGAGAAATGGAAGAGAATCGTTGAGGCTCAGGGGTGAATTGTGAACTGTGGGGTCCTGGGTGGTCCCTGAGCTGGCGGTTTCCTCGGAGACATTTCGTGATAGGAGTAGGATAAATCGTCTGTGCTGGAAGGGTTTGTGTGGAGGAGGAGGAGGAAGAGGAGGAAGAGGAGGAGGAAGAGGAGGAGGAGGAGGAGGTGGAGGAAAAAAAACCCTAAATGGATGGAAACTAACCAAGGAGAGAAGCAACCTGGAACTAAGGAGAAACTTCCTAACAGTGAGGACAACTAACCAGTGGAACAACTTGCCACCAGAAGTTGTGAACGCTCCAACACTGGAAATTTTTAAGGCGAGGCTGGACAGCCACTTGTCTCAAATGGTATAGGGTCTCCTGCTTGAGCAGGGGGCTGGACTAGAAGACCTCCAAGGTCCCTTTTAGCTGTATTGTGACTAAACTTTCTTTGAATTTCCCTGCAGTCATTTGGGAATCGGAGAGCGATTCAGACTGGGAGGAAGAGGAAGATGACCAGGTAGGTGGCTCTCCAGAAGCTGCAACTCAGTCCCATCTTCAGAACAGGCCACATCAGACAGAGCGCACGACCTAATCTGGCTTCTTTGAGGATGTCCCCAAGGGGCTTTTTCAGGAGGCAACTGGACTTTCTTGTCCAGTCAGAACTGAAGAAGCTTCTGGGATGAGAAGCGAAACATCTTCAAAGAAAAACATGGAAGCCCAGTTGCCTCCTGGAAAAACAGCTTTGGGACAACCAGGTCCTGGAGGATGGAGAATCTCCACGGACTTTTTTGAGGATCATTCTTCAAATCAACTACTCGTGGACTTCAACTCCCAGAATTCCTGAGCCAGCATGGGGGAAACTTTGGCCCCTTCATGACTGGTGGATTTCAACTCCCAGAATTCCTGAGCCAGCCTGGCTCAGCTTGGAAACTCTCCCATTCCCCTCAGCATGGCTGGCTCAGGAATTCTGGGAGTTGAAGTCCACCAGTCATAAAAGAGCCAAGGTTGCCTACCTCTGGCCTAGCCTAGGCCACTTTATCACTGATGGGCTTCAATTCCCAGAATTCCTGAGCCAGCATGACTCAGCTTGGAAACCTCTCCCTTTCCCCTCAGCGTGGCTGGCTCAGGAATTCTGGGAATTGAAGTCCACCAGTCATAAAAGAGCCAAGGTTGCCTACCTCTGGCCTAGGCCTAGGCCGCTTTATGACTCGTGGGCTTCAACTCCCAGAATTCCTGAACCAGCATGGCTCAGCTTGGAAACCTCTCCCTTTCCCCTCAGCATGGCTGGCTCAGGAATTCTGGGAGTTGAAGTCCATGAGTCATAAAAGAGCCAAGGTTGCCTACCCCTGGTCTAGACCTGTTGATCTTCAACTCCCAGAATTTAAACAAAATAAAAAACCCAATACAGTAGCAGACCAATGTGAAGTCCGGTTCATTTTTACAGGAGACGGACCTTTCCCAGGAAATGGCAGAAACCAAAGAAAAAATGGCAGAAATTGAGCAAGGTACGTGTCCAGGCGTAGACACAGAGTGCGCCCTTTGCTTTTCTGCTTCTTTAAGCGGAAGGACGTGCAATGCTGCTGATTCAGGTTTTGGGGTGGAAGAAAGAAAGCTTCTGGGTCCAGGTGGAGGAGAAATGAGCAGTTCAAAAAGAGGGGGGTCATTTCTCCCCATCTAAAAATTCAGGCCCATGGCGGATACCAACTTGGGTATGTCTAGTTCAGGGGTAGGCAACCTTGGCTCTTTTATGACTCCTGGACTTCAACTCCCAGAATTCCTGAGCCAGCCATGCTGAGGGGAAAGGGAGGTTTCCAAGCTGAGCCAGGCTGGCTGAGGAATTCTGGGAGTTGAAGTCCACAAGTCATAGAAGAGCCAAGGTTGCCTACCTCTGGCCTAGGTCTAGGCTGCTTTCTGACTGGACTTCAACTCCCAGAATTCCTGAGCCAGCATGGCTCAGCTTAGAAACCTCTCCCCCCTCAGCATGGCTGGCTCAGGAATTCTGGGAGTTGAAGTCCACCAGTCATAAAAGAGCCAAGGTTGCCTACCCCTGGCCTAGTTTAACAAAAAGGACCAGGGGTGACATGATCCAAGGCCTGGAGACTAAAACGTACAAAATAAGGCTGCAGGACTTGGGTTTGGCTAGTGCAGTGGTGGCGAACCTATGGCCCGCGTGCCAGAGGGAGCACTCGGAGCCTTCTCTAATGGCACGCAAGCCTCGCTCTTTGGCTAAGTTTTCACAGGAAAAAGCCATTTCTCAAGCCAAAACAAGCCTCCGGGGCAAGTGCACTGTTTTCAGCTTTGAATTACAGTATATCAAACCTGACACCAGAAACAGACTAACACGTGACCTGAGTGGTGCATGTGTTGCTCTCAAACTTACAAAGTAAGAGCCAAGGTTAGACAAATGATCAGCATGCCTACAACAGCCAAAATCACATTCATTGTTCAAAAGCATGCCAAATGCAAACTTTTACCTTTCAGTAAAAAGTTGTTTGTATCCTTGAAAGCTTTGTTATTGTGTTTTTCTTGTTAAGGCAAAAGGTGTTAATGTATGAGTTGTTGTTTTTTTTTCTAAACTAAAACCTCAGTATTCAGATTAAATTGCCGTGTTAGCACTTTGCGATAAATAAATGGGTTTCGGGTTGCAATTTGGGCACTCGGTCTCTCAAAAGTTCGCCATCACTGGACCAGTCTAAAGAAAAGAATAGGGGGGGGGGACATGATAGCAGCATTCCAGTATCTAAGGGGCTCCCCCAAAGAAGATGGGGGTCAATTTACTCTCCAAAGCACCTGAAGGCAGGACAAGAAACAATGGTTGGAAACTGATCAAAGAGAGAAGCAACCTAGAACTAAGGAGAAATTTCCTAACAGTGAGGACAATTAACCAGTGGAACAGCTTGGGGCCCCCCCATGAGGGTTCCTAGTTTGGGGGGCTGTTGCTCTAACCCCCCCCCCTCGTCTCGCTCTTTCCACTCCCAGCTTCTCAAGCCCTCTTAGCTGAGTTGTCCACCATGGAAATGGAGTATGCCATTGAGAAGGCCTGCCGAGAGCAGGCGGAGGCCTTTGCCATCCAGGTGAGGAGGGGTCCCCTCCAACTGAGGGCCGGGGAAGACCCCCTCTACGCAACTCTGCCACCTCCTCTTGACTTCCACAGGTGAGCAGGGAGAACAAGAAGCTGCAGCGGATCAGCCTGGCGCTGCTGCCCAGGCTGGCCCTCCAGCAGGAAGATCTGGTGGGCTTGAGCGACGGTGAAGAAGGCGCCGCTCCTGACTCTGCGCTGGATCCGATGGGCAGGTGCCTTCAGCAGGTCAAAGGTGAGCCAGGGGGTCCTCCTCCTCCTCTCTTCTGCCCAGGTGAAAAGACCCCTGGAAGGGAGAGTGGATGTGCTGCGAGGAAGGGGGGGGAAGCGAAGTCTACCGATGTAGAAATAAAAAGTAAAGGTAAACTGAATAATAGGTTTAGGACCACAGCCATTCCTTCTTTCGCCATTTCCTTTATTTTTTCTTCCTCCCTCCCTTCTTTCCTTTCTCCCTCCCTCCCTTCATTCCTTCCTTCTTGTCTCTCCTTCCTTTCTTCTTCATGCCTTCCTTCCTCCTTCTCCCTTTCTACCTTTTCTCCTCTCTTCCCTTTTTCTATCCTCCCTCCCTTTCATTCCTTCCTTCTTGTCTTTCTTCCTTCCTTCCTGCTTCTTTCCTTTCTACCTTTTCTCCTCTTCTCTTTTTCTATCCTCCCTCCGTTTCATTCCTTCCTTCTTGTCTCTTTCTTCCTTCCTGCTTTTCCTTTCCTCCCTCTCCCTTTCTACCTTTTCTCTCTTCCCTTTTTCTATCCTCCCTCCCTTTCATTCGTTCCTTGTCTCTTTCCTTTCTTCATTCCTTCATTCTTCCTTCTTTCCTCTCTCCCTTCCTACCTTCTTTCTTTCTCTCCTTTTCTTTTTCTCTCTCCTTCTTCCTTTTTTCTTTCTCTCCCTCTCCCTTCCTTTCTTTCCCTCCCTCTCTCCGTTTCTTTTTCTTTCTTTCTCTTTCTCTTTCATTCTTTCTTTTTCTTCTTTTCTTTCCCTTTCCTTTTTCTTCCAGAGCTTGGTGTGGTGTTTTTCTTAGCTCTGCTTCACTCCAGCCCCTCGCAATCCACACCAGGCCCTCCCCATTTTTTTTTTTTAAAAAAGCTGCTTTATTCTTCCAAACGAGAAGAGGAGATCCTTGGAAATGAGGTCCACCAGTCTAGCATCCTCTTGACCTCCAAGAGGGACTCCTTGAGTGGTTGCCCCCCCCCCAGGTCCCAGATGCTTCTACAAGATAACAGGGTCTTCCTTTGCTCCAGACCTCCAACTCAAGGTGTCAGGGCTGCTGGAGGAGAAGAAGGAATTGACCACGCAGGTGAAGGAGCTCCTGGCTCTTGTGGGAAAGCTCCAGCATCAGGTATGATGGATCAGGGCCTGCGGTGGTGTTTCTCAACCTTGTCTCCTGTAAGATGGGTGGACTTCAGCTCCCAGAATTCCCCAGCCAGGTGGAGAAACCCTGGCCTAGAGATTTAAGGGGGGGGGAGCCAAAGGAAAGTTCTAGAAGCCCCAGGAGACCAGGGGTCCCATCTCAGATGTTCCTTCAACAGAAGCAAAGTTTTGACCCGTTACCCCATTCGCTGCTCAAACAGATTTAACGCGGGTGGGGAACACCGGCAATTTCCTTCCGGTGAACGAGGCCTCCTTTTTTTAAAAAAAAAACTTTTATAATTTCTTAACGTTCTATACATTTTCTGAGCGGAAAACTATGAAAAGAATATCGTTTGTCTTTTTTTTTCTGGCTTCCTTCCTTCCTTCCCTCCTTTTTTTTTTTTTTTTTTGAACAAAGCTAGAAGAGGAGTGTGCCGAGAAGCAGTCTCTGAAGGTTTTGAAGGAACACAATCGGAAGATGCTGAAGAGGGTCAAACAAGGTGAGTTTGGGACTCAGCTTTCTACCTGTTTGTCCCCCACTTACACATTCCCAGAGACAGGGAAGGAGATGAATCTATATATAGAAAGCTGGGTCCCTGGGAAAGGTTGGTGTGGGGTGGATTTTGTGCTCCTTCCCTTCCCCTTCCCTCCCACCTTCCTTCCCTTCCCTTTCCTTCTTCCCTTCCCTTCCCCTTCCCTTTCCTTCTTTTCTTTCCTTTCCTTCTTCCCTTCCCTTCCCTTTCCTTCCTTTCCCTTCTTTCCTTTCCTTTCCTTTCCTTCTTCCCTTCCCTCCCACTTTCCTTTCCTTTCTTTTCCCTTCCCTTCCCCTTCCCTTTCCTTCCCTTCCCTCCCACCTTCCTTTCCTTTCTTTTCCCTTCCCTTTCCTTCTTCCCTTCCCTCCCACCTTCCTTTCCTTTCTTTTCCCTTCCCTTCTCCTTCCCTTTCCTTCCCTCCCACCTTCCTTTCCTTTCTTTTCCCTTCCCTTTCCTTCTTCCCTTCACTCCCACCTTCCTTTCCTTTCTTTTCCCTTCTCTTCCCCTTCCCTTTCCTTCTTCCCTTCCCTTCCCTCCCACCTTCCTTTCCTTTCTTTTCCCTTCCCTTTCCTTCTTCCCTTCACTCCCACCTTCCTTTCCTTTCTTTTCCTTTCTTCCCCTTCCCTTTCCTTCTTCCCTTCCCTTCCCTCCCACCTTCCTTTCCTTTCTTTTCCCTTCCCTTTCCTTCTTCCCTTCACTCCCACCTTCCTTTCCTTTCTTTTCCCTTCTCTTCCCCTTCCCTTTCCTTCTTCCCTTCCCTTCCCTCCCACCTTCCTTTCCTTTCTTTTCCCTTCCCTTTCCTTCTTCCCTTCACTCCCACCTTCCTTTCCTTTCTTTTCCCTTCTCTTCCCCTTCCCTTTCCTTCTTCCCTTCCCTTCCCTCCCACCTTCCTTTCCTTTCTTTTCCCTTCCCTTCTCCTTCCCTTTCCTTCCCTCCCACCTTCCTTTCCTTTCTTTTCCCTTCCCTTTCCTTCTTCCCTTCCCTCCCACCTTCCTTTCCTTTCTTTTCCCTTCCCTTCTCCTTCCCTTTCCTTCCCTCCCACCTTCCTTTCCTTTCTTTTCCCTTCCCTTTCCTTCTTCCCTTCCCTCCCACCTTCCTTTCCTTTCTTTTCCCTTCTCTTCCCCTTCCCTTTCCTTCTTCCCTTCCCTTCCCTCCCACCTTCCTTTCCTTTCTTTTCCCTTCCCTTTCCTTCTTCCCTTCACTCCCACCTTCCTTTCCTTTCTTTTCCCTTCTCTTCCCCTTCCCTTTCCTTCTTCCCTTCCCTTCCCTCCCACCTTCCTTTCCTTTCTTTTCCCTTCCCTTTCCTTCTTCCCTTCCCTCCCACCTTCCTTTCCTTTCTTTTCCCTTCCCCTTCCCTTTCCTTCTTCCCTTCACTCCCACCTTCCTTTCTTTTCCTTTCCTTCCCTTCCCCTTCCTTCCCGTCTTTCCTTTCCTTCCCTTTCCTTCTTTCCTTCCCTCCCCTCCCACCTTCCTTTCCTTTCTTTTCCTTTTCCTTTCCCTTTCCTTCCTTTTCTCTTCCTCTTCCCTTCATTTAACTTCCTGGTTTTCCACAGAACTGTTCAGCCTTCTTTGCTCTAAAGACAGGTGAGTCTCACTTTGGCAAACCTTGACCACTAATCTTAGAACTGGGAATTAAAGCATGGAGGGCTGGGAAAGGGGGCTTACCAGTAAGGTGGTAACAGGATGGACCCCTCTAGCCACCAAGCCATCATTTCCCAGGCCTGGGAGACACAGGAGGGTACGGCTTAGGTGGCTCTGGATCTGATCCTGCAAAGCAATTCTGTTCTTCACTCGGCTTTCAGGGTCGAAGGCTGGACTAGAACTCACCGTCTCCTGGTGGCTGGCCCAAAGTCACCCAGCTGGCTTTCGTAACTATGCCTAAGGTGGCACTAGAACTCACCATCTCCTGGTGCCCAAAGTCATCCAGCTGGCTTTCATATCTGCGTCTAAGGCAGGACTAGAACTCACCATCTCCTGGTGATTGGCCCAAGTCATCCAGCTAGTTTTCATATCTGTGTCTAAGGCAGGACTAGAACTCACCGTCTCCTGGCAATTGGCCCAAAGTCATCCAGCTGGCTTTCATATCTGCGTCTAAAGCAGGACTAGAACTCACCGTCTCCTGGTGATTGGTACCCAAAGTCATCCAGCTAGTTTTCATATCTGTGTCTAAGGCAGGACTAGAACTCACCGTCTCCTGGCGATTGGCCCAAAGTCATCCAGCTGGCTTTCATATCTGCGTCTAAGGCAGGACTAGAACTCACCATCTCCTGGTGATTGGCCCAAGTCATCCAGCTAGTTTTCATATCTGTGTCTAAGGCAGGACTAGAACTCACCGTCTCCTGGTGATTGACCCAAAGTCATCCAGCTAGTTTTCATATCTGTGTCTAAAGCAGGACTAGAACTCACCATCTCCTGGTGCCCAAAGTCATCCAGCTGGCTTTCATATCTGTGTCTAAAGCAGGACTAGAACTCACCGTCTCCTGGCGATTGGCCCAAAGTCATCCAGCTAGTTTTCATATCTGCGTCTAAAGCAGGACTAGAACTCACCGTCTCCTGGTGATTGACCCAAAGTCATCCAGCTAGTTTTCATATCTGTGTCTAAAGCAGGACTAGAACTCACCGTCTCCTGGTGCCCAAAGTCATCCAGCTGGCTTTCATATCTGCGTCTAAAGCAGGACTAGAACTCACCATCTCCTGGTGATTGGCCCAAGTCATCCAGCTAGTTTTCATATCTGTGTCTAAGGCAGGACTAGAACTCACCGTCTCCTGGCGATTGGCCCAAAGTCATCCAGCTGGCTTTCATATCTGCGTCTAAAGCAGGACTAGAACTCACCGTCTCCTGGTGATTGACCCAAAGTCATCCAGCTAGTTTTCATATCTGTGTCTAAGGCAGGACTAGAACTCACCGTCTCCTGGCGATTGGCCCAAAGTCATCCAGCTGGCTTTCATATCTGCGTCTAAAGCAGGACTAGAACTCACCGTCTCCTGGTGATTGACCCAAAGTCATCCAGCTAGTTTTCATATCTGTGTCTAAGGCAGGACTAGAACTCACCGTCTCCTGGCGATTGGCCCAAAGTCATCCAGCTGGTTTTCATATCTGTGTCTAAGGCAGGACCAGAACTCACCGTCTCCTGGTGATTATAATACTGTAATAGCTAATAGTAAAAACACGAGTAGGCATTAGGCCTCCTCCATCACTGTTGGGGAAGTGAAGATTATTGATAAAAGCTTATTCTGAAAGAATTCCTTTCTGTGGGAAGGGACGGATGAAAGTACAGTGGAAAAATTCACGAAGCGCCTATCTTATTAAAGAAATTCTCTTGTCAAAATCCAAAGGGTTCCTTTGGGTTGGATCTGACCCGGGTAGACCCAGACCCAATGCCTGTTTCTTCTGTAACCCCTCCAGCATCCCGTTTGGTCACCGAACAGTATGGCCGGATGTCGCGGCAGTTGGACATGGAGGAGAAACTGAGGCAGCAAGCAGAAATCTTTGCCCGTCAGGTGAGGTGGGGCGCACCAGTTCTGGCTGGGCACGTCTCTGTTTAGGCCAGGGGTGGGCAACCTTCGCTCTTTTATGACTGGTGGACTTCAACTCCCAGAATTCCTGAGCCAGCCATGCTGAGGAGAAACGGAGATTTCCAAGCTGAGCCAGTCTGGCTCATGAATTCTGGGAGTTGAAGTCCACGAGTCATGAAGGGGCTAAAGTTTCCCTCATGCTGGCTCAGGAATTCTGGGAGTTGAAGTCCACGAGTCATAAAGAGGCCTAGGCCTAGGCCAGAGGTAGGCAACCTTGGCTCTTTTATGACTCGTGGTCTTCAACTCCCAGAATTCCTGAGCCAGCCTGGCTCAGCTTGAAACCTCTCCCTTTCTCCTCAGCGTGGCTGGCTCAGGAATTCTGGGAGTTGAAGTCCGCGAGTCAGAAAGGGGCCTAGGCCTAGGCCAGGGGTAGGCAACCGTGGCTCTTTTATGACTCGTGGACTTCAACTCCCAGAATTCCTGAGCCAGCCACGCTGAGGGGAAAGGGAGAGATTTCCAAGCTGAGCCATGCTGGCTCAGGAATTCTGGGAGTTGAAGTCCCCAAGTCATGAAGGGGCCATAGTTCCCCCATGCTGGCTCAGGAATTCTGGGAGTTGAAGTCCACCAGTCATAAAAGAGCCAAGGTTGCCTACCACCACCACCACCACCACCCCGGTTTAGACTCTGGGAGAGGAATTTGTGGGTGTCTGAAAACTCTCAAGGACCCAAACAGCCGGGTGAGTAGGGGAGTACACGAGAGCAGTCATCCAATATTTGAGGGGCTGCCATAAAAAAAAGAGGAAGGGTCAAGCTCTTCTCCAAAGCGCGAAACTCATCAAGGAGAGAAGCAACCTGGAACTAAAGGAGGAATTTTCTGACAGTGATAATTAATTAATAATCATCATTAATTAAGCAGTGGAACAAATTGGTCAGCCCAACCAAAGAACCTCCAACATCACTGTCACCAAAACTGACAGGGCGAGTTACTTGAATATGCAGTAAATTGAGAGCAGGCCCCACTCTTCAAGCACTGATGACGTTCCCTAGTTGGGTCATGAAATGTCTGCAATGAAACAACCAAGCTCAGAGAGGACAAAAGGCTTCACAGTCATCCTCCTCCTCTTCCTCCTCCTCCCTGCAAACTCCACTCCCTTCTAGCACTGATGATGTTCCCTAGTTGGGTCATGAAACGTCTGCAAGAAAACCACCCAGCTCAGAAAGCACCAAGGACCCCACAGTCCTCCTCCTCCTCCTCCTCCTCCTCCTCCTCCTCCTCCTCCTCCTCCTCCTCTCTGCAAACTCCACTCCCTTCTAACACTGATGAAGTTCCCTAGTTGGGTAATGAAATGTCTGCAAGGAAACAACCCAGCTTAGAGGGAACCAAGGACCCCACAGTCATCATCGTCGTCCTCCTCCTCCTCTTCCTCCTCCTCCTCTCTGCAAACTCCACTCCCTTCTAGCACTGATGAAGTTCCCTAGTTGGGTCATGAAATGTCTGCAATGAAACAACCAAGCTCAGAGAGGACCAAGGGCCTCACAGTCCTCCTCCTCCTCCTCCTCCTCCTCCTCCTCCTCCTCTCTGCAAATTCCACTCCCTTCTAGCACTGATGATGTTCCCTAGTTGGGTCATGAAACGTCTGCAAGAAAACCACCCAGCTCAGAGAGCACCAAGGACCCCACAGTCCTCCTCCTCCTCCTCTCCACAAACCGCCCTAGCACTGATGATGTTCCCCAGTTGGGTCATGAAACGTCTGCAAGAAACGCCCCCCCCCCAGCTCAGAGAGCACCCGGGACCCCTCACCGGGCTTTCCTCCCTCCACAGATGCTGCTGAAGCAGAAGGAGGCCAACCGTCAGAGCCTGATCCTGATGCAGAACGTGGGAGCGGAGGCCCAGCTTCTCCTGGCCTTGGAGGACGTGGCCCAGATGACCCGGCGGCTGGAGGAAACGAAGATGGAGCACGAGGCCAAAGTGAGCTTCGGGAGGTCAGGGGTCCCCCTCTCCTCTCCCTTCAAAAGCCGAGCTCTCACCTGCAGCCGGAAAGCCCCCAGGGAGCAGAAGGGCCCCCCCCCAACTCTGCTAAGTGGGAGAGGGGAGAAGACGGAGCAAGACTCGGCACGGGTGGCAATGGGGTTTGAAGGCCAACCGGACCCAAGTAGGCAGCAGGGACTAGCCCCTTGGAATGACAAGCTGCCTTGAGTCTTCATTGGCAAATCCTGGCTCTGTGGTTTTCTCCCAGCCTGCTCTAGAATCGGGGAGGGGGGCCAGATTTATTTATTTATTAATGAAAGAAATCTACCTGGCCACCCAATTCAACACTGACTTACAACTTTTGCAACTGGGAATTCTGGGAGTTGAAGTCCACAAGCCTTAAAGTTGCCATGTTGGCTGAGGAATTCTGGGAGTTGAAGTCCACAAGCCTTAAAGTTGCCAAGTTGCCTGGGGAATTCTGGGAGCTGAAGTCCACAAGCCTTAAAGTTGCCAAGATTGGAGACCCCCCGGCTTACAACATTAAAAACCCACAACAACCACCAAACAGCCCCATCCTCAGTACGACAACCACATCAAGCACTTGTCAGGCTCCATCTCTTCGTGGTCCACAGGGCTGCTGAGGAAACCATATCTTCAGGGCCAAGTGGGGGCCAATTGCACCTGAAGGGGGATGAAGCTCCATAAAGAGGGGGCCACCAACGAGAAGGCCCTTGTTCCTGGTCCTATTAGATCAGGGGTCGTCCAACTTGGCCCTTTGATGACTTGTGGACTTCAACTCCCAGAATTCCTCAGCCAGGCACGCTGGCTGAGGAATTCTGGGAGTTGAAGTCCACTCCTCTTAGTCTATATCCGGGGTCTTCCCACTTGGTCCTTTGATGTCTTGTGGACTTCAACTCCCAGAATTCCTCAGTCAGGCACGCTGGCTGAGGAATTTTGGGAGTTGAAGTCCACTCCTCTTAGTCTATATCCGGGGTCTTCCAACTTGGCCCTTTGATGACTTGTGGACTTCAACTCCCAGAATTCCTCAGCCAGGCACGCTCAATTCTGGGAGTTGAAGTCCACAAGTCATCAAAGGGCTAAGTTGGAAGGCCCCAGGACTAGATGGACACCCCTAGTCTTCCTGTCCTGGGGGACCTTCTCCCCAGGGATTCAGCTGCAGGGCTTTGGACTCCGGCAGGTGAAGGACCTGGAGACCCAGCTGGCGGAACGGCCACTGCCAGAGGAGCTGGCCAGGCTGCAGGCCACGTTGGCCACAGCCGAGAAAGGAAAGGCACACCTGGAGCAGCGACTTCTCCGGGCAGAGGAGAAATGCGCCAGCCTGGAGCGAAAAGGTCAGAGGTTTGCTGGTCTGGCGTGGAGTCCAAGGAATTTGGGGGGAAGGAGATGCGAAAGAGGAGCACACCCAGAGCAAAGTGCCCTTGCTGGACCACAGGCTGGCCAGAGACACTTCAGCCTGGCCTGTTGTGGGAAACACCGCTGCAGGTCAGCTCAAGAGTTTGGATAACCCCCTTGACTGGTCCGAGACTTTTGGGGGTCCGGGTGCCCTCTGAGCTGGGTGGTTTCTTTGTAGACATTTCGTGACCCAGCTAGGTAACCTCATCAGTGCAATCCTTGAGAAATGAAATGTCAGAGAGAGCACCAAGGAGGTCAAAGTCATTTTCTTCCCCTCTCCCTCCTCCTTTCCACATCCCCCCCCCCTTCTAGCACTGATGGTGTTACCTTGTTGGGTCATGAAATGTCTGCAAGAAAACAACCCAGCTCAGAGACACCAAAGACCCCAAAGTCCTCCTCCTCCTCTTCCTCCTCTCTGCAACCCCCACCCTTCTAGCACTAGTGATGTTACCTAGCTGGGTCATGAAATGTCTGCAAGGAAACCACCCAGCTGAGAGACACCAAAGGCCCCAAAGCCCTCCTCCTCTTCTTTCTCCTCCTCCTCTTCCTCCTGCTCCTCCCCTTCTCCTCCCCTCCTTCCCCTCCTCCTCCTCCTCCTCCTCTCTGCAAACCTTCTAGCCCTGATGCTATTACCTAGTTTGGTCATGAAACGTCTGCAAGAAAGCCACTAAGCTCAGAGAGCATGAAGGAGTTCTAGTCTTCTTCCTCCTCCTCCTCCTCCTCCCCTTCTTCTTCTTCTTCTTCTTCTTCTTCTTCTTCTTCTTCTTCTTCTTCTTCTTCTTCTTCTTCTTCTTCTTCTTCCTTTTTTCCTTCTTTCCTTCTTCCTCTCCTCCTCCTCCTCCTCCTCCTCTTCTTCTTCTTCTTCTTCTTCCTTTTTTCCTCTTTCCTTCTTCCTCTCTTCCTCTTCATTTTTCCTCTTCCTTCTTCTTCCCCTTTCCTTCTTCCTCTCCTCCTCCTCCTCCTCTTCTTCTTCTTCTTCTTCTTCTTCTTCTTCTTCTTCTTCTTCTTCTTCTTCTTCTTCTTCTTCTTCTTCTTCTTCTTCCTTCTTCCTTCTTTTTTCCCTCTTCTTCCTCTCCTCCTCCTCCTCTTCTTCTTCTTCCTTTTTCTTCTTCCTTCTTTTTCCCCTCTTTCCTTCTTCTCCTCCTCCTCCTCCTCTTCTTCTTCTTCTTCTTCTTCTTCTTCTTCTTCTTCCCCTCCTCCTCCTCCTCCCCCCCCCTTAAAGTAATGAAACCTCTGCAAGAAATCCACCAAGCTCAGAGAGCATGAAGGAGTTCTAGTCTTCTTCCTCCTCCTCCTCCTCCTCCTCCTCCGTCTTCTTCCTCCTCCTCCTCCTCCTCCTCTTCTTCTTCTTCTTCTTCTTCTCCCTCTTCTCCTTCTCCTCCTCCTCCTCCGTCTTCTTCCTCCTCCTCCTCCTCCTCTTCTTCTTCTTCTTCTTCTCCCTCTTCTCCTTCTCCTCCTCCTCCTCCTGTCTTCTTCCTCCTCCTCCTCTTCTTCTTCTTCTTCTTCTTCTTCTTCTTCTTCTCCTCCCTCTTCTCCTTCTCCTTCTCCTCCTCCTCCTCCTCCTCCTCCTCCTTCTTCTTCTCCTCCCTCTTCTCCTTCTCCTCCTCCTCCTCCTCCTCCTCCTTCTTCTTCTCCTCCCTCTTCTCCTTCTCCTCCTCCTCCTCCTCCTCCTCCTCCTTCTTCTTCTCCTCCCTCTTCTCCTTCTCCTTCTCCTCCTCCTCCTCCTTTCTTCTTCTTCTTCTTCCCCTCCTCCTCCTCCTCCGTCATCATCATCTTCTTCTTCTTCTTCTTCTTCTTCTTCTTCTTCTTCTTCTTCTTCTTCTTCTTCCTTCTTCTTCTCCTCCCTCTTCTCCTTCTCCTTCTCCTCCTCCTCCTCCTTTCTTCTTCTTCTTCTTCCCCTCCTCCTCCTCCTCCGTCATCATCATCATCTTCTTCTTCTTCTTCTTCTTCTTCTTCTTCTTCTTCTTCTTCTTCTTCTTCTTCTTCTCCTCCTCCTCCTCCTCCTCCCTCTTCTCCTTCTCCTTCTCCTCCTTCTCCCCTCTTCTTCTTCTTCTTCTTCTTCTTCTCCTCCTCCTCCTCCTCCTCCTCCTCCCCCCCCCCGTAAAGTAATGAAACCTCTGCAAGAAATCCACCAAGCTCAGAGAGCACCAAGCTAAAAACATTCTCCTAAAAATATTGGTATCCGAGACTTGGTAAGGGAGGACGAGGGGACCCCAATAAATTGCTGCCAACGAAGCAAGACCCCCCCCACACACACACTCTGGTCGGGTCCTCACCCCACAGAAAGCCACGTGCCCGAGGTCTGGCCTCCTAAACGCTTGCCTTCTCTTGCAGTGAAAGTCCTGGAGGAGGGGGCTCAGCCCCCCGACGCCCCAGAGGAGAGCCCGGTGGTCCCGGTCCCCCCGCCACCCCCTCTGCCCCCTCCCACCTTCCCTGCAAAGGCCGAGTAAGTCTCTGACTCCCCCCCCCAACCCTCAAAAGTGGGGCTGGTAGCTTCTCATCCTTCCGTTCAGCCACGTTGGCCGGGAACACGGAGGGGCCGTTTTCCTCCCACCCGGAAGGCAGCAACCTTGTCCAGGTTCTACAGGTGGTCCTCGAATTACAACCATTTTGCTTAGCGCCCATTCACAGTTACGACGGGCACTGAAACAAAGGGCTAAAATTCGTTTTCCAACCTGCCGACTGTTGCAACATTTTCCCCATTGTCATTTAGTCAAAATTCAGATATTTGGCAACCGACTCCTACTTACGACGGTCGCAGCGTCCCCCGGGGGGGAGAGTCATGTGATCGATCCCCTTTGGTGGCCTTCTGACAAGCGGAGTCAATGGGGGGGGGGGGAAGCCGGATCCGCTTAACAACCGGGTTACTCACTTAACAACTGCAGTGGGTTCACTTAACAATTCTGGCGAGCAAGGTCGTAAAACGGGGCAAAATGTCTCGCTTGACAAATATCTCACTTAGCGACGGAAATGTGGGGCTCCGTTGTCGTCGTAGGCCGAGGACCATGCACTGTTGCTAGGCATCCCAGAAGAGCTGAATACGACAAGATCAAGGCCTTTAGAGGTTTGGGGGGGGGGAAGTGATGCTAGTGTGTGTGTGTGTGTGTGTGTGTGTGTGTGTGTGCACCCGTTCTGATGGGAAGCAAGATGGGGGTCTCTTCTCTGAAACAGCCCATTTCCCCTTCCTCCAATCCAAAAGACCCCCCCCCCAAATGAAGGGGGGGTGTTCTGGACCAATTAGTTAGATGGATCTGTATGTTTGAATGTTTGGCATTTATTGGGTTAAGCACTGTCTCCTTAAGAGATGGCTTATGGGTAATGTAGTTTAGCTATTCAGTTATCTTAAAAGAATTGAACCACCAATATTCCCATTTTAGGCCAAAGTCCCTTTTCCCAGTTTCAGCCAGTCCGGATTCCTGAGTCACCCAGGACTGGGCAGCTGGTCACCCCCGGGGAGGGGGGGCACTAGGGGGCTTCTGGGCAATCCGGGTCTGCTTCCTTTTGCTACGGAGAGTCCTCAGCTTACGACCGCAATTGAGTCCAAAATTTCCGTCGCTAAGCGAGACAGTTGTTAAGTGAGTTTTGCCTCACTTTATGACCTTTCCTGCCATTTTCAAGCTGATCCCTGCAGTCGTTAAGTGGGCCACACAGTTGTTAAGTGAATCCAGCGTCCCCCACTGACTCTGCTGGTCGCAAAAGGGGATCGCCTGACCCCCAAGGTGTGTAACCGTCACAAAGAATTGCCCAGCAGGCGAATTTTGACCACATGGCGGTAAACAGGCCGCAACGGTGGGAAGTAGGAAAACTGGTCCTTTTTTAGGGCTGTTGCATCTTCCAACGGTCATTAAATGGACAGTTGTAAGTCGAGGCCTAGCTGTAGCTCCCCAGCGTGCCTGCTGAGAGGCTTTCCTAGTGGTGCCCCATCCTTTCTTTGGGAGCAGCCAGAAGCACCAGGTGCTGCCCCCCCTGGGACGCAGGTGGCCAGGAGTGCTGGGTGAAGCCGGGGGGGGGGAGTTCTGGGGGGGAGGGGACTGCAGGGCAGGGAAGTTGGACCCCAGCTGGAAGGGGGGGGAACATCTGGAAAAGCTTGACCTTCCCCCTTTCCCTGCAGCCCCCTGATGGCCCTTCGGGAGAGGAAAGGCGCACAGCAGACAAAAAGGGGTAAGTGGGCAAGGGGGAAGCCAGGACCCCTGGCACTTGGCCCCAACACCCCCTCCCCCATGGATGGGGGATGGGATTGTTCAGAAAGTCTCCCCAAGGAGAGCCTTCTTCTGCTCTCATAACCTGGATGGATGGATGGATGAAGAAGGAAAAAAGGAAGGAAGGAAAGAAGAAAGGAAGGAAGGTAAAAAGGAAAAAGTGAGTGAGGAAGGAAGGAAGGAAAGAAGGAAAAGGAAAACGTGAGGAAGGAAGGAAAAAGGAAAGGGAACAAGGAAGGAAAAGGAAAAAGTGAATGAGGAAGGAAGGAAGGAAAGAAGGGAAGAAGGAAGGAAGGAAGGAAAAGGAAAAAGTGAATGAGGAAGGAAGGAAAGAAGGGAAGAAGGGAAGAAGGAAGGAAGGAAAAGTGAATGAGGAAGGAAGGAAAGAAGGGAAGAAGGGAAGAAGGAAGAAAGGAAGGAAGGAAGGAAGAAAAAGGAAAAAGTGAGTGAGGAAGGAAGGAAGGAAAGAAGAAAAGAAGGAAGGAAGGAAGGAAGGAAGGAAGGAAGGAAGGAAGGAAGGAAGGAAGGAAAAGGAAAAAGTGAGTGAGGAAGGAAGGAAGGAAAGAAATAAAGGAAAAGGGAAGAAGGAAGGAAAACGAAAAAGTGAATGAGGAAGGAAGGAAAGAAGGAAGGAAGGAAGGAAGGAAAAAGAAAAAGTGAATGAGGAAGGAAGGAAAGAAGGGAAGAAGGAAGGAAGGAAAAGTGAATGAGGAAGGAAGGAAGGGAAGAAGGGAAGAAGGAAGAAAGGAAGGAAGGAAGGAAGGAAAAGGAAAAAGTGAGTGAGGAAGGAAGGAAGGAAAGAAGAAAAGAAGGAAGGAAGGAAGGAAGGAAGGAAGGAAGGAAGGAAGGAAGGAAGGAAAAGGAAAAAGTGAGTGAGGAAGGAAGGAAAGAAGAAAAGGAAGGAAGGAAGGAAGGAAAAGGAAAAAGTGAGTGAAGAAGGAAGGAAAGAAATAAAGGAAAGAAGGGAAGAAGGAAGGAAAAAGAAAAAGTGAGTGAGGAAAGAAGGGAAGAAGGAAGGAAGGAAGGAAGGAAGGAAGAAGGAAAATTATAAAATTAGGAAGCCTCCATGTTTTGAGACAGCACAGATAGTCCTGCACTTATGGTCACAAATGAGCCAAAAATTTCTGTTGCTAAGGAAGACAGTTTTGAAGACAGTTTGGCCCCATTTTTACGACCTTCCTTGCCATAGTTGTTAAGTGAATCACAGCAGTAGCTAAATCAGTCACCCGGTTGTGAAGTGAACCGGGCTTCTCCCATTTGACTTCGCCTATCAGAAGGTCGCAAAAGGGATCAAGTGACACCCCCGCCTCAGGGAGGCTGCGACCGTCATAAACACGAGTCAGTCGCCAAGCATCTGAATTTTGATATCATGACCATGGGAGATGCTGTAATGGTCATAAGTGTGAGAACGGGCCCTAAATCCCCTTTTCCAGTGCCGTTGCAACTTTGAACGGTCACTAAATGAACCGTCGTAAGTCGAGGACAGCCTGTATATTAGGAAATACCGACTTACTAGTAAATCGGAGGGCCGATTTGTCCTCTCCCTGTGGGCAGGAGACCTCCGCTCGGACGAGGCCGTGGCCAAAGCCCTGGAGGAGATGATGGGCCGGATCAAGGGCGGAGTGGCGCTGCGGCCAGTGAGGCGGGGGGCCGAGTCCCCCTCCCAGGTAAGGCGAGGCCAGGGAGGGGGTCACAGGCTGGAGGGGAAAGGCAGGGGGGAAGCAGTCAAGGCGCCCACAAAATCCCACCGCGGTTCAGCCAAGTCAGGTAGTCCTCGACTTACGGCCACAATTGAGCCTAACACATTGCTAAGCGAGAGAAAGGCAGCTTTGCTCCGTTTTACGGCCTTTCTTGCCACAGTTCTTGTGTGAATCCCTGCGGCTGTCAATTTTAGCAACACGATTGTTAAGGGAATCACGTTTCCCCCCCCCCCCCCGCCGCCAAAGGGGATCACGTGCCACACACAACCCCGGGATGCCGCGCCCGTCATAAATCCGAGTCCGTTGCCAAGCGTCTTGGATTTTGATCACCTGACCGCGGGGACGCTGCAACGGGATTGTGTGAACCAAACGGTCCCATTTTCAGGGCCGTCGTAACTTTGGATGGGCACTAAATGCGGCCGTTGTAAGCCGAGGACTGCCTGTGTTTTCACGCCCTCTTCGGCATGGGGGGATGGCTGAGGAATTGTGAGAAGGCCACAATGTGGCAACCCCCCGTGGATTGTGGAACAGGGGTGGGTCTCTTCGGGGTCCCTCTTCCAAACGGCGTCCGAGCGAAGCGCCAGCTAACCGGATTTACCCCCCCCCCATTTTTCTCTTAGCCCCCGTCTGCCGCGGTGAACAAGCGGAGGAGCGCGGCCGTGGAGCTGCAAGACCTGCTGGTGAGAGTCAATTGTGGGTTTGTGTGTGTGCAAGACCTCGAGGGCAGCAGCTGACACAGGGAGTCCTCAATTTACGACAGTTTGTTTAGCGACCAACGTTACAAAGGCGCAGAAAAAAGCCACTTATGACCAATTTTCACACGACTCCCCAGGGTCACGTGATCAAAATTCAGACGCTGGACCACTGACTCACACTAACGACGGTCGCAATGTCCCGAGGTCGTGCGATTCCCCATCTGCCACAAGCAAAGTCAATGGGGGGAAGCCAGATTCGCTTAACGACCGTTTCACTAACTTAACGACCGCAGTGGTTCTCTTAAGGGCCAAAAAAGTCGTAAAATAGGGCAAAGCTCACTTAACGAATGTCTCTGGCTTAGCAACAGAAATTTTTTGGGGGGGGGGTCACTTGAGGTTGTAAATTGAGGACTACCTGCATGGGACATGGCCACTGTTGCATGCCACGTCCTCCTAGGACAGCAGGCACTGCGGAAGCCTTTGCCGCTCCCTCAGTTGGGGGAGCCTAGAAAGGGGTGGACGGCCCCTCAAAATACATTAGGAGAATCTCAAAAGCTGCTCACTCGTCCGCCAGCATGCATCCCCGTGGAAAGAGTGGCCCAGATGCTTCCTCTCCATCGTGGTGACATTGATTGCCGCCTCCGGCGCCAACTGGCTGCAAGAATCAAGCCACAACTGGCTTTCGTGGCTAAGGCGGGACTAGAACTCACCGTCTCCTGGTGATTGGCCCAAAGTCTCCCAACCTCCTTTCATGGCTATGGCGGGACTAGAACTCACTGTCTCCTGGTGATTGGGCCAGTCAGCCAACTGGCTTTCCTGCCTGAGGTGGGACTCACCGTCTCCTGGTGATTGGCCCAAAGTCACCTAGCTGCCTTTCATGGCTAAGGCAGGACTAGAACTCACCGTCTCCTGGTGATTGGCCAAAGTCACCTAGTTGGCTTTCATGGCTAAGGCGGGACTAGAACTCACCATCTCCTGGTGATTGGCCCAAAGTCACCTAGTTAGCTTTCATGGCTAAGGCGGGACTAAAACTCTCCCATCTCCTGGTGATTGGCTCAAAGTCACCTAGCTGCCTTTCATGGCTAAGGCGGGACTAGAACTCACTGTCTCCTGGTGATTGGCCCAAAGTCACCTAGTTAGCTTTCATGGTTAAGATGAGGCTAGAACTCTCCATCGCCTGGTGATTGGCCCAAAGTCACCTTGTTGGCTTTTATAGCTAAGGCGGGACTAGAACTCACCGTCTCCTGGTGATTGGCCCAAAGTCTTCCAACCAGCTTTCATGCCTAAGGTAAGATAGAACTCCCGGTTTCCAGGTTTCAAGCCTGGCGCCTTCCCCGAATCCAAACCACGTCTCCAGGTCCGCCCAGCTCCATCCCTCCCGATGTTCTCCTCCGCAGAGTGCCACGACCAGGCCACGAAAGCGATCCAGCCGGCGTAAGGGCAGCCAGAAGAAGCAACTGGTGGACAATCAGCTTGAGAAGCTCCTGCAGAGACGGCGGCGTATAGTTGACCAGGCGCCGGTCATGACCAAGCCCTCCATCCCAGCTGCAGACCAGGGGCTCCTGCCTCCTGTCCCCGGGGCCAGGGGAGAAGACCACGCAGCTTCACCCGTGAGGCTCCCAAGGGGCCTCCAGCCCAACCAGTCAGAGTCCCCGGAGACTAGCAAAGGTCTACCAGGTAGGAACCGGTGTGCTGGACTACCCTCACGGATTGGATGATTTTTTGCCATGCGCACTTCAGTTTGAGGTCTCTCGTCCCACAGAAGACAATTTCTGGGTGTCCTGTGGATGGGAAAACAGATGCATGTGTGAATCCATCCGCGGGCCCGTATGTTATCGAGTGTGGGGTGGCCGTTTCAGAGCTTCCTTGCAGAATATTCAGGAAGAAGATAATTCCTACAGTAGGGATCAGTCAATATTTTAGGACCTGTGGACTTCAACAAAGCTGGCTCAGGAATTCTGGGAGTTGAAGTCCACAGGTCCTAAAGTTGCCATAGTGGCCCGCCCGTCTTAGGCATTGGGGTCTCCACAGAAGCACCATCTCTGAACACACAACACAGGTTTAAAAAAGGAGCAGCGCTTTGATGTCACCGTTGTGGCCGCCATCTTGACTTTTTTGACCTACTCTGCAGTCCTTTCCTCCTGCCAACGGGATGCAAACTATTCTAAACTCAAAGCAGGCTTCGTGACTGTGTTGTGCAAGGCCACGCTTGGACCACTGGGTCCAGTTCTGGTTTGCCACAATCCCCCCCAAAAAGCGACTGAGATTCTGGAAAAAGTGCAGAGAAGAGCAACTAAGAGGATTAAAGGCCTGGAGACTAAAACATGTGAGAAAGAGCCGGTTACCGCTAGTTTAATGAAAAGAGGGACTACCAGGGGGAAACAGGATAGCAGTCTTCCAGTATCTCAGGGGCTGCCCCAAAGAAGAGGCAGTCAAGCTATTCTCCAAGGCGCCTGAAGGCAGGACAAGAAGCAACGGATGGAAACTCATCAAGGAGAGAAGCAACCTAGAATGAAGGAGAAACTTCCTAACAGGGAGGTCAATTAACCAGTAGAACTGCTTGCCACTGGAAGTTGTGGGTGCTTCATCACTGGAGATTTTAAAGGAGAGACTCGACAGTCACCTGTCTGAAATGGTCTAGGGCACAGGTCGGCAACCTGCGGCTCCGGAGCCACATGCGACTCTTTTGAGCCTTCCCCTGTAGCTCCCAGCCTCCTCTGCCATTTGCAGAGAGAGGCAGTTGCGCTTCCCTGCTTCGCTCTCTCTCTCTCTCTCTCTCTCTCTCTCTCTCTCTCTCTCTCTGTGTGTGTGTGTGTAAAAGAGAGTGCACTCACAGTGTTCTCCGAGGAGCTGAAAAGCTTTTGGGGCGAGGCTCCTCCCTTTGCTGCGTCTCTGCAGGAAGCAGGAAGGCGAGGAGAGAGCTAGCTAGCCCAGCTATGAGCTGGCTCAGGAATTCTGGGAGTTGAAGTCCATGAGTCATAAAAGAGCCGAGGTTGCCTACCCTTGCCCTAGGCCAGAGATAGGCAACCTTGGCTCTTTTATGACTGGTGGACTTCAACTCCCAGCATTCCTGAGCCAGCCACGCTGAGGGGAAAGGGAGAGGTTTCCAAGCTGAGCCAGGCTGGCTGAGGAATTCTGGGAGTTGAAGTCTACCAGTCATAAAAGAGCCAAGGTTGCCTATCTCTGGCCTAGGCCTAGGCCGCTTTATGACTCGTGGACTTCAACTCCCAGAATTCCTGAGCCAGCCATGCTGAGGGGAAAGGGAGAGGTTTCCAAGCTGAGCCACGCTGGCTCAGGAATTCTGGGAGTTGAAGTTCATGAGTCAAGAAGGGGCCTAGGCCAGTGGTAGGCAAGCTTGGCTCTTTTGTGACTGGTGGACTTCAACTCCCAGAATTCCTCAGCCTGGCACGCTGGCTGAGGAATTTTGGGAGTTGAAGTCCACTCCTGTTAAAGTTTATATCAGGTGTCTTCCCACTTGGCCCTTTGATGACTTGTGGACTTCAACTCCCAGAATTCCTCAGCCAGGCACGCTGGCTGAGGAATTCTGAGAGTTGAAGTCCACTCCTCTTAGTCTATATCCGGGGTCTTCCAACTTGGCCCTTTGATGACTTGTGGACTTCAACTCCCAGAATTCCTCAGCCAGGCACGCTGGCTGAGGAATTTTGGGAGTTGAAGTCCACTCCTGTTAAAGTTTATATCAGGGGTCTTCCCACTTGGCCCTTTGATGACTTGTGGACTTCAACTCCCAGAATTCCTCAGCCAGGCACGCTGGCTGAGGAATTCTGAGAGTTGAAGTCCACTCCTCTTAGTCTATATCCGGGGTCTTCCAACTTGGCCCTTTGATGACTTGTGGACTTCAACTCCCAGAATTCCTCAGCCAGGCACCCCTAGCCTTCCTGTCCTGGGAGATCTTCTCCCCAGGGATTCAGCTGCAGGGCTTTGGACTCCGGCAGGTGAAGGACCTGGAGACCCAGCTGGCGGAACGGCCACTGCCAGAGGAGCTGGCCAGGCTGCAGGCCACATTGGCCACAGCCGAGGAAGGAAAGGCACACCTGGAGCAGCGACTTCTCCGGGCAGAGGAGAAATGCGCCAGCCTGGAGCGAAAAGGTCAGAGGTTTGCTGGTCTGGCGTGGAGTCCAAGGACTTTGGGGGGAAGGAGATGCGAAAGAGGAGCACACCCAGAGCAAAGTGCCCTTGCTGGACCACAGGCTGGCCAGAGACACTTCAGCCTGGCCTGTTATGGGGAAAACCGCTGCAGGTCAGCTCAAGAGTTTGGATAACCCTCCGAGACTTTTGGGGGTCCTGGGTGCCCTCTGAGCTGGGTGGTGTCTTTGCAGACATTTCGTGACCCAGCTAGGTAACCTCATCAGTGCAATCGTTGAGAAATGAAATGTCGGAAGGAAAGCCACCAAGCTCAGAGAGCGCCAAGGAGGCCAAAGTCATTTCCTTCCCTTCTCCCTCCTCCTTTCCACATCCTCCCCCCTTCTAGCACTGGTGATGTTACCTAGTTGGGTCATGAAATGTATGCAAGAAAACAACCCAGCTCAGAGACACCAAAGACCCCACAGTCCTCCTCCTCCTCTTTCTCCTCCTCCTCCTCCTCCTCCCTGCAAACACTACTCCCTTCTAGCCCTGATGCTATTACCTAGTTTGGTCATGAAATGTCTGCAAGAAAGCCACTAAGCTCAGAGAGCATGAAGGAGTTCTAGTCTTCTTCCTCCTCCTCCTCCTCCTCCTCCTCCGTCTTCTTCCTCCTCCTCCTCCTCCTCTTCTTCTTCTTCTTCTTCTTCTTCTCCCTCTTCTCCTTCTCCTCCTCCTCCTCCTGTCTTCTTCCTCCTCCTCCTCTTCTTCTTCTTCTTCTTCTTCTTCTTCTTCTCCTCCCTCTTCTCCTTCTCCTTCTCCTCCTCCTCCTCCTCCTCCTCCTCCTTCTTCTTCTCCTCCCTCTTCTCCTTCTCCTCCTCCTCCTCCTCCTCCTCCTTCTTCTTCTCCTCCCTCTTCTCCCTCCTCCTCCTCCTCCTCCTCCTCCTCCTCCTTCTCTTCTCCTTCTCCTCCTCCTCCTCCTCCTCCTTTCTTCTTCTTCTTCTTCCCCTCCTCCTCCTCCTCCGTCTTCTTCTTCTTCTTCTTCTTCTTCTTCTTCTTCTTCTTCTTCTTCTTCTTCTTCTTCTTCTTCTTCTCCTCCTCCTCCTCCTCCTCCCTCTTCTCCTTCTCCTTCTCCTCCTTCTCCCCTCTTCTTCTTCTTCTTCTTCTTCTTCTCCTCCTCCTCCTCCTCCTCCTCCTCCCCCCCCCTTAAAGTAATGAAACCTCTGCAAGAAATCCACCAAGCTCAGAGAGCACCAAGCTAAAAACATTCTCCTAAAAATATTGGTATCCGAGACTTGGTAAGGGAGGACGAGGGGACCCCAATAAATTGCTGCCAACGAAGCAAGACCCCCCCACACACACACTCTGGTCGGGTCCTCACCCCACAGAAAGCCACGTGCCCGAGGTCTGGCCTCCTAAACGCTTGCCTTCTCTTGCAGTGAAAGCCCTGGAGGAGGGGGCTCAGCCCCCCGACGCCCCAGAGGAGAGCCCGGTGGTCCCGGTCCCCCCGCCACCCCCTCTGCCCCCTCCCACCTTCCCTGCAAAGGCCGAGTAAGTCTCTGACTCCCCCCCCCAACCCTCAAAAGTGGGGCTGGTAGCTTCTCATCCTTCCGTTCAGCCACGTTGGCCGGGAACACGGAGGGGCCGTTTTCCTCCCACCCGGAAGGCAGCAACCTTGTCCAGGTTCTACAGGTGGTCCTCGAATTACAACCATTTTGCTTAGCGCCCATTCACAGTTACGACGGGCACTGAAACAAAGGGCTAAAATTCGTTTTCCAACCTGCCGACTGTTGCAACATTTTCCCCATTGTCATTTAGTCAAAATTCAGATATTTGGCAACCGACTCCTACTTACGACGGTCGCAGCGTCCCCCGGGGGGGAGAGTCATGTGATCGATCCCCTTTGGTGGCCTTCTGACAAGCGGAGTCAATGGGGGGGGGGGAAGCCGGATCCGCTTAACAACCGGGTTACTCACTTAACAACTGCAGTGGGTTCACTTAACAATTCTGGCGAGCAAGGTCGTAAAACGGGGCAAAATGTCTCGCTTGACAAATATCTCACTTAGCGACGGAAATGTGGGGCTCCGTTGTCGTCGTAGGCCGAGGACCATGCACTGTTGCTAGGCATCCCAGAAGAGCTGAATACGACAAGATCAAGGCCTTTAGAGGTTTGGGGGGGGGGAAGTGATGCTAGTGTGTGTGTGTGTGTGTGTGTGTGTGTGTGTGTGCACCCGTTCTGATGGGAAGCAAGATGGGGGTCTCTTCTCTGAAACAGCCCATTTCCCCTTCCTCCAATCCAAAAGACCCCCCCCCCAAATGAAGGGGGGGTGTTCTGGACCAATTAGTTAGATGGATCTGTATGTTTGAATGTTTGGCATTTATTGGGTTAAGCACTGTCTCCTTAAGAGATGGCTTATGGGTAATGTAGTTTAGCTATTCAGTTATCTTAAAAGAATTGAACCACCAATATTCCCATTTTAGGCCAAAGTCCCTTTTCCCAGTTTCAGCCAGTCCGGATTCCTGAGTCACCCAGGACTGGGCAGCTGGTCACCCCCGGGGAGGGGGGGCACTAGGGGGCTTCTGGGCAATCCGGGTCTGCTTCCTTTTGCTACGGAGAGTCCTCAGCTTACGACCGCAATTGAGTCCAAAATTTCCGTCGCTAAGCGAGACAGTTGTTAAGTGAGTTTTGCCTCACTTTATGACCTTTCCTGCCATTTTCAAGCTGATCCCTGCAGTCGTTAAGTGGGCCACACAGTTGTTAAGTGAATCCAGCTTCCCCCACTGACTCTGCTGGTCGCAAAAGGGGATCGCCTGACCCCCAAGGTGTGTAACCGTCACAAAGAATTGCCCAGCAGGCGAATTTTGACCACATGGCGGTAAACAGGCCGCAACGGTGGGAAGTAGGAAAACTGGTCCTTTTTTAGGGCTGTTGCATCTTCCAACGGTCATTAAATGGACAGTTGTAAGTCGAGGCCTAGCTGTAGCTCCCCAGCGTGCCTGCTGAGAGGCTTTCCTAGTGGTGCCCCATCCTTTCTTTGGGAGCAGCCAGAAGCACCAGGTGCTGCCCCCCCTGGGACGCAGGTGGCCAGGAGTGCTGGGTGAAGCCGGGGGGGGGGAGTTCTGGGGGGGAGGGGACTGCAGGGCAGGGAAGTTGGACCCCAGCTGGAAGGGGGGGGAACATCTGGAAAAGCTTGACCTTCCCCCTTTCCCTGCAGCCCCCTGATGGCCCTTCGGGAGAGGAAAGGCGCACAGCAGACAAAAAGGGGTAAGTGGGCAAGGGGGAAGCCAGGACCCCTGGCACTTGGCCCCAACACCCCCTCCCCCATGGATGGGGGATGGGATTGTTCAGAAAGTCTCCCCAAGGAGAGCCTTCTTCTGCTCTCATAACCTGGATGGATGGATGGATGAAGAAGGAAAAAAGGAAGGAAGGAAAGAAGGAAGGAAAGAAGAAAGGAAGGAAGGTAAAAAGGAAAAAGTGAGTGAGGAAGGAAGGAAGGAAAGAAGGAAAAGGAAAACGTGAGGAACGAAGGAAAAAGGAAAGGGAACAAGGAAGGAAAAGGAAAAAGTGAATGAGGAAGGAAGGAAGGAAAGAAGGGAAGAAGGAAGGAAGGAAGGAAAAGGAAAAAGTGAATGAGGAAGGAAGGAAAGAAGGGAAGAAGGGAAGAAGGAAGGAAGGAAAAGTGAATGAGGAAGGAAGGAAAGAAGGGAAGAAGGGAAGAAGGAAGAAAGGAAGGAAGGAAGGAAGAAAAAGGAAAAAGTGAGTGAGGAAGGAAGGAAGGAAAGAAGAAAAGAAGGAAGGAAGGAAGGAAGGAAGGAAGGAAGGAAGGAAGGAAGGAAGGAAGGAAAAGGAAAAAGTGAGTGAGGAAGGAAGGAAGGAAAGAAATAAAGGAAAAGGGAAGAAGGAAGGAAAACGAAAAAGTGAATGAGGAAGGAAGGAAAGAAGGAAGGAAGGAAGGAAGGAAAAAGAAAAAGTGAATGAGGAAGGAAGGAAAGAAGGGAAGAAGGAAGGAAGGAAAAGTGAATGAGGAAGGAAGGAAGGGAAGAAGGGAAGAAGGAAGAAAGGAAGGAAGGAAGGAAGGAAAAGGAAAAAGTGAGTGAGGAAGGAAGGAAGGAAAGAAGAAAAGAAGGAAGGAAGGAAGGAAGGAAGGAAGGAAGGAAGGAAGGAAGGAAGGAAAAGGAAAAAGTGAGTGAGGAAGGAAGGAAAGAAGAAAAGGAAGGAAGGAAGGAAGGAAAAGGAAAAAGTGAGTGAAGAAGGAAGGAAAGAAATAAAGGAAAGAAGGGAAGAAGGAAGGAAAAAGAAAAAGTGAGTGAGGAAAGAAGGGAAGAAGGAAGGAAGGAAGGAAGGAAGGAAGAAGGAAAATTATAAAATTAGGAAGCCTCCATGTTTTGAGACAGCACAGATAGTCCTGCACTTATGGTCACAAATGAGCCAAAAATTTCTGTTGCTAAGGAAGACAGTTTTGAAGACAGTTTGGCCCCATTTTTACGACCTTCCTTGCCATAGTTGTTAAGTGAATCACAGCAGTAGCTAAATCAGTCACCCGGTTGTGAAGTGAACCGGGCTTCTCCCATTTGACTTCGCCTATCAGAAGGTCGCAAAAGGGATCAAGTGACACCCCCGCCTCAGGGAGGCTGCGACCGTCATAAACACGAGTCAGTCGCCAAGCATCTGAATTTTGATATCATGACCATGGGAGATGCTGTAATGGTCATAAGTGTGAGAACGGGCCCTAAATCCCCTTTTCCAGTGCCGTTGCAACTTTGAACGGTCACTAAATGAACCGTCGTAAGTCGAGGACAGCCTGTATATTAGGAAATACCGACTTACTAGTAAATCGGAGGGCCGATTTGTCCTCTCCCTGTGGGCAGGAGACCTCCGCTCGGACGAGGCCGTGGCCAAAGCCCTGGAGGAGATGATGGGCCGGATCAAGGGCGGAGTGGCGCTGCGGCCAGTGAGGCGGGGGGCCGAGTCCCCCTCCCAGGTAAGGCGAGGCCAGGGAGGGGGTCACAGGCTGGAGGGGAAAGGCAGGGGGGAAGCAGTCAAGGCGCCCACAAAATCCCACCGCGGTTCAGCCAAGTCAGGTAGTCCTCGACTTACGGCCACAATTGAGCCTAACACATTGCTAAGCGAGAGAAAGGCAGCTTTGCTCCGTTTTACGGCCTTTCTTGCCACAGTTCTTGTGTGAATCCCTGCGGCTGTCAATTTTAGCAACACGATTGTTAAGGGAATCACGTTTCCCCCCCCCCCCCCGCCGCCAAAGGGGATCACGTGCCACACACAACCCCGGGATGCCGCGCCCGTCATAAATCCGAGTCCGTTGCCAAGCGTCTTGGATTTTGATCACCTGACCGCGGGGACGCTGCAACGGGATTGTGTGAACCAAACGGTCCCATTTTCAGGGCCGTCGTAACTTTGGATGGGCACTAAATGCGGCCGTTGTAAGCCGAGGACTGCCTGTGTTTTCACGCCCTCTTCGGCATGGGGGGATGGCTGAGGAATTGTGAGAAGGCCACAATGTGGCAACCCCCCGTGGATTGTGGAACAGGGGTGGGTCTCTTCGGGGTCCCTCTTCCAAACGGCGTCCGAGCGAAGCGCCAGCTAACCGGATTTACCCCCCCCCCATTTTTCTCTTAGCCCCCGTCTGCCGCGGTGAACAAGCGGAGGAGCGCGGCCGTGGAGCTGCAAGACCTGCTGGTGAGAGTCAATTGTGGGTTTGTGTGTGTGCAAGACCTCGAGGGCAGCAGCTGACACAGGGAGTCCTCAATTTACGACAGTTTGTTTAGCGACCAACGTTACAAAGGCGCAGAAAAAAGCCACTTATGACCAATTTTCACACGACTCCCCAGGGTCACGTGATCAAAATTCAGACGCTGGACCACTGACTCACACTAACGACGGTCGCAATGTCCCGAGGTCGTGCGATTCCCCATCTGCCACAAGCAAAGTCAATGGGGGGAAGCCAGATTCGCTTAACGACCGTTTCACTAACTTAACGACCGCAGTGGTTCTCTTAAGGGCCAAAAAAGTCGTAAAATAGGGCAAAGCTCACTTAACGAATGTCTCTGGCTTAGCAACAGAAATTTTTTGGGGGGGGGGTCACTTGAGGTTGTAAATTGAGGACTACCTGCATGGGACATGGCCACTGTTGCATGCCACGTCCTCCTAGGACAGCAGGCACTGCGGAAGCCTTTGCCGCTCCCTCAGTTGGGGGAGCCTAGAAAGGGGTGGACGGCCCCTCAAAATACATTAGGAGAATCTCAAAAGCTGCTCACTCGTCCGCCAGCATGCATCCCCGTGGAAAGAGTGGCCCAGATGCTTCCTCTCCATCGTGGTGACATTGATTGCCGCCTCCGGCGCCAACTGGCTGCAAGAATCAAGCCACAACTGGCTTTCGTGGCTAAGGCGGGACTAGAACTCACCGTCTCCTGGTGATTGGCCCAAAGTCTCCCAACCTCCTTTCATGGCTATGGCGGGACTAGAACTCACTGTCTCCTGGTGATTGGGCCAGTCAGCCAACTGGCTTTCCTGCCTGAGGTGGGACTCACCGTCTCCTGGTGATTGGCCCAAAGTCACCTAGCTGCCTTTCATGGCTAAGGCAGGACTAGAACTCACCGTCTCCTGGTGATTGGCCAAAGTCACCTAGTTGGCTTTCATGGCTAAGGCGGGACTAGAACTCACCATCTCCTGGTGATTGGCCCAAAGTCACCTAGTTAGCTTTCATGGCTAAGGCGGGACTAAAACTCTCCCATCTCCTGGTGATTGGCTCAAAGTCACCTAGCTGCCTTTCATGGCTAAGGCGGGACTAGAACTCACTGTCTCCTGGTGATTGGCCCAAAGTCACCTAGTTAGCTTTCATGGTTAAGATGAGGCTAGAACTCTCCATCGCCTGGTGATTGGCCCAAAGTCACCTTGTTGGCTTTTATAGCTAAGGCGGGACTAGAACTCACCGTCTCCTGGTGATTGGCCCAAAGTCTTCCAACCAGCTTTCATGCCTAAGGTAAGATAGAACTCCCGGTTTCCAGGTTTCAAGCCTGGCGCCTTCCCCGAATCCAAACCACGTCTCCAGGTCCGCCCAGCTCCATCCCTCCCGATGTTCTCCTCCGCAGAGTGCCACGACCAGGCCACGAAAGCGATCCAGCCGGCGTAAGGGCAGCCAGAAGAAGCAACTGGTGGACAATCAGCTTGAGAAGCTCCTGCAGAGACGGCGGCGTATAGTTGACCAGGCGCCGGTCATGACCAAGCCCTCCATCCCAGCTGCAGACCAGGGGCTCCTGCCTCCTGTCCCCGGGGCCAGGGGAGAAGACCACGCAGCTTCACCCGTGAGGCTCCCAAGGGGCCTCCAGCCCAACCAGTCAGAGTCCCCGGAGACTAGCAAAGGTCTACCAGGTAGGAACCGGTGTGCTGGACTACCCTCACGGATTGGATGATTTTTTGCCATGCGCACTTCAGTTTGAGGTCTCTCGTCCCACAGAAGACAATTTCTGGGTGTCCTGTGGATGGGAAAACAGATGCATGTGTGAATCCATCCGCGGGCCCGTATGTTATCGAGTGTGGGGTGGCCGTTTCAGAGCTTCCTTGCAGAATATTCAGGAAGAAGATAATTCCTACAGTAGGGATCAGTCAATATTTTAGGACCTGTGGACTTCAACAAAGCTGGCTCAGGAATTCTGGGAGTTGAAGTCCACAGGTCCTAAAGTTGCCATAGTGGCCCGCCCGTCTTAGGCATTGGGGTCTCCACAGAAGCACCATCTCTGAACACACAACACAGGTTTAAAAAAGGAGCAGCGCTTTGATGTCACCGTTGTGGCCGCCATCTTGACTTTTTTGACCTACTCTGCAGTCCTTTCCTCCTGCCAACGGGATGCAAACTATTCTAAACTCAAAGCAGGCTTCGTGACTGTGTTGTGCAAGGCCACGCTTGGACCACTGGGTCCAGTTCTGGTTTGCCACAATCCCCCCCAAAAAGCGACTGAGATTCTGGAAAAAGTGCAGAGAAGAGCAACTAAGAGGATTAAAGGCCTGGAGACTAAAACATGTGAGAAAGAGCCGGTTACCGCTAGTTTAATGAAAAGAGGGACTACCAGGGGGAAACAGGATAGCAGTCTTCCAGTATCTCAGGGGCTGCCCCAAAGAAGAGGCAGTCAAGCTATTCTCCAAGGCGCCTGAAGGCAGGACAAGAAGCAACGGATGGAAACTCATCAAGGAGAGAAGCAACCTAGAATGAAGGAGAAACTTCCTAACAGGGAGGTCAATTAACCAGTAGAACTGCTTGCCACTGGAAGTTGTGGGTGCTTCATCACTGGAGATTTTAAAGGAGAGACTCGACAGTCACCTGTCTGAAATGGTCTAGGGCACAGGTCGGCAACCTGCGGCTCCGGAGCCACATGCGACTCTTTTGAGCCTTCCCCTGTAGCTCCCAGCCTCCTCTGCCATTTGCAGAGAGAGGCAGTTGCGCTTCCCTGCTTCGCTCTCTCTCTCTCTCTCTCTCTCTCTCTCTCTCTCTCTCTCTCTGTGTGTGTGTGTGTAAAAGAGAGTGCACTCACAGTGTTCTCCGAGGAGCTGAAAAGCTTTTGGGGCGAGGCTCCTCCCTTTGCTGCGTCTCTGCAGGAAGCAGGAAGGCGAGGAGAGAGCTAGCTAGCCCAGCTATGAGCTGGCTCAGGAATTCTGGGAGTTGAAGTCCATGAGTCATAAAAGAGCCGAGGTTGCCTACCCTTGCCCTAGGCCAGAGATAGGCAACCTTGGCTCTTTTATGACTGGTGGACTTCAACTCCCAGCATTCCTGAGCCAGCCACGCTGAGGGGAAAGGGAGAGGTTTCCAAGCTGAGCCAGGCTGGCTGAGGAATTCTGGGAGTTGAAGTCTACCAGTCATAAAAGAGCCAAGGTTGCCTATCTCTGGCCTAGGCCTAGGCCGCTTTATGACTCGTGGACTTCAACTCCCAGAATTCCTGAGCCAGCCATGCTGAGGGGAAAGGGAGAGGTTTCCAAGCTGAGCCACGCTGGCTCAGGAATTCTGGGAGTTGAAGTTCATGAGTCAAGAAGGGGCCTAGGCCAGTGGTAGGCAAGCTTGGCTCTTTTGTGACTGGTGGACTTCAACTCCCAGAATTCCTCAGCCTGGCACGCTGGCTGAGGAATTTTGGGAGTTGAAGTCCACTCCTGTTAAAGTTTATATCAGGTGTCTTCCCACTTGGCCCTTTGATGACTTGTGGACTTCAACTCCCAGAATTCCTCAGCCAGGCACGCTGGCTGAGGAATTCTGAGAGTTGAAGTCCACTCCTCTTAGTCTATATCCGGGGTCTTCCAACTTGGCCCTTTGATGACTTGTGGACTTCAACTCCCAGAATTCCTCAGCCAGGCACGCTGGCTGAGGAATTTTGGGAGTTGAAGTCCACTCCTGTTAAAGTTTATATCAGGGGTCTTCCCACTTGGCCCTTTGATGACTTGTGGACTTCAACTCCCAGAATTCCTCAGCCAGGCACGCTGGCTGAGGAATTCTGAGAGTTGAAGTCCACTCCTCTTAGTCTATATCCGGGGTCTTCCAACTTGGCCCTTTGATGACTTGTGGACTTCAACTCCCAGAATTCCTCAGCCAGGCACCCCTAGCCTTCCTGTCCTGGGAGATCTTCTCCCCAGGGATTCAGCTGCAGGGCTTTGGACTCCGGCAGGTGAAGGACCTGGAGACCCAGCTGGCGGAACGGCCACTGCCAGAGGAGCTGGCCAGGCTGCAGGCCACATTGGCCACAGCCGAGGAAGGAAAGGCACACCTGGAGCAGCGACTTCTCCGGGCAGAGGAGAAATGCGCCAGCCTGGAGCGAAAAGGTCAGAGGTTTGCTGGTCTGGCGTGGAGTCCAAGGAATTTGGGGGGAAGGAGATGCGAAAGAGGAGCACACCCAGAGCAAAGTGCCCTTGCTGGACCACAGGCTGGCCAGAGACACTTCAGCCTGGCCTGTTATGGGGAAAACCGCTGCAGGTCAGCTCAAGAGTTTGGATAACCCTCCGAGACTTTTGGGGGTCCTGGGTGCCCTCTGAGCTGGGTGGTGTCTTTGCAGACATTTCGTGACCCAGCTAGGTAACCTCATCAGTGCAATCGTTGAGAAATGAAATGTCGGAAGGAAAGCCACCAAGCTCAGAGAGCGCCAAGGAGGCCAAAGTCATTTCCTTCCCTTCTCCCTCCTCCTTTCCACATCCTCCCCCCTTCTAGCACTGGTGATGTTACCTAGTTGGGTCATGAAATGTATGCAAGAAAACAACCCAGCTCAGAGACACCAAAGACCCCACAGTCCTCCTCCTCCTCTTTCTCCTCCTCCTCCTCCTCCTCCCTGCAAACACTACTCCCTTCTAGCCCTGATGCTATTACCTAGTTTGGTCATGAAATGTCTGCAAGAAAGCCACTAAGCTCAGAGAGCATGAAGGAGTTCTAGTCTTCTTCCTCCTCCTCCTCCTCCTCCTCCTCCGTCTTCTTCCTCCTCCTCCTCCTCCTCTTCTTCTTCTTCTTCTTCTTCTTCTCCCTCTTCTCCTTCTCCTCCTCCTCCTCCTGTCTTCTTCCTCCTCCTCCTCTTCTTCTTCTTCTTCTTCTTCTTCTTCTTCTCCTCCCTCTTCTCCTTCTCCTTCTCCTCCTCCTCCTCCTCCTCCTCCTCCTTCTTCTTCTCCTCCCTCTTCTCCTTCTCCTCCTCCTCCTCCTCCTCCTCCTTCTTCTTCTCCTCCCTCTTCTCCTTCTCCTCCTCCTCCTCCTCCTCCTTTCTTCTTCTTCTTCTTCCCCTCCTCCTCCTCCTCCGTCTTCTTCTTCTTCTTCTTCTTCTTCTTCTTCTTCTTCTTCTTCTTCTTCTTCTTCTTCTTCTTCTTCTTCTTCTTCTTCTCCTCCTCCTCCTCCTCCTCCCTCTTCTCCTTCTCCTTCTCCTCCTTCTCCCCTCTTCTTCTTCTTCTTCTTCTTCTTCTCCTCCTCCTCCTCCTCCTCCTCCTCCCCCCCCCTTAAAGTAATGAAACCTCTGCAAGAAATCCACCAAGCTCAGAGAGCACCAAGCTAAAAACATTCTCCTAAAAATATTGGTATCCGAGACTTGGTAAGGGAGGACGAGGGGACCCCAATAAATTGCTGCCAACGAAGCAAGACCCCCCCACACACACACTCTGGTCGGGTCCTCACCCCACAGAAAGCCACGTGCCCGAGGTCTGGCCTCCTAAACGCTTGCCTTCTCTTGCAGTGAAAGTCCTGGAGGAGGGGGCTCAGCCCCCCGACGCCCCAGAGGAGAGCCCGGTGGTCCCGGTCCCCCCGCCACCCCCTCTGCCCCCTCCCACCTTCCCTGCAAAGGCCGAGTAAGTCTCTGACTCCCCCCCCCAACCCTCAAAAGTGGGGCTGGTAGCTTCTCATCCTTCCGTTCAGCCACGTTGGCCGGGAACACGGAGGGGCCGTTTTCCTCCCACCCGGAAGGCAGCAACCTTGTCCAGGTTCTACAGGTGGTCCTCGAATTACAACCATTTTGCTTAGCGCCCATTCACAGTTACGACGGGCACTGAAACAAAGGGCTAAAATTCGTTTTCCAACCTGCCGACTGTTGCAACATTTTCCCCATTGTCATTTAGTCAAAATTCAGATATTTGGCAACCGACTCCTACTTACGACGGTCGCAGCGTCCCCCGGGGGGGAGAGTCATGTGATCGATCCCCTTTGGTGGCCTTCTGACAAGCGGAGTCAATGGGGGGGGGGGAAGCCGGATCCGCTTAACAACCGGGTTACTCACTTAACAACTGCAGTGGGTTCACTTAACAATTCTGGCGAGCAAGGTCGTAAAACGGGGCAAAATGTCTCGCTTGACAAATATCTCACTTAGCGACGGAAATGTGGGGCTCCGTTGTCGTCGTAGGCCGAGGACCATGCACTGTTGCTAGGCATCCCAGAAGAGCTGAATACGACAAGATCAAGGCCTTTAGAGGTTTGGGGGGGGGGAAGTGATGCTAGTGTGTGTGTGTGTGTGTGTGTGTGTGTGTGTGTGCACCCGTTCTGATGGGAAGCAAGATGGGGGTCTCTTCTCTGAAACAGCCCATTTCCCCTTCCTCCAATCCAAAAGACCCCCCCCCAAATGAAGGGGGGGTGTTCTGGACCAATCAGTTAGATGGGTCTGTATGGTTGAATGTTTGGCATTTATTGGGTTAAGCACTGTCTCCTTAAGAGATGGCTTATGGGTAATGTAGTTTAGCTAGTCTGTCTCCTTAAGAGATGGCTTATGGGTAATGTAGTTTAGCTATTCAGTTATCTTAAAAGAATTGAACCGCCAATATTCCCATTTTAGGCCAAAGTCCGTTTTCCCAGTTTCAGCCAGTCCGGATTCCTGAGTCACCCAGGACTAGGCAGCTGGTCACCCCCGGGAAGGGGGGGCACTAGGGGGTTTCTGGGCAGTCCGGGTCTGCTTCCTTTTGCTATGTAGAGTCCTCAGTTTACGACCGCAATCGAGTCCAAAATTTCTGTCGCTAAGCGAGACAGTTGTGAGTTTTGCCTCACTTTACGACCTTCCCTGCCGTTTTCAAGCTGATCCCTGCAGTCGTTAAGTGGGCCACACAGTTGTTAAGTGAATCCAGCTTCCCCCACTGACTCTGCTGGTCGCAAAAGGGGATCGCCTGACCCCCAAGGTGTGTAACCGTCACAAAGAATTGCCCAGCATGCGAATTTTGACCACGTGGCGATAAACAGGCCGCAACGGTGGGAAGTAGGAAAACTGGTCCTTTTTCAGGGCTGTTGCATCTTCCAACGGTCATTAAATGGACGGTTGTAAGTCGAGGCTAACTGTAGCTCCCCAGTGTGCTTGCCGAGAGGCTTTCCTAGTGGTGCCCCATCCTTTCTTTGGGAGCAGCTAGAAGCACCAGGTGCTGCCCCCCCTGGGACGCAGGTGGCCAGGAGTGCTGGGTGAAGCCGGGGGGGGAGTTCTGGGGGGGAGGGGGCTGCAGGGCAGGGAAGTTGGACCCCAGCTGGAAGGGGGGGGGAACATCTGGAAAAGCTTGACCTTCCCCCTTTCCCTGCAGCCCCCTGATGGCCCTTCGGGAGAGGAAAGGCGCACAGCAGACAAAAAGGGGTAAGTGGGCAAGGGGGAAGCCAGGACCCCTGGCACTTGGCCCCAACACCCCCTCCCCCCTGGATGGGGGATGGGATTGTTCAGAAAGTCTCCCCAAGGAGAGCCTTCTTCTGCTCTCATAACCTGGATGGATGGATGGATGAAGAAGGAAAAAAGGAAGGAAGGAAAGAAGAAAGGAAGGAAGGTAAAAAGGAAAAAGTGAGTGAGGAAGGAAGGAAGGAAAGAAGGAAAAGGAAAACGTGAGGAACGAAGGAAAAAGGAAAGGGAACAAGGAAGGAAAAGGAAAAAGTGAATGAGGAAGGAAGGAAGGAAAGAAGGGAAGAAGGAAGGAAGGAAGGAAAAGGAAAAAGTGAATGAGGAAGGAAGGAAAGAAGGGAAGAAGGGAAGAAGGAAGGAAGGAAAAGTGAATGAGGAAGGAAGGAAAGAAGGGAAGAAGGGAAGAAGGAAGGAAGGAAGAGTGAATGAGGAAGGAAGGAAGGGAAGAAGGGAAGAAGGAAGGAAGGAAGGAAAAGGAAAAAGTGAGTGAGGAAGGAAGGAAGGAAGGAAGGAAGGAAAAGGAAAAAGTGAGTGAAGAAGGAAGGAAAGAAATATAGGAAAGAAGGAAAGAAGGAAGGGAAATAAAGGAAAAGGGAAGAAGGAAGGAAAACAAAAAAGTGAATGAGGAAGGAAGGAAAGAAGGAAGGAAGGAAAAAGAAAAAGTGAGTGAGGAAAGAAGGGAAGAAGGAAGGAAGGAAGGAAGAAGGAAAATTATAAAACTAGGAAGCCTCCATGTTTTGAGACAGCACAGATAGTCCTGCACTTATGGTCACAAATGAGCCAAAAATTTCTGTTGCTAAGGAAGACAGTTTTGAAGACAGTTTGGCCCCATTTTTACGACCTTCCTTGCCATAGTTGTTAAGTGAATCACAGCAGTAGCTAAATCAGTCACCCGGTTGTGAAGTGAACCGGGCTACTCCCATTTAACTTCGCCTGTCAGAAGGTCGCAAAAGGGATCACGTGACACCCCCCCCCCGGGACGCTGCGACCGTCATAAACACGAGTCAGTCGCAAAGCGTCTGAATTTTGATATCATGACCATGGGAGATGCTGTAATGGTCATAAGTGTGAGAAAGGGCCCTAAATCCCCTTTTCCAGTGCCGTTGCAACTTTGAACAGTCACTAAATGAACCGTCGTAAGTCGAGGACAGCCTGTATATTAGGAAATACCGACTTACTAATAAATCGCAGGGCTGATTTGTCCTCTCCCTGTGGGCAGGAGACCTCCGCTCGGACGAGGCCGTGGCCAAAGCCCTGGAGGAGATGATGGGCCGGATCAAGGGCGGAGTGGCGCTGCGGCCAGTGAGGCGGGGGGCCGAGTCCCCCTCCCAGGTAAGGCGAGGCCAGGGAGGGGGTCACAGGCTGGAGGGGAAAGGCAGGGGGGAATCAGTCAAGGCGCCCACAAAATCCCACCACGGTTCAGCCAATTCAGGTAGTCCTCGACTTACGGCCACAATTGAGCCTAACACATTGCTAAGCGAGAGAAAGGCAGCTTTGCTCCGTTTTACGGCCTTTCTTGCCACAGTTCTTGTGTGAATCCCTGCGGCTGTCAATTTTAGCAACACGATTGTTAAGGGAATCACGTTTCCCCCCCCTCGCCAAAGGGGATCACGTGCCACACACAACCCCGGGATGCCACGCCCGTCATAAATCCGAGTCCGTTGCCAAGCGTCTTGGATTTTGATCACCTGACCGCGGGGACGCTGCAACGGGATTGTGTGAACCAAACGGTCCCATTTTCAGGGCCGTCGTAACTTTGGACGGGCACTAACTGCAGCCGTTGTAAGCCGAGGACTGCCTGTGTTTTCACGCCCTCTTCAGCACGGGGGGAAGGCTGAGGAATTGCGAGAAGGCCACAATGTGGCAACCTCCCGTGGATTGTGGAACAGGGGTGGCTCTCCTCGAGGTCCCTCTTCCAAACGGCGTCCGAGCGAAGCGCCAGCTAACTGGATTTACCCCCCCCATTTTTCTCTTAGCCCCCGTCTGCCACGGCGAACAAGTGGAGGAGCGCGGCCGTGGAGCTGCAAGACCTGCTGGTGAGAGTCAATTGTGGGTTTGTGTGTGTGCACGACCACGAGGGCAGCAGCTGACGCAGGGAGTCCTCAATTTACGACAGTTTGTTTAGTGACCAACGTTACAAAGGCGCAGAAAAAAGCCACTTATGACCAATTTTCATACGACTCCCCAGGGTCACGTGATCAAAATTCAGACGCTGGACCACTGACTCACACTAACGACGGTCGCAATGTCCCGAGGTCGTGCGATTCCCCATCTGCCACAAGCAAAGTCAATGGGGGGAAGCCAGATTCGCTTAACGACCGTTTCACTAACTTAACGACCGCAGTGGTTCTCTTAAGGGCCAAAAAAAGTCGTAAAATAGGGCAAAGCTCACTTAACAAATGTCTCTGGCTTAGCAACAGAAATTTTTTTGGGGGGGGGGTCACTTGAGGTTGTAAATTGAGGACTACCTGCATGGGACATGGCCACTGTTGCATGCCACGTTCTCCTAGGACAGCAGGCACTGCGGGAGCCTTTGCCGCTCCCTCAGTTGGGGGAGCCTAGAAAGGGGCGGACGGCCCCTCAAAATACATGAGGAGAATCTCAAAAGCTGCTCACTCGTCCGCCAGCGTGCATCCCCGTGGAAAGAGTGGCCCAGACGCTTCCTCTCCATTGTGGTGACATTGATTGCCGCCTCCAGCGCCAATTGGCTGCAAGAGTCAAGCCACAACTGGCTTTCATGGCTAAGGCGGGACTAGAACTCACCGTCTCCTGGTGATTGGGCCAGACAACTGGCTTTCCTGCCTGAGGTGGGGCTAGAACTCACCGTCTCCTGGTGATTGGCCCAAAGTCACCTAGTTAGCTTTCATGGTTAAGGTGGGGCTAGAAATCACCGTCTCCTGGTGATTGGCCCAAAGTCACCTAGCTGCCTTTCATGGCTAAGGCAGGACTAGAACTCACCGTCTCCTGGTGATTGGCCCAAAGTCACCTAGTTAGCTTTCATGGTTAAGGTGGGACTAGAACTCACCGTCTCCTGGTGATTGGCCCAAAGTCACCTAGTTAGCTTTCATGGTTAAGGTGGGACTAGAACTCACTGTCTCCTGGTGATTGGCCCAAAGTCACCTAGTTAGCTTTCATGGCTAAGGCGGGACTAGAACTCACCGTCTCCTGGTGATTGGCCCAAAGTCACCTAGTTAGCTTTCATGGCTAAGGCGGGACTAGAACTCTCCATTGCCTGGTGATTGGCCCAAAGTCACCTAGTTGGCTTTCATGGCTAAGGCGGGACTAGAACTCTGCATCGCCTGGTGATTGGCCCAAAGTCACCTCGTTGGCTTTCATGGCTAAGGTGGGACTAGAACTCACTGTCTCCTGGTGATTGGGCCAGACAATTGGCTTTCCTGCCTGAGGTGGGACTAGAACTCACTGTCTTCTGGTGATTGGCCCAAAGTCACCTGGTTGGCTTTCATGGCTAAGGCGGGACTAGAACTCTCCATCGCCTGGTGATTGGCCCAAAGTCACCTCGTTGGCTTTCATGGCTAAGGTGGGACTAGAACTCACTGTCTCCTGGTGATTGGGCCAGACAATTGGCTTTCCTGCCTGAGGTGGGACTAGAACTCACTGTCTTCTGGTGATTGGCCCAAAGTCACCTGGTTGGCTTTCATGGCTAAGGCGGGACTAGAACTCACAGTCTCCTCGTGATTGGCCCAAAGTCATCTAGTTGGCTTTCATGGCTAAGGCGGGACTAGAACTCTCCATCGCCTGGTGATTGGCCCAAAGTCACCTTGTTGGCTTTTATAGCTAAGGCGGGACTAGAACTCACCGTCTCCTGGTGATTGGCCCAAAGTCTTCCAACCAGCTTTCATGCCTAAGGTAAGACTAGAACTCCCGGTTTCCAGGTTTCAAGCCTGGCGCCTTCCCCGAATCCAAACCGCGTCTCCAGGTCCGCCCAGCTCCATCCCTCCCGATGTTCTCCTCCGCAGAGTGCCACGAGCAGGCCACGGAAGCGATCCAGCCGGCGTAAGGGCAGCCAGAAGAAGCAACTGGTGGACCATCAGCTTGAGAAGCTCCTGCAGAGACGGCGGCGTATAGTTGACCAGGCGCCGGTCCTGACCGAGCCCTCCATCCCAGCTGCAGACCAGGGGCTCCTGCCTCCTGTCCCCGGGGCCAGGGGAGAAGACCACGCAGCTTCACCCGTGAGGCTCCCAAGGGGCCTCCAGCCCAACCAGTCAGAGTCCCCGGAGACTAGCAAAGGTCTACCAGGTAGGAACCGGTGTGCTGGACTACCCTCACGGATTGGATGATTTTTTGCCATGCGCACTTCAGTTTGAGGTCTCTCGTCCCACAGAAGACAATTTCTGGGTGTCCTGTGGATGGGAAAACAGATGCATGTGTGAATCCATCCACGGTCCCGTGTGTTATCGAGTGTGGGGTGGCCGTTTCAGAGCTTCCTTGCAGAATATTCAGGAAGAAGATAATTCCTACAGTAGGGATCAGTCACTATTTTAGGACCTGTGGACTTCAACTCCCAGAATTCCTGAGCCAGCTTTGCTGGCTCAGGAATTCTGGGAGTTGAAGTCCACAGGTCCTAAAGTTGCCATAGTGGCCCGCCCCTGTCCTAGGCACTGGGGTCTCCACAGAAGCACCATCTCTGAACACACAACACAGGTTTAAAAAAGGAGCAGCGCTTTGATGTCACCGTTGTGGCCGCCATCTTGACTTTTTTGACCTACTCTGCAGTCCCTTCCTCCTGCCAACGGGATGCAAACTATTCCAAACTCAAAGCACGCTTCGTGACTGTGTTGCACAAGGCCACGCTTGGACCACTGGGTCCAGTTCTGGTTTGCCACAATTCCCCCCAAAAAAGAGATTGAGATTCTGGAAAAAGTGCAGAGAAGAGCAACTAAGAGGATTAAAGGCCTGGAGACTAAAACATGTGAGAAAGAGCCGGTTACCGCTAGTTTAATGAAAAGAGGGACTACCAGGGGGAAACAGGATAGCAGTCTTCCAGTATCTCAGGGGCTGCCCCAAAGAAGAGGCAGTCAAGCTATTCTCCAAGGCGCCTGAAGGCAGGACAAGAAGCAACGGATGGAAACTCATCAAGGAGAGAAGCAACCTAGAATGAAGGAGAAACTTCCTAACAGGGAGGTCAATTAACCAGTGGAACTGCTTGCCACCGGAAGTTGTGGGTGCTTCATCACTGGAGATTTTAAAGGAGAGACTCGACAGTCACCTGTCTGAAATGGTCTAGGGCACAGGTCGGCAACCTGCGGCTCCGGAGCCGCATGCGACTCTTTTGAGCCTTCCCCTGTAGCTTCCAGCCTCCTCTGCCATTTGCAGAGAGAGACAGAGAGGCAGTTGCGCTTCCCTGCTTCTCTCTCTGTCTGTCTGTGTGTGTGTGTGTGTGTGTGTGTGTGTGTAAAAGAGAGTGCACTCACAGTGTTCTCCGAGGAGCTGAAAAGCTTACTGGGCGGAGCTCCTCCCTTTGCTGCGTCTCTGCAGGAAGCAGGAAGGGGAGGAGAGAGCTAGCTAGCCCAGCTATGCTGGCTCAGGAATTCTGGGAGTTGAAGTCCATGAGTCATAAAAGAGCCGAGGTTGCCTACCCCTGGTCTAGGGCAAGGGTAGGCAACCTTGGCTCTTTTATGACTCATGGACTTCAACTCCCAGAATTCCTGAGCCAGCCATGCTGAGGGGAAAGGGAGAGTTTCCAAGCTGAGCCATGTTGGCTCAGGAATTCTGGGAGTTGAAGTCCCCAAGTCATAAAAGAGCCAAGTTGCCTATCTCTGGCCTAGGCCTAGGCTGCTTTATGATTCATGGACTTAAACTCCCAGAATTCCTGAGCCAGCATGGCTCAGCTTGGAAACCTCTCCCTTTCCCCTCAGCATGGCTGGCTCAGGGATTCTGGGAGTTGAAGTCCACCAGTCATAAAAGAGCCAAGGTTGCCCACCCCTGGCCTAGGGCTAGGCCGCTTTATGACTGGTGGACTTCAACTCCCAGAATCCCTGAGCCAGCCATGCTGAGGGGAAAGGGAGAGGTTTCCAAGCTGAGCCAGGCTGGCTCAGGAATTCTGGGAGTTGAAGTTCACGAGTCAAGAAGGGGCCTAGGCCAGTGGTAGGCAAGCTTGGCTCTTTTATGTCTGGTGGACTTCAACTCCCAGAATTCCTGAGCCAGCATGGTTCAGCTTGGAAACCATACTTTCCCCTCAGCATGGCTGGCTGAGGAATTCTGGGAGTTGAAGTCCACCAGACATAAAAGAGCCAAGGTTGCCTACCTCTGGTATAGGGCAAAAGTCCGCAACCTTAACACCTTGAAGACTTGTGGATTTCAGCTCCCAGAATTCCTCAGCCAGCCTAGACAAGTCCACAAGTCTTCAAGTTGTCAAGGTGGCAGACCCCTGGTATAGGGGCTCCTGCTTGAGCAGGGGGTTGGACTAGATGACCTCCAAGGTTCCTTCCACCTCCAGGCTTCTCTGGTTTCTGTCCGATCTCTTTGACCTCGTCTCACCTGGTTCTTTCCTCTTCATCTCTTAAGGTGAAGCTGACCAGCTGACCGCAGGAGCCCCCGTGCACCCCAGGCCGAAGATTGCGGAGGTGGCTTGGCTGTAACCACAGGCAGCGTCCCTTCCGGTCAGCAAAAGGACCGGCTCCATCCACCGAGGACCTTGCTCAGCCCAAAGGGGAACAGCTGCTTGGGAGTCTTCCAGCTGTTAGGATGCAATTTCCCACTCCAGTTGCATTATGGGTAGTCCTCAGGTGACAACCACTGGTTTAGTGATCGTTTGAAGTTACAACAGCAATAAAAAGAACAACTTACAAGCCAGGACTCTCGCAGCGTCCCTCCATAATGGGATCAAAATTGGCACACTTGGCAACCGGCCTGGATTTACGAGGGTGGCCTGAGCCGGGCCAGGTCGGGGGGGGGGAACCCGCACGTAGCTGCATGGAAGGTGCCCATTTTTAAAATTTCTTTCTTATTTTATTCATTCATTCAATTTATCTGCTCCCCAACTCACTGTGACGACGACTCGGGACGTTCGACAGGCTGGAAAAAGGGTTAAAAAAAAAGAGAGAGAATGCAAAAGGATGGAAGTTTGGAAGATGAAAGAGGAAAGTTGAAATTACGGAGGACAAGCGCGGAAAGGGCCTCACCCATCTGGATACGACCCCGAGCCCAGCTTCCTGCCAGCAACTGGCGGGTTCCCCCGACCCTCTTGGGGTGGATGCGGGCCGTGCCAGGCAGAAGGGAGCCAGTGGTGCATTTTGCACGAGGCTTGGGGAGACAGTGGCCCCGGGGGGAAAAAAGAGTGTCACATCGGCGGTGGCCGCCTTCGCATGACGTCCCGAACCCGGACTTCGAGAGCGCCGAAGGAGGCAGCGTGTGGAGGACTGCAAAGCTTGGCGAGTTCAAGGCTTGGCTAATGGGGGGAGAGACGGTCGTGTGAATCCAACTCACGGGCAGGTCACTGCATTCCGGACAAAAGCTGGGACTTCTGTACCTGGCCTTGGGTGTCTCCCGTGGGAAGGCGGAAAGAGTCGTCCTCCTCCTTCCTCTTCCTCTCCTTTCTTCTACTTTTTTCCTCCTTCTTCCTCCTCCTCCCTCTCCCTCTTCTTCCCCTCCCCTCTCCCCCCTCCTACTTTTTCCTCCTCCTCCTTCCTCTTCCTCCTACCTCTCCCTCCTCCTCTACTTCCTCTCCCCTTCCTCCTCCCCCTCTTCTACTTCCTCTCCCTCTCCTTCCTCTTCTACTTCCCCCTCCCCCTCCCTCTCTTCTACTTCCTCCTCCTCCTACTTCTTCCTCCTTCCTCTTCTTCCTCCTCTACTTCCCTTCCCCTCCCCTCCCCCCTTCTACTTCTTCCTTCTCCTCCTTCTTCCTCCTCTACTTCCCCTCCCCTTCCCCCTCCCCCTCTTCTACTTCCTTTCTCTCCTTCCTCTTCTACTTTCCCCTCCCCCTCCCTCTCTTCTACTTCCTCCTCCTCCTACTTCTTCTTCCTTCCTCTCCCTCTTCTTCCTCTACTTCCCCTCTTCTTCCCCCTCTTCCTCCTTCTCCTTCTTCCTCCTTCCCTCTCCTTCCTCCTCTACTTCCCTTGCCCTTCGCCCTCCCCCTCTTCTACTTCCTCCTTCTCCTTCTCCCTCCTTCCTCTCCCTCCCCTTCCTCCTCTGCTTCTCCTCCCCTTCCCACCTCCCTTCCCCTTCTCCTCCTACTTCTTCCTCCTCTTTCCTCTTCCTCCTCTACTTCCCCTCCCCTTTGCCTCCTCCTCCTCCTTCTCTTTCTTCTCCGGACTCCCTTTCCCTCTTCCTCTCCTCCCCCCCCCCGCGCGGGAGAACCCCGTCAATCACGCGGGCTGAGCCCGCCCCCCTCCCCCGGGCCGGCCCCGGTTGTCCGGCAACGCCTCGGCCGCGCTCCGCAGTTGCCGGGCGCCCCACTGGCCGCGATGGCGGGTCGGAGGGCGCCTCGTCCGCGACGGCGACGGCCCAAGTCCGGGGGAGCGCGCCGCGTGGCCTTCTCCCGCAGCCTGGCCCTCTCCGCCCTCTCTTTCAGGCCAGTGGGGGGGGGGGGATGGCGGGGAGGGTCCCGGGCCACCCTGGGAGCCTCCCGCGGCCAGCGCAGGCTACCTTCAGCCCCCGGACAGCGCCCGAGGGGGGGGAATCTCCGAGGGGAGGGAGGGAGGGAGGGAGGGAGATCCCCTCCCTTAAATCGGGGGTCGCTCCTGGACTGCCGCCCCCTCCTTCCCCTGTGTTCCTGGGGATGATGGGAACTGTGGTGGACAGCCACCCTGCGGTCTCCGCTAGACTGGAGGTGCCAGTCTCCAAGGAAAGGATCCCGCCAGGGAAGCAGCCAAGCCGGACGGAGGCTGGAGCTTCACAGATTGCACCAAAGCCGCCCCGGAGCTGGGAGGGGGACCTCAGAGGTCATCCGATCCACCCCCCCCCACGGCCTTTAGAGCAACAGGCTTAATTTTATTCCCGTCAAAGGCTCCCTTCTTTAAGCAAATGGTCAGAACGTGTGTGTGTGTGTGTGTGTGTGTGTGTGTGTGTGTGTCTGGAAGTCACTTTCAGAACGTGTGTGTGTGTGCGCACGCGTGTGTGTGTGCGTGTCTGGAAACCACTTTCAGAATGTGTGTGTAAGCCACTTTCAGAACGTGTGTGTGTGTGTGTGTGTGTGTGTGTAAGCCACTTTCAGAACGTGTGTGTGTGTGTATGTGTGTATGTGTGTAAGCCACTTTCAGAAGGTGTGTGTCTGTGTGTGCGCGTGCGTGTCTGGAAACCACTTTCAGAACATGTGTAAGCCATTTTCAGAACGTGTGTGTGTGTGTGTGTGTGTAAGCCACTTTCAGAAGGGGTGTGTGTGTGTGTGCGCGCGTGCATGCGTGTCTGGAAACCACTTTCAGAATGTATGTGTAAGCCACTTTCAGAAGGGGTGTGTGTGTGTAAGCCACTTTCAGAAGGGGTGTGTGTGTGTGTGTGTGTGTAAACCACTTTCAGAAGGGGTGTGTGTGTGTGTGCGTGTCTGGAAACCACTTTCAGAACGTGTGTGTAAGCCACTTTCAGAACGTGTGTGTAAGCCACTTTCAGAAGGTGTGTGTGTGTGTGTGTGTGTGTGTGTGTAAGCCACTTTTCCCATGACCCCCAAGCCCTGCCTGGTATCAAAGCCGGTCATTTGAAAAGCCCTTCCAGAGCCCCCCCCCCAATTGAGCCCCCACAGATTGCCCCCCCCCACATCCACGCTCAAAGCCCATCAGCCTTTCACGAAAAAGAGAGGCGGGGATGGGGGGGGGTACTCAACAACCCCTCTGCTTTGTGTTTTAGCAACGTGAAACCCCCCTCGAGACAGAGCCCCACCAAGCAAAACCGCCTGCAGGACTTGCACTACGCGGCCAGCATCGGGCAGACCCAGTGGCTCCAGATCAGCCTGCAGAAAGCCGAGAGCCCCGACCAGGCGGATATTAACGTAAACGCTCCTTTGGAAAGCGGGGTGCCCCGTTTTCTCCGGCCAGGAAGAGCCCCCCCCTCCTTTGGCTGCTGGCTTGGACCCCTTGGGGGGAGGGAGAGGATCCGAATTGGGAATAGAACTTTCATCTAAAGCAGGGGTTCTCAACCTTGGCAACTTTAAGACTTGTGGACTTCAACTCCCAGAATTCCTCAGCCAGCTTTGCTGGCTGAGGAATTCTGGGAGTTGAAGTCCACAAGTCTTAAAGTTGCCAAGGTTGAGAACCCCTGATCTATAATAGCATGGCTTCCTTTTAAGGTTGTAAGCTGCCCAGAGTCATCCTGGGGTAAGATAAATAGATAGATGGATGGATGGATGGTTGGATGGATGGATGGATGGACGGACGGAGGAGCAAGCAAACTAGAAGAATCATAAGACTCCCAGGACTACAGGGGACCTTAGAGGTCTTCTAGTCCAACCCCCTGCTCAGGCAGTAGACCCTCTACCCTTCAAGACAAATGGCTGTCCAGTCTCTTTTTAAAAACCTCCAATGATGGAGCCCCCACAACTTCTGGAGGCAGGTTCCACTGGTTAATTGTCCTCCCTGTCAGGAAGTTTCTCCTTAGCTCCAGGTTGCTTCTCTCCTTGATGAGTTTCCACCCATTGGTTCTTGTCCTGCCTTCAGGGGCTTTGGAGAATAAGTTGACCCCCTCCTCTTCTTTGGGGCAGCCCCTCAAATGCTGGAAGACCATTATGGGGTCACCCCTTCTTTTCTCTAGGACTAGCCAAACCCAAATCATGCAACTGTTCTTCATATGTTTTAGGCTCCAGGCCAGGGCTCTTCCAACTTGGCCCTTTGATGACTTGTGGACTTCAACTCCCACGTGTGCCTGGCTGAGGAATTCTGGGAATTGAAGTCCACAAGTCATCAAAGGGCCAAGTTGGAAGAGCCCTGCTCCAGGCCCTTAATCATCTCAGTTGCTCTTCTCTGCACTCTTTCTAGAGCAGTGGTTCTCAACCTTTTTAATGCCACGACCCCCAACCGGTCGTAAGTCGAGGACTACTCAACTGGTCGTAAGTCGAGGACTACTCAACTGGTGCAGCACTGTTTGCAGAATGGGACTTTTGGCGGGCTCAGCAGGGCAGAGACAGCCTGGACAATTCCTATTGGCTTTTGAAAGCCAATAGAATTAGACTCTATTCAGGAGAGTCGATTCTATTGGCTTTCGAAAGCCAATAGAATAAAAGGGAGTAGCACAGCTAAGGAAAAGGGGGAAAAAATGGCGGACTGCGTTGTTTGGCGACCCCCGTGAAATGGTCGTTCGACCCCAGATGGGGTCTCGACCCACAGGTTGAGAACCACTGGACTAGAGTCTCAACATCTTTTTGGAAGGAAGGAAGGAAGGGAGGGAGGGAGGGAGGAAGGAAGGAAGGAAGGAAGGAAGGAAGGAAGGAAGGAAGGAAGGAAGGAAGGAAGGAAGGAAGGAAGGAGTGACTGAGTAAGTGAGCGAGCAAGCAAGTCAGAGGGAAGAATCATAGACTACTAGGGCTGGAAGAGACCGTGGAGATCTTCTCGTCCATCCACCTCTCCTCCCTCCCTTCCTCCCTCGGCCAGGGCTTCTCCACGCTGCACACGGCCGCACTGCACGGCCGGCTGGACTGCATGACGATGCTCATCGAGAAATACAACCTGGACGTCAACCTGGCCAGCCTGCGGGGCTGGAGGCCCATCCACCTGGTGCTGGGCCAGGAGAGCAAGGACACGGCCGCCCAGTGCCTCCACTACCTGCTCAGCAACGGGGCAGACGTCAACGTGTGAGCCGGGAGGCCGGGGGCGTCTCGGGTGGGCTGGTGGGCCGGGGAGGGGGAGGAGTTGCATAGGCAGTCCTCGACTTACGACAGTGACTGTTCAAAGTTCCAACGGTGATTTATGACCGTTTTTCCCACTTAACGACCGTCGCGGCATCCCCAGGACCTTTTGTGAACGAAATTCAGGGGCTCGGAAACTGGCGTGTACTTACGACGGTCGCAAGGTCACGTGACCCCCCCCCCTTTGGCGACCTCCTGACCCGCAAAGTCAGTGGGGGAAGCCAGACACCCTTAACGACCGGGAGACTAGCTTAGCAACTGCAGTGATTCACTTAACGACCGAGACAAGAAAGATCGTAAAAAATGGGGCAGGGCTCGCTTAACAACGGTCTCACTTAGCAATGGAGATTTTGGGCTCAGCTGCGGCCGTAAGCCGAGGACTGCCTGCATCCCTTGAGGATCGGCTTTGGAAAGAGCCCGGATTTGGCAGCAGTTAAATTAAATAAGGAAGGCTGGGATGGGAAAAGCTGCTGGAAGGGGCTTCTCTACACTTCCAAGCGTGCCTTTCTCGCTCGGAAAGCTAAAAGGCCGCTGGTTTTTCTTCTTGGCTTGATCGAAGGTTCCCCCCCCCCCGCCCAGGTCCCCAGCTGGCCAGGTAGAAAGCCAGGGGGGTGCTGCACCGTTCACCTTTTGTGTCTTAAAAATTGGAAATTGAATGGCTTAAACCATCAGCAGACGTGAATTTTCTCAAAGGGCAAAGGTCAAGCCAGGATTGGTTCCCATAAAGCCACCGAAGGGTTTAGTCTGTCCTTTCTGTAACATAATCCACAGGAGAGGATCTCTGGAGCTCAGGGTCAAACTGTGGGGGGGAGGAGGAGGAGGAGGAGGGGGGGAGGAGGGGGAGGAGGAAAGACTGTGGGGTCCTTGGACCTTGGTGGTTTTCTTGCAGATGTTTCATTACCCAAGTAGGTAATGTGTTCAATGGGAGGAGGAGGAGGAGGAGGAGGAGGAGGAGAAGAAGGAGGAGGAAGAGAAGGTGGAGAAGGAAGAGGAAGAGGAGGAAAAGAAGGGGAGGAGGAGGAAGAGGAGGAGAAGGAAGAGGAGGAGAAGGAGGAGGAGGAGAAGGTGGAGAAGGAGGAGGAAGAGGAGGAGGAGGAGGAAGAGGAGGAGGAAGAGGAGGAAAAGGAAGAGGAGGAGAAGGAGGAGGAGGAGAAGGTGGAGGAGAAGGAGGAGGGAGGAAGAGGAGGAGAAGGAAGAGGAGGACGAGGAGGAGGAGAAGGTGGAGAAGGAGGAGGAAGAGGAGGAGGAGGAGGAGGAAGAGGAGGAAAAGGAAGAGGGGGAGGAGGAGGAGGAGGAGGAGGAGGAGAAGAAGGAGGAGGAAGAGAAGGTGGAGAAGGAAGAGGAAGAGGAGGAAAAGAAGGGGAGGAGGAGGAAGAGGAGGAGAAGGAAGAGGAGGAGAAGGAGGAGGAGGAGAAGGTGGAGAAGGAGGAGGAAGAGGAGGAGGAGGAGGAAGAGGAGGAGGAAGAGGAGGAAAAGGAAGAGGAGGAGAAGGAGGAGGAGGAGAAGGTGGAGGAGAAGGAGGAGGAGGAGGAAGAGGAGGAGAAGGAAGAGGAGGACGAGGAGGAGAAGGTGGAGAAGGAGGAGGAAGAGGAGGAGGAGGAGGAGGAAGAGGAGGAAAAGGAAGAGGAGGAGAAGGAGGAGGAGGAGAAGGTGGAGAAGGAGGAGGAAGAGGAGGAGAAGGAGGGGGAGGAAGAGGAGGAGGAGGAGGAGGAGGAGAAGACAGTGGGGTTCTTGGTGCTCTCTGAACTTGGTGGTTTTCTTGAAGACTGTTTCATGACCCAACGAGATCTTGACCTTTGCTCAACTATCTCCTCCCTTCTAGCCCTGATGATGCTACCTAGTTGGGTCACGAAACGTCTGCCAAAAAAGCAGCCAAGCCCCAAAGACCCACAGTCCCATCCTCCCTGGCTGAACTCTGCGGGTCTGGCAGCCTCGCCCCCCCAATCTCAGAGCTTGAGGCCTTGCGGTTGGAGGGGGTTGGGGTCATCCCTTGACCACCATCCTGCCCCAGTCGCTTACAAGTTACCTCGGGAGAGCATCCGGGGGGACTTTTCACCCAACTTTAGGACTCTCCTAACCCCTCCCCCATTCTGGCTCCCCAGGCAGAATTTCAACGGGGTGTCTCCCCTCCACAAGGCAGCCAGCGAGGGGCGCGAGAACTGTCTCCAGGCTTTGATTGACGCTGGGGCCAACGTCCACAGCCAGGACAACGAGGGACAGAAACCCATCGACCTGTGCAAAATGTGGGGCCACAGAAGCTGCGCCAAGTGAGTAGGTCGCTGCGAAGCAGGGTGGAAGGGCACCACAGAGTGTCCAGTTCAGAGGGGGCCCCTGGAGATCATCTACTCCAGCCTTGGCCCAAGGCTGAGAATCTATAACTTGACCGTTTGGTCTAGAAGTTGTCACCAGACTAGAAAGCCTGGCTGAGGAATTCTGGGAGTTGAAGTCCACAAGTCATCAAAGGGCCAAGTTGGAAGACCCCTGATACAGACTTTAAGAGAAGTGGACTTCAACTCCCAGAATTCCTCATACAGCGTGCCTGGCTGAGGAATTCTGGGAGTTGAAATCCACACGTCATCAAAGGGCCAAGTTGGAAGACCCCTGCAAGAGACCGTGAGTTCAAATCCCACCTTAGCTAGGAAAGCCAGCTGGGTGGTGACTTTGGGCCAATCCCCAGGAGACGGTGAATTCTAGTCCTGCCTTAGGCACAAAAGTTTCTAAACGAGACAATTAAATAAGTTTTGCCTCATTTTACGACTGTTCTCACCACAGTCATTAGGGGGAATCATTGCCGTTGTTAAGTTAGTGACACGGTTGTTAAGTGAACCCAGCTTCCCCACTGAAGGTTGCAAAAGAGATCATTTGATCCCGGGACACTGCGACCATCGTAAGTGTGAGTCGGTTGCCGAGCGTTTGAATTTTGATCACCTGACTCCGGGGATGCTGCAACAGTTGTGTGAAAAACGGTGCTAGTCCCTTTTTTTCAGGGCTGTTTTAAGTTTGAACGGCCGCTGACTTAACTGTTGTAAGTTGAGGACTATCGGGAACAGAAGAGCCGAGTTGGAAGGGACCACGGAGGTCATCTAGTCCAACCCCCTGCTCAAGCAGGAGACCTATTGAGACAAGTGATTGTCCAGTCTCTTCTTTAAAAACTTCCAGTGTTGGAGAAGGGAGGGAGGAAGGGAGGAAGGGAGGGAGGGAGGAAGGAAGGAAGGAAGGAAGGAAGGAAGGAAGGAAGGAAGGAAGGAAGGAAGGAAGGAAAACAGATGAAATCTCTAACGCCAGAGACAAAACCACTTTGCAACTCAGTGTACAATTCAGGATTATTATGTTTGGTCACACAGCCAGATGTTCAGACTAGATTTGGCATTTTTATCTACCTATCGTGTCCTTCCCAGGCACTTGGGATAGGCAGTTGTGGTTATTTGACAGTGTTCAAGGTAGCATAGGGGAGGAAGGAAGGAAGGAAGGAAGGAAAACAGATGAAAGGTACCATGGAGGTCTTCTAGTCCAGCCCCCTGCTCAAGCAGGAGACCTAGGCCAGGGGTAGGCAATCCAAAACACTTAAAGAGCCACTTGGACCCGTTTCCCACCAAAAACAAAACACTGGGAGCCGCAAAACCATTTTGATATCTAAAATGAAGATAACACTGCATATATCCTTTTTTACCTTTATTATAGGTGTGTTTGTGTGTGTGTGTGTTTGTGTGTATGTATGTGTGTGTGTGTGTGTGTATATATGTATAGGTATGTATGTATATATATACACACACACACACACACACACACACACACATACACACACAGGTAAAAAAAGGATATATGCAGTGTTATCTTCATTTTAGATGTCAAAAGGGTCTCTCTCTCTCTCTGTCTCTCTCCCTCCTCCCTCTCTATCTGCCCTTGGTCTGCCTGCCACTCCTCTTCCCCCGCTCTCTTTCTTTCTCTCTCTCTCTCTTTCCTCTCTCTCTCTCTGTCCCTCTCTCTCTCCCCCTCTCTCTTTCTCTCTCTCTCTTTCTCCCCCCCCTCTCCCATCTGCTGCTCACCTGACAAGCTTCAAGCTGTTGTCCAACAAGCTCGGGGGTAGGCAACCTCGGCTCTTTTATGACTCATGGACTTCAACTCCCAGAATTCCTGAGTCAGCCTAGCTGGGCTAGCTAGCTCTCTCCTGCCCTTCCTGCTTCCTGCAGAGACGCAGCAAAGGGAGGAGCCCAGTAAGCTTTTCAGCTCCTCGGAGAACACCGTGAGTGCACTTTCTTTTTTACACACACACACACACAAAAAAAAAAAACACACAGAGAGAGAGAGAGAGAGAGAGAGAGAGAGAGAAGCGCAATTCCTCTCTCTGTCTCTGTCTGTCTCTGCAAATGGCAGAGGAGGCTGGGAGCCGCAGGGGAAGGCTCAAAGAGCCGCATGCAGCTCCGGAGCCGCAGGTTGCCGACCTGTGACCTAGACCATTCCAGACAAGTGGCTTTTCTTTAAAATGTAGGACAATTCCATGTCCAAAATGTAAACTCCCCCCTCCCATGGGGCAAGGAGAGGGGTCGCTGCAAGGGAGGCGATGAGGATGAGGATGCTTAACCGCTCTGCTGTCCCCCCCCCAGGCGTCTCTCCCACGCCATGTGGAAGGCGGACAAGAAGCACCAGCTGAGGCAGATGTGCAAGCTGGACTCCATCAAAGCCGAGTGTGAGATGAAGCAACGGCAGTTCCTTCAAAGAGAGCAGGTAGCGGCTGTGTATCTCCCACTCCTAAACAGGAATTAGGAACGTCTGGGAGTTGGTCCACAAGTCATAAAAGAGCCAAGGTTGCCTACCCCTGGCCTAGTTTAATGAAAAGGAGCTGTGTGTGTGTGTGTGTGTGTGTGTGTGGACATGACATAAAAGAGCCAAGGTTGTCTCTCTGTCTCTCTGTGTGTGTGTGTGTGTGTGGACATGACATAAAAGAGCCAAGGTTGCCTACCCCTGGTCTAATTTAATGAAAAGGAGCTCTCTCTCTCTCTCTGTGTGTGTGTGTGTGTGTGTGGACATGACATAAAAGAGCCAAGGTTGCCTACCCCTGGTCTAATTTAATGAAAAGGAGCTGTGTGTGTGTGTGTACATGACATAAAAGAGCCAAGGTTGCCTACCCAAAGAGCCAAGGTTGCCTACCCCTGGTCTAATTTAATGAAAAGGAGCTGTGTGTGTGTGTGTGTGTGTGTGTGTGTGTGTGTGTGTGTGTGTGTATGTGTGTGTGTGTACATGACATAAAAGAGCCAACGTTGCCTACCCCTGGTCTAATTTAATGAAAAGGAGCTCTCTCTCTCTCTCTCTCTCTGTGTGTGTGTGTGTGTGTGTGTACATGACAGCAGCCTTCTAGTATTTGAGGGGCTGCCCCAAAGAAGAGGAGGGGGTCAATTTCCTCTCAAAAAGAGCTGGAAGGCAGGACAAGAAGTGAGGGATGGAAACGGATCAAGGAGAGAAGCAAGCTGGAAGTCAGGAGAAATTTCTTGACAGTGAGGACAAATCACCGGTGGAACGGCTTGCCACTAGACGTGGTGGGCGTTTCAACCCTGGAGGCTTTTAAGAAGTGACTGCCCAAAATCACCCAGCTGGTGTTCACGCCTAAGGCAGGACTAGAACTCACCGTCTCCTGGTAATTGACCCAAAGTCACCCAGCTGGCATTCAAGGCTAAGGCAGGATTAGAACTCGTAAGGCCCCGAGTGATTGGTCCAAAGCCATCCAGTAAGCTTTCGTGCCTAAGGCAGGACTAGAACTCGCCACCTCCTGGCGATTGGCCCAAAATCACCCAGCTGGTTTTCATAGCTAAGATGAAACTAGAACTCACAGTCTCCTCTACGATAGGCATATTTGTTGATTTCAATTCCTATAACCAGCCATCTCAGGTTCACGACTCTGGGTGGCAAGAGCAGATCTTTCTGGCCCTAGGACAGCGGTTCTCAACCTTTGGATCGGGACCCCATTTGGGGTCGAACGACCATTTCACGGGGGTCGCCAAACAACGCAGTCCGCCATTTTTCCCCCCCTTTTCCTTAGCTGTGCTACTCCCTTTTATTCTATTGGCTTTTGAAAGCCAATAGAATAGACTCCTCTTGAATAGAGTCTAATTCTATTGGCTTTCAAAAGCCAATAGGAATTGTCCAGGCTGTCTCTGCCCTGCTGAGCCCGCCAAAAGCCCCATTCTGCAAACGGTGCTGCACCAGTTGAGTAGTCCTCGACTTACGACCAATTGAGTAGTCCTCGACTTACGACCGGTTGGGGTCGCAGCATTAAAAAGGTTGAGAACCACTGCCCTAGGCCAAGAGGGTGGTGGAGGGGTGTCCTCTCGTATTGAGGAGGGGGGATGCTCTTCCCAAGGCCCGGGAGCAGGTCTCAATGCCTTTACTTTTCGGTTAACAGAGGGAGCTGAACATCTGCAACATGATGGCCTTCGAGAACTGGCTGGTGAAGAAGGGCCTGCCGTTGCCTACCGGCACCCTCTTAGGCCTGGCGCAGGTCCAGCGCCACTCGCTGACCCTCCGCAAGGTGGCCGGCCAGATAGCCAGCCCGGTCCCCTCCCTGGCCACGCTGCTGAGGGGCGAGCGCTCCGACTCCATCCTCAGCATGCAACGCCGGTACCGGCGTCAGAAGCCCTGGACCCTCAGCACCAACCTGGACTCCGAGCCGGCCACCTTCATCTCCCGCCCGCAGCTCATCCGGCTGGGCGTGGAGGCCGAGAAGCAGCCGCCCCACGACTTCACCTCCTTCCTCTTCCTCTTCAAGGACCCTTTCGGCCAGCCGGTGATCCAGATCGACAACATCGGCCGGGTGAGCAGCGTGCCCGACCTGCCCTACGAGGTCCTGCACCGGAGCCTCTACCCGCACAGCTGGACCCCCCGCATGGAGGTGCCCAGGGGACTCCGGCCGGTGCAGATCTTCAACCTGAAGCACCGACGTCCCCCGGGGCCCGAGCATTGGTGGACTGACCAAATGGCCCTCAGCCTGCGGGTCACCCTGGACCCCGTCTTCCTGAGCACCCTCCGGACCCACGTCGACGCCTACGGAAGCGCTGAACTTCTGAGTCCAAGGACGGCGAGCTCCGAGTCCTCCAAGGAGACCCCCTCCGTCTAGGGTGAATTGGCCGACCCGTAGGAGGGATCCTCGCAGGGGGGCCCTCCTGCCCTGCCCCAGAGGGCAAAGGGGCAGGGATACCCCTCCCCAAATACCCCCCCTCCTAAAGCATCCAATAGGGATGAACCTGCAACGCTCAAGAGACATTTAATAGTAATAAAAGGGCACTAGGGCAGTTCTGCGTCCGTCAGTCCTCAATTTACAAAGCGGGGGCTGCAAAATACAGGTAGTCCTCAACCTACGGCTAAAGTTTCTGTTGCTAAGCGAGACCGTTCTTAAGTGGGTTTTGCCCCGTTTTACGACCTTTTGGGCCACGGTTGGTTAAGCGAACGGCTGCGGTTGTTTAAGTCTGGGACAAGGTTGCTGAGTGACTCTGCCCTCCCCTTGTCAAAAGGTCGCAAAAGGGGATCACATGACACACAACCCCCCCCCCTGGGAATTTTGAATTTTGACCACGTGACCCTGGGGGGGGGGGGATGCTGCAACGGTCCTAAGTGTGACAAACGGTCCTAGGTCGTGTTTTTTTTTTCCCTCAGTGCCGTCGTCATTTTGAACGGTCACTGAATGAGTGCTTGTTAAGTAGAGGCTCGGCTGGGTCCCAATAAAACCGATGCCGACAATCACGACGGTCGCTGAAGGGAAAGGAGAAATGGAGGGCTGTGTGCTCGTTCTGTGGTCAAGCACGCGACCGAACACCTTTATTGTGAACGCGGGCCGTGCGCTGAAAGAGGCACCCTTCGACCTCAGCCAAGAACTAAGCGACAGCTGGGAGCCTCTGAGGTCCTCCGGACGGGCTCGGCAGCCTGACAATCGCCAGAGCGGAGTCCGAGGCTACCCCAGCTGAAGGAGCAGCGTCGTCGTCTCTGGCTTCCCACATTCCAGGCATCGCCTCGCCAATTCTTTGCACGACAATCTCGGTTCCTTCCCCGACCAATCCGGTTTTCACCCACCCCGGTTTAAGTCCCTGAAGCTTCGGGGCGGGATGCCGGCAGTCTTTGGGGCTGAACACACGTCTCCTTTTTGACGCGCCCCGAAAAGCTGACCCGGGACGTTTGTGTGAACCCTTGTTCTCGGTTCCTTTCTTTTTTGAACCAAAGTTGGTCCGTGTCTCTGCAGCCTCCTGGAGAGGAATTCTCCCAGCCAAATGCAGGAAGCCTCTTTAATTCCTGGCTGGACAGCCTGGGTCAGCTCAGCAATTACGTCTTTAAGGAATCCACTCCGCCTGGGCTCTCTCGGCAGATTCCTCTCAAAATCTGGAAGAAGTCCGGCAGTGGGCAGCTGGTGAAACGTTGCACCCCTTCCTACCGCGAAGAGGTGACGTGCCCGGCTTAGAAGCACGCCAAGAGTTCATCGGGGAGGGGGGTCTCATTGAGGGGGGGGCGAGAGGGGGGAGGGATCCCCTTCCTCGGCCCTGTGCCCTCCACCAGCCATCTACAAGAAAGAGAGGGATCTGGAGGCCTCTGGACCTGGTTCGTTCACCCCAAAGGGATCGACGTAAGGAAAAGGGGGGGCGGGCGAGAGGTCCGCCTTTTGGGGCAGGCAGGCAGGTTTCTGTACTGGCCAGGGGGAGAAAAAAAAAACGGGGGGGGGGGTGCCAGCGGTGGGGGGGGGCATCAGTACATCTTCTGTCGGCTGGGCAAGATGGCTTCCTTGATGAAGGAGAAGACCAGGAGGATCCCCGAACGCTTCCCTCGCTTCCCTTTGGTGAAGTAGTTGGAGACCACATCGTCTGAGCACAAAAGAGACAAATCGGATTTAAAAAGGGGCAGGGTCCCGCACACTCACCTTCCAGGGCTGGCTCTGCCCACTTGTGAAGAAAACACTGCTCCCCCCCCCACACACACACCTGACCCAGCCGAAGGGAGACGTAGAAAGCTGCCGGGCGGGTGAGAGCCGAACGCATCAAGAGTTAGAAGAGAGGAATGGCAGACTGGGGGAGGGGGCTTTGCCCCCCGCTTATACACAGGTGGTCCTCGGCTTAGGGCCCCAGATTTAAGCTCGCCCAGGGAGAAATTGGCTGAGGGGGCTTCGCTCCCATTTTACAACTTTCCTCGCCACCGTTTGTTAAGCGAGTCCAAGATTTCCGCTGCTAAGCGAGACGGCTCAGGGAGTTTTGCCTCGTTTTACGACGGCCCTTGCCACCCTCGCTAAGCGGATCCCTGCGGCTGTTAAATCAGCAGCACGGTTGTTAAGTGAATCCGGCTTCCCTCAGGGAGTTTTGCTGGGGTCAGGCGACACGGCAACCCGCCATAAACGTCACGCACCCAAATGTAAATCGCGTGACACACCCCCCCGGGGGAGGCTACGATGGGCGTAAGTGTGAAAAATGATCCTAAGTCTCTTTTTTTCCAGTGCTGTAATAACTTCAAACGGTCACTAAGCAAAGCGGAGGACTGCCTGTATCTGCAGCTCAGGGCTGAACCGGGGGGGGGGCAGCTTTGCACTCTGTTTATGCACAAGCCTTGTCCTGTCAAGCGCAGCTGGGACGTTCTTGGTGGTTCCTTGATCGGGCTGATGGCTCGCCCACACCTTGGGAGGAAAACCCCTCAATTTTCATAACTGCACAACACACGGGCAGACTTCGCCCTACGTGCCAGCTGGGAAACGGTGAGCGTCGTAGACCAAGTCCAAAAACACTAGAGAATTCCTGGAGGCCGGGCGCTTGGACCGATCGGCCATCCACAGGCACATGGAGGTAAGTGACGTTTGCACAGCGTTCAAGGGAGACCAGCAAGTAGCCAGAAAGGAAGCAAAAAGACTCAAACGCTTCCTTAGAGAGCTGAATGCAACGGAATTTCATTTTAATGTATGCCGGTTAGTGTACATTCAAAGTGACAATAAAGTTATTATTCTATTCTATTCCTATTCCTATTCTATTCATTCTTATTCCTATTTCTATTCTATTCATTCTTATTTCTATTCTATTCTATTCTGCATTCTATTCTATTCTGCATTCTATTTTATTCTGCATTCTATTTATTCTATTCTATATTCTGTTCTGTTCTTCTATTCTATTCTATTCATTCTTATTTCTATTCTATTTTCTATTCTATATTCTATTCTATTCTATATTCTATTCCATTCTCTTCTGCATTCTATTCTGCACTCTATTCTAGATTCTATTCCTATTCTATTCTACTCTATTCTGTTCTATTCTATATTCTATTCTATATTCTATTCTATTCTATTCCTATTCTATTCTATATTCCATTTCATTCAATTCCATTCCATATTCTATTCTTTTCTATTCTTCCATTCCTATTTCTTACACTATTCTATTCGTCTTTTCTATTCTATTCTTATTCTATTCCATTCTTATTTCTCTTCCATTCTATTCTATTCTTATTATTCCATACCATTCCATTCTATAGTCCAATATTTATTCTATTCTATTCTATTCTATTCTATTCTATTCTATTCTATTCTATTCTATTCTATTCTTATTCTATTATTCTATTCTTTATTATCTTATCCTATTTCTATTTCATTCCATTCTATTCCTCACCAGCAATCAACACCCAGGTAGGCAGAGATAAGTACTGGAACAACAATCAGCAAGTAAACCCTAACCCCAATCAAGGAACTACTATCAACGGAAACAATCTCCTAAGCAGGGGGTGGGACTAGACGACCTCCAAGGTCCCTTCCAACTCTTGTTATTATTCTATTCTATTCAGTCCAACAGTGAACAACAACCTAGTTAAGGAACGACCAGGAACATTCCCACCATATATAAACGGAGAGCAATCCCCCCCCCACCTTCCAGCAACGATGATGATGTTCCCTTGTTGGGTAATGAAACGTCTCAAGAGAGCCCCCAGGACCCACAATCCTCTTCCTCAAACCCCCCTCCTTTTCCGCACTGACGGCGTTACCTAGCTGGGTCATGAGAGGTCTGCAAAGAAACAGCCCAGCTCAGAGAAGCACCAGGGAGCCCACGTCAACGGTTCCTTGAGGCCAGCCATCGCTCCCTCCCACCCCCCCTTTTTTTGGGGGGGAGACACCCAGCGTGAATCGAGCAATACGTAACATTGCTGCAGATTTGGGCTGGGTGTGAATTCTGGTGGTGGTGGGGGGGTTGTTTTCTCCCTCCCTGGGCACAAGGGGGTCTGGCTAGAGAACTGACCTCCAGGCTGGACGGTGGACGGCAAGACGTTTTCGCCAGCCGACAGAGACACGAAGAAGGCGAAGGGGATGAGCCAGAGGCAGAAGGTGAAATAGGCCAGGACCTGCAGGGGGGGGGGGCAGGAGAAAAAGAGCATCAGACAAGCCCCAGCCAGTCCCCACAAAACCGTCCCAGCAAGCCCAGCCGTGGTCCCGGAGCGCCCCCTGCAGGCCCAAAGCCCCTACGACCCGCGCATTTAATTTATTAATACCTAATTTCATGGCGAACTTCATTTCGTTGTGAGTTACACAACGACAATAAAAGACATTCTATCCCAGTGGTTCTCCACCTGTGGGTCGGGACCCCATTTGGGGTCGAACGACCATTTCACCGGGGTCGCCAAACAACGCAGTCCGCCATTTTTTTCCCCCCTTTTCCTTAGCTGTGCTACTCCCTTTTATTCTATTGGCTTTTGAAAGCCAATAGAACAGACTCTCTTGCATAGAGTCTAATTCTATTGGCTTTCAAAAGCCAATAGGAATTGTCCAGGCTGTCTCTGCCCTGCTGAACCCACCAAAAGTCCCATTCTGCAAACGGTGCTGCCCCAGTTGAGTAGTCCTCGACTTAAGACCGGTTGGGGGTCAGGGCATTAAAAAGGTTGAAAACCACTGTTCTATCCGTTCTCGCTGGGGAGCCAGGAACCTGACCAGCTCCATTTGGCCTCCTCTGCAGGTGACCTGGATGGGGCACGTCCAACGAGCCAAAGGTGGGGGACACGGAACCCCCAGATCATCATCCAAGCCTGCCCCCTCTCCAGCTGACCCATCCCTGACTTACGATCCCCGCCGATCCCCCAAATTTCTTTCTTTATTATTATTTGAGTAATGATATTATCTAGGATACAAACGTGCGAAAGGGAATAATACAGGGGTTCTCAACCTTTTTAATGTCACGACCCCCAACCGGTCGTAAGTCGAGGACTACTCAACCGGTCGTAAGTCGAGGACTACTCAACTGGTGCAGCCCAGTTTGCAGAATGGGGCTTTTGGCGGGCTCAGCAGGGCAGAGACAGCCTGGACAATTCCTATTGGCTTTGGAAAGCCAATAGAATTAGACTCTATTCAAGAGAGTCTATTCTATTGGCTTTCAAAAGCCAATAGAATAAAAGGGAGTAGCACAGCTCAGGAAAAGGGGGGAAAAATGGTGGACTGCGTTGTTTGGCGACCCCCGTGAAATGGTCGTTCGACCCCAAATGGGGTCCCGACCCACAGGTGGAGAACCACTGGAATGATAGGAGAGAGAGGGGAGGGAAAAGGGAAGGAAAAAAAAAAGGGGGGGGGGAGAAAAAGATAGCACTGCAGAGAGGAAGGCACAGCAGGGTCTCGTGGTTTTATAGTAACCCCCTCCCCAGACCCCACTTACCTCTGAGAAGGGATAATATTCCTCTGCGAAATATTGAAAGGCCAGGTAGTGGTTCAACATAACCAGCACTGCAAAAGAGGATGGGGGGGGGGAGAAAGAGGAGGTGCTTACAATTCTGGGGTGCTTCGCTCAGCCAGCGTGGAGTCCAAGGTCTCCCTTAGGGCCCAAACACTGCAGGAAGAGAGACACCCCCTCCCCACGGAGACCGCAGGCTGCGACAGCCAAAGATCGGCAGCTCCCAAAAGTTTAAGCCTCGTAAACCGTGTTTGTTCGTGGGAAAAGGCCCCCCCCAACCCCCCCTCCGCCTTCAAATTTCAAAGAGTCTCTGCCCTCTTTGACAAAAAAAAAAAAGTGTGTTCCTAGCTCTGACTGCGAGTGAACATTTGCCATTTCGGCCAGATCCACTTTCTCTGCCTTCCCTATTAACCTTGAGTCTTGGACAAGCCCCAGGAACGTTGCGAAACGTGGCTGACGTTGCAACCTTACAAAATCTCTGAAGCAGGATTGAGGAAGAGGAAAAAAATGAAAAAGAAAAGAAAATCGGAAGGTGAAACGAAGCAAAGCGAAGAATGACTCAGAGACCTGAAACAGGTTCCTGCTTACGATAAGCCTGAGATTTATAGAACTAAGGGAGAGGGGGGGTTGAGAGAGGGGGGGGAGGGAGGGAGGGGAGCAAGAGAGAGGGAGGGGAGAGAGAGGGAGAGAGGGAGGATAGAGATAGATAGATAGATAGATAGATAGATAGATAGATAGATAGATAGATAGATAGATAATTAGATGGAAAGAGACAGGCAGACAAGTAGGTAGGTAGATAGATGGATGGAAAGAGACAGACAAGATAGGTAGGTGGATGGATGGATAGATAGATAGATAGATAGATAGATAGATAGATAGATAGATAGATAGATGGAAAGAGACAGGCAGACAAGTAGGTAGGTAGATGGATGGATGGATGGATGGATGGATGGATAGATTAGATGGAAAGAGACAGACAGACAGACAGGTAGGTAGGTGGATGGAAAGACAGACAGACAGACAGGATAGATAGGGAGATGGATGGATGGATGGATAGATTAGATGGAAAGAGACAGACAGACAGGTAGGTGGGTGGGTGGATGGAAAGACAGACAGACAGACAAGATAGATAGGGAGATGGATGGATGGATGGATGGATAGATAGGGATGGATGGATGGAAAGATAGACAGACAAGGTAGGTAGATAGATTAGATGGAAAGATAGATGGATAGACAGATGGATGGACAGATAGACAGATGACGTTGTGGGTGCTTCATCCCTGGAGGCTTTTAAGAAGACACTGGACAGCCCCTTATTTGAGGGATTCCTGCTTGAGCAGGGGGCTGAAGAACTCCAAGGTCCCCTCCAGCTCTATTGATTATTCTGATTATTCTTAAGATACAAACAGACCGACAGACAGACGGACAGAGAAAGAGACAGTCCTTACTCCAAGCACCTCCCGGTCTAAATCTGGATGGCGAAGGAAAAATGGAAGTGCACCTAGCTAGTCCTTGCCTTACCTGCCTTCTGAATAGTGACACACCTTATGGGGACCCCCCCCATAAATCCACGCTTTATGTCTCAAGCAAGACTGCAGAATGAATCAAGAGCTGACTTCCTCTCCTAATCTAGAACAGGGCTCTCCAACCTTGGCTCTTTTATGACTCCTGGACTTCAACTCCCAGAATTCCTGAGCCAGCATGGGGGAACTATGGCCCCTTCATGACTCGTGGACTTCAACTCCCAGAATTCCTGAGCCAGCCATGCTGAGGGGAAAGGGAGAGGTTTCCAAGCTGAACCAGGCTGGCTCAGGAATTCTGGGAGTTGAAGTCCACCAGTCATAAGAGCCAAGGTTGCCTACCCCTGGCCTAGGCCTAGGCCGCTTTATGGTGGACTTCAACTCCCAGAATTCCTGAGCCAGCATGGCTCAGCTTGGAAACCTCTCCCTGTCCCCTCAGCATGGCTGCCTCAGGAATTCTGGGAGTTGAAGTCCACGAGTCTTACAAGTGGCCAAGGTTGGAGACCCCTGATCTAAACCCACAACGGAACTGAGGAGTAAGAGCCATTTCCTGGGGGTGGAGATGAGTGTGGTGGGGGGCAAACCCCACATCTGTCCCACACGAGGCTACGGTGCCACAAGCCCAGGGACGCAACCGCAGCGTTTGACGAAGTCGCAGATGAAGACGCCGAGGGAGGCACTCACCACAGGAGAGGATGAAATTGGGGGAGGTCAGCATGATGAAGGGAAAGGTCTGCAGCAATCCGAAGTAGACCAGGTTGGTGAAGAGACCCACGCCCACCAGGAGACCCGGGAAGCGCTCAAAGAGATACAGGCCGACCAGCACAGCCGTGGAGAACTAGGAGAGAGAAGCAGGTCAAGGCGGAGTCTCAAGTCATCCAGGCAAAGGGGTCTGAATCCTGGCAACGGGACTCGTTTCTGGTCGTTAAGACGTTTCAATCAGGATAAGAGCGGGAAGGGACCTCAGAGGTCTTCTAGTCCAACCCCCTGCTCAAGCACGAGGCCCTATCCCATTCCAGAGAAACAGCGGTTCAATCTCTTTCTGAAAAAGCTCCAGTGATGGAGCACCCACAACTTCTGGTGGCAAGCTGTTCCACTGGTTAATTGTCCTCGCTGTTAGGAAACCCACCCAGCCCCAGGGATGCTGCGACCATCATGAATGTGAAGTCAGTTGCCGAGCGTCCGAATTTTGATCACGGGACCGTGATGGACGCTGCGACGGTCATCAGTGTGAAAATATGTCACAAGTATGTTGCCTTTTTTCAATGCTGTCGTAACTTTGAGTTGGCACTAAGTGAACAGCTGTAAACTGAGCACTACCTGTAAATGTTTTGCCCTGGAAAGGGGAGACAGGCCGCCAAAGGCAACCCAGGAAGCGGGTGCTCTCCCAGGTTTGGAAGCCCAGCTGAGCTTCAAAGAGGCTTCCCAGTCACCCCCCCCCTAAGCTCCCCATTTCCTGCTCCCTCTGAGCCCAGGCCAGAGAGACACACACACACCCCGGAAAACCCGGGTGGAAGGCAGGTCGATGCTTACCCAGATCATGTATTTGATGATCCGGCTTGTGGCCACTGTGTATTCTTCTATCAGCTCCGCCAGGTAGTACAATCCAGCCGCTGGGAGGGAGGGAGGGAGGGAGGGAGGGAGGGAGGGAGGGAAAGAAACAGCCAAGCATTAGGTCACACTGCTACACTGCCTACCCACAATCAGTGCAGCCGCTGCCCCTGCAGGGGAGGCCAAGGTCCAACTTCTACCCCACACCCCTGGCTGAACAGGTGGAACATCCTCGGATAGGGCCAACCTGCCCCTCCGACCTTCAACCTCAGCTGCAGAGCAGGAGCAAATGGAGAAACTCACTGCCTCTTCCCAGGCACGACAACCACGCACTTTTATTAGGGTTAGATTTGTTTTCCCATTCAGATATCAGCAGTAGATAGATGAAAAGGGAGAGGCAGAGAGAGAGACAGACAGAGAGGATAGATTAGATTGATCGAGATGGATGGATGGATGGACAGATACGATAGATAAGAGGTGCTCAACCTATGCTGGGAATTTTGTGTGTTACACACACATATACATACATATACTCACACATATACATACATATACGTATGTATGTATATATATGTCTATATGTGTATGTGTGTATATGAGAAAGAGAGATTAGATAGATAGACAGTCAGATAGATGATAGAATAGAGAGAAGACTGATTAAATAGAGCAGTGTTTCTCAACCTTGACAATTTTAAGGCATGTGGACTTCAACTCCCAGAATTCCATAACCAGCGTTGCTGAGTGTGGAACTCTGGGAGTTGAAGTTCTCATGCCTTAAAATTGTCAAGTTTGGGAAACACTGAAATAGAGAGAAGGAAAGAGAAAGAGGCAGAGTAAAGTTCTATTATTACATAACTATAGGTCTGTAACTATAACATTGCAAAGACTTACACGCATGTGGAAAAAATTCTTGTAACTTTAAATGTTCTTATACTTGTAATTTTTTAATATATTTTTTGTATTTCTATTGTAAGCCGCCCACCATCTCTCTGGAGAGCGAGATGGGCGGCATTTAAATTTAATAAATAAATAAAGGTACATGTCTGTGTGAGAGAAAGAGGGGGGGGGAGGAAGGAATCAAAGAAATAGGAAGGAAGGAAGGAAGGAAGGAAGGAAGGAAGGAAGGAAGGAAGGAAGGAAGGAAGGAAGGGGGAGGGAGAGAAGGACTAGGGAAGGAATGAAAGAATAGGGAAGGAGGGAAAGAAGGAAGGACAAGAGAAGGAATGAAAGAGAAGGAAGAAAGGAAGGGGGAGGGAGGGAAGGACTAGGGAAGGAATGAAAGAACAGGGAAGGAGGGAAGGAAGGACAAGAGAAGGAAGGAAGGAGGTGAGGAAAGGAGGAGGGATGGAAGGAGGAAAAGGGAGAAAAGAAAAAAGAGGGATGGAGGGAGGGAGACAGAGGAAGGAAGGAAATTGGAGGGAATCAAAGAAATTGGAAGCAAGCAACCGTGGGGGGGGGGAAGAGAAGAGAGAGAGAAAGGAAAGAAGAAGAAAGAGAGAGAAAAGCCAATCCTCCCGCCTCTTTTCCCCTTTACAACAACGACCCTGCGAGGTAGGCCGGCCTGCCTTCTCTGCCCGGGCACAGCCGCCCCCAAAGCCCGGCCGGGTCCCTTGAGGGCTGGCTCCTCCTGCTCCTGCTGCCCCCTTCTCCCACGAACCAGCCCGGGGGCGGGGGGGCGGGGCGGCGGCGGGGGTAGACTGCTCCTGGACGGAGAGGCTCCACGGCGGGTGGGCGGGGCCGCCGCGCTCCCGGGGCGCTCTCACCGATGCCGAGGGTGACGAAGGCGGCCTGGACGAGGAGCGCGACCCAGCTCAGCGCGTACATGAACCACATCGTCGCCCGCGCCCCGCGCCTCGCCCGGCGGTGGCTAGCCGCGATGGCTCCGCCCGGCACTTCCGGGACGGCCGGAAGTGGTTGGAGCACCGAGGCCGCGGCCGACGTCGCTAACGCCCCCTTGTCCCCCACAGCGCCCCCAGGCGGCCGGAGGCGGCGTGGCAGGGAGGCGCTCGCCTCGCTCTCCCAGCCGGGCGCCCGCGGGCGTCCTCGAGAAAGCGCCTCCCCTGCCTACACAGCAAGGCGGGCCGGGGCAGGGAGGGGGCCGCGCGCGGAGCAGCGGTGGGGAATGATGGCCCTTGGGTGACTGATGGACTCCAACTCCCAGAATTCCTCAGCCAGCATGGGGAACGGTGGCGCTTGAATGACGGCTGGACTCCAACTCCCAGAATTCCTCAGTCATCATGGGGGAACTGTGGCCCTTGGGTGACTGATGGACTCCGACTCCCAGAATTCCTCAGCCAGCATGGGGAACGATGGCGCTTGAATGATTGCTGGACTCTGACTCCCAGAATTCCCGAGCAGCATGGGGAACGATGGTCCTTGGAGGACTGGTGGACTCCGACTCCCAGAATTCCCAGCCAGCATGGGGAATGATGGCCCTTGGAGGACTGGTGGACTCTTACTTCCAGAATTCCCAGCCAGCATGGGGAACCATGACCCTTGGATGACCAGTGGACTCTGACTCCCAGAATTCCCGAGCAGTGGTGGGGAACAATGGTGCTTGGATGACTGCTGCTTGGACGGGCTGGCTGAAGAATTCTGGGAGTTGAAGTCCACAAGTCATAAAAGGGCCATAGTTCCCCATCTCTTTCTTAAAAGTTCATGGAACCACTTTCATTCAGGGAGAAAATCCAGAATCAGTTGCAAGGACATTTCTCCATGGTGTGTGTGTGTGTGTGTGTGTGTGTGTGTGTGTGTGTGTGTGTGTGTGTGTGTGTTTCCAGAACCACCAGTCCTTGCATGTTTGTTTATTGGTTGGTTGGTTGCGGCTAGTGTATAACAATCAAATAAACACGTTTAAACAAACTACCGTGGTAAAGAAAAAGGGATAAAAACAATCGTTATGAAAACATGGACGATCATTATTAAATGTTAAAATATTTTATTTATTGTACTTATTAAATTGATTGGCCGCCCGTTTCGTCAAAAGGCTGCCTCGGGCTGGATTATAACATTGAAACGAAGCCATAAATATTCCAGGAGTGAGAGACAATTCCCTGAGGATGGGGTACCAGCACAAATCCGTCAACTCGGAAGACTAAAACCTCCGATCCTGGTGTCCGACCCATATTAGCTCTTGCAACATTATCCTGGGACAGGTCGATTCGCCATCCTTCGTGAAACCATAAATATATGAAAAAATGTATAAAGTCACATTAACACTGCAATAAAAGACGCGTTATTGCCAAAGATGGGGAGGGACGAAAGAGAATATACAGGAGGGGACGTGGGAACTGCTATTAGTTGATCAATTGCCTCCGGTGTGATGCTCCGTCATTGGGGCCCCAAGACAACTGGCCGAAGAACCAGGAAGATCAGAAGGGTGGGAGAGCTCTCACTTGGGGGGGGGGGGAGATAAGATGTTCCAGAGGGCACAAGGCTTGGCAGCAGAAGGCCGTTCTGGACCCGTCCAGCTGGAATTCCTTGATTGACGGGGCCCGCAGCATCCCTCGTCCTCTACGTGCAGAGGTGAGGCAGGCCGGTCCCAATGGGATGAGACCCATGCCAGGCAAGGCTTCCAAGGTGATAACCACCACCTTGGAATAGTGCATCCGGTTTTGATTGCCACGATATCAAAAAGGCATTGAAGCTCTAGAAAGCAGAGAAGAGCAACAAAGATGATTAGGAGACTGGAGGCCAAAACATATGAAGAGTGGTTGCTGGAATTGGGGATGTCTAGTTTAATGAACAGAAGGATGAGGGGGGACATGATAGCCGTGCTCCAATATTTGAGGGGCTGCCACAAAGAGGAGGAGGGGGTCAACCTGTTCTCCAAAGCACCTGAAGGCAGGACAACGGATGGAAACTGAACAAAGAGAGAAGCAACCTGGAATTAAGGAGAAACTTCCTAACACTGAGAACAATTAACCAGTGGAACAGCTTGTCTCCAGAAATCCTGGACGCTCCACCACTGGAGATTTTTAAGAAGAGACTAGACAGCCCCTTGTCCAAAAAGGTATAAGTTCTCCTGCTTGAGCAGGGGGTTGGACTGGATGACCTCCAAGGTCCCTTATGACTCTGTTATTCTGCCATACCTCAAGGTGAAAACGAAAGGTGAGCAGGGTGGAGAAAAACCAGAAATTGCCTCCAGAGGTTGTGTGGGTGCTCCATCCCTGGAGGTTTTTAAGAAGAGACTGGACAGCTACTTGTCTGACGTGGTGGAGGGTCTCCTGCTTGAGCAGGGGGTTGGACTAGATGACCTCCAAGGTCCCTTCCAATTCTGTTACTGGGTTAATGGGTTAAATGTGAACTGCACCCGGAAGCAAACGGGCAACCGCTGCGTCTTGTGGAAGCGCGCTGTGCCATGGGTCACTCCAAGGGGGTTTGGTTCTGTGTGTGCCTTGGAAGGACTGACTGCCTTGGGCTGCAGGAAGGGGTTCAGCCTTGGTGGGGCAGCCCACTGGAGAAAGAGGTTGCAACTGAAGCCCTCGTGGGTGGATGGGTGGGTGGGTGGGAAAAAGCCCGGGTGAGGATTGTCGCAATTACACTCTCTTGCACTAATGGAGTCTGGCACTTACCACACAGAGGCTGGCCTGATGCTGCTGCTCGCTGACCGTGCGCTGACCCTGCGGACTTTGTACCTACACGGCAGCCGGAGACTAAGGAGGACTCTCGTCCCCGGCCCCGTGGGCAGCTCTGGGGCATCGGAAGAAGCAGCTGATGCCAAGCCAGGAGATGTGTCCGAAGCATCAGCCAGGCGCCTCCCTCTCTATGCGCGCTGATGGCGGCCTGACCTTCAGGCTGTGGGCGGAGGGAGCAGCAAGGGCACACCCCTTGCACCCTGTGGCACACCGCCAGGGGCACGTAGGTGGCAAGAAAAGCACATTTGGAGAATTCACCTGTGCCTGGCGGTTGGCTTTGGAGAAGGATGCCAACCACCCTCTTTGAGGGCACATTTGTTCCTGCAGCCATCCTGAGCTGCCTCTTCTCTGCCCTCAGCTCTGGGCAGTCCTCGCTTCAGAATGGCAGAGCTGGAAGGGACCTTGGAGGTCTTCTAGTCCAGCCCCCTGCTCAAGCAGGAGACCTGACACCATGTCAAACAAGTGACTGTCCAGTCTCTTGTTCAAAACCTCCAGTGATGGAGCACCCATGATTTCTGGTGGCAAGCTGTTCCACTGGTTAATTGTCCTCAGGAAGTTTCCTTTTAGTTCCAGGTTGCTTCTCTCCTTATTTTCCATCCATTGTTTCTTGTCCGGCCTTCAGGTGCTTTGGACAATGAGAATAGAATAAAATAGAATAGAATAGAATAGAATAGAATAGAATAGAATAGATATTGGAATATAGAATAGAATAGAATAGAATAGAATAGAATAGAATAGAATAAATATTGGAATATAGAATAGAATAGAATATGGAATGGAATGGAATGGAATAGAATAGAATAGAATAGAAAAGAAAAGAAAAGAATAGACCTTGGAGGTCTTCTAGTCCAGCCACCCGCTCAAGCAGGAGAATCTATCCCATCTAGCCTCTTAAAAATCTCCAGTGATGGAGCACCCATGATTTCTGGAGGCAAGCTGTTCCACTGGTTAATTGTCCTCACTGTTAGGTTGCTTCTCTCTTTGGTCAGTTTCCATCCATTGTTTCTTGTCCTTCCCTCTGGTGCTCTGGAGAATAGTTTGACCCCCTCCTCTTTTTTGTGGCAGCCCCCCAAATACTGGAACTCTGCTATCATGTCCCCCCTATTTCTTCTTTTCTCTAGAGCAGTGTTTCTCAACCTTGACAATTTTAAGGCATGCGGACTTCAACTCCCAGAATTCCACAGCCAGCTGGCTGTGGAATTCTGAGAGTTGAAGTCCACATGCCTTAAAATTGTCAAGGTTGAGAAACACTGCTCTAGACTAGCCAAACCCAACTCCCGCAGCCGTTCTTCGTATGTTTTAGTCTCCAGGCCTTGGATCATCTTAGTTCCTCTTCTATGGATTTTTTCCAAACTCTCCACATCTTTTTTGTGATAGGGTGACCAAAATTGGCTGCAGTATTCCAGGTGTGGCCTTACTAGGGCTTCATAAAGCGGTACTAATACTTCGTGTGATCTTGATTCTATGCCTCTGTTTATACAAGCCCAGGATTGTATTCGCTTTTTTGGCTGCGGCTGCACACGGCTGGCTCACGGTCAAGGGATCGTCCACTAGGACTCCAAGGTCCCTCTCACAGTTGCTGTTTTTAAGCCAGATCTTGCCCAGTCTGTCCTTAAACCTTTGATTTTTCCTGCCTAAATGCCAGGAGGGTCCTACCACAAGCCCCTTCGCCCTCTGGAGGCCAAGGCCCAAAGGAGGCGAGGCCGGCTGAGGCATGGATGGCAGAGCTGAACCCCAAAGAAAACTGGGCCCATCTTGGGGGTCCTGGCTGCAGGAGAACGAAGCCCACTGCCCTCTTCCCATTTCTGAGCGGGAAGCAAGGAGCCCCCCCCTTTCTCCAGAGCTGCTGATGGGAGGGCAAAGGAGGCGGGGGGCTCCCCAGAGGCCCCTCACCCCATTGTGCCAATCAAGAGGGGAGTGAGGCTGAAATCACAGGTGTGAAGTAAGTTCGTCTGGGAAACAGCACTTCTCCATCTGCAGAGTTGCTTCGTTCCTCTTCTCGGCTCCGGAAAACAGCGGCTGGGGATGGTCCCTGGCGGGCACTGCTGCCTTCCTTGGCTACAAGGAGAAGAAGAAGTCGAGCGGAATCGGTTTCGGAGGAGAAAATGGGCAGGGAAGGGGGGAAGGGGGTCCCCCAGGGATGGGCGAGGAGGGGTGGGAGAACTCCAGCCGAGCTGAAGAAGATGGCTCTTTTGCAGCAAAGGCCCCAGACCCTGCAGCAAATTGGAGAAAGAAAGAAAGAAAGAAAGAAAGAAAGAAAGAAAGAAAGAAAGAGGGGAGGGAGGGATGGAGGGAGGGACAGAGGGAAGGAGGAAGGAAGGGGAGGGAGGGAGGGAAGGAGGAAGGAAGGAGGGGGAGGGAGGGAAGGAGGAAAGAAAGAAAAAAATAAATAAATAAAGAAAGAAAGAAAGGGGAGGGAGGAATGGAGGGAGGGACGGAGGGAAGGAGGAAGGAAGGAAGGAAGGAAGGGGAGGGAGAGAGGGAAGGAGGAAGGAAGGAGGGGGAGGGAGGGAAGGGGGAAAGAAAGAAAGAAAGAAAAGAAAGAAAGAAAGAAAGGTGAGGGAGGGACGGAGGGAGGGACGGAGGGAAGGAGGAAGGAAGGAAGGAAGGAAGGAAGGGGAGGGAGAGAGGGAAGGAGGAAGGAAGGAGGGGGAGGGAGGGAAGGGGGAAAGAAAGAAAGAAAGAAAGAAAGAAAGAAAGAAAGAAAGAAAGAAAGAAAGAAAGAAAGAAAGAAAGAAAGAGGGCTTCGTATCATCTCTTATTTATGGCTTTGTATCATCTCTTATTTCAATAACCTTGGTTCTTGCACTGGGTCCAGTATTGTTATGTCTGGCTGAACTCTCAGGCACATTCCTCCCCCCAGCATTGTTTAATTGTAACTCTAAGAGCAAAACATAAGAAGAAAATGGTTGCATTTGTTGTCAAAGGAAAAACATTTGATGCTAGCAACATTGACACTTTGCTTCTTGTCCGGCCTCCAGGTCCTTTGCATAATAATGATGATGATGATTATGATGATAAAGTTGGAAGGGACCTTGGAGGTCATCTAGTCCAACCCCCTGCTCAGCCAGGAAACCCTATACCATTTTGGGCAAATGGCTGTCCAGTTTCTTCTTAAAAACTTCCAGTGTTAGAGCATTCACCACTTATGGAGGCAGGTCGTTCCACTGGTTAATTGTTCTCCCTGTCAGGAAGTTTCTCCTTAGTTCCAGGTTGCTTCTCTCCTTGATTAGTTTCCACCCATTGCTTCTTGTCCTGCCTTCAGGTGCTTTGGAGAATAACTTGACTCCCTCTTCTTTGGGGCAGCCCCTGAGATATTGGAACACTGTTCTCTTTGTTAAACTAGACCAGGGGTAGGCAACCCAAAACACTCAAAGAGCCACTTGGACCCGTTTCCCACCAAAAACAAAACACTGGGAGCCGCAAAACCCTTTTGATATCTAAAATGAAGATAACACTGCATATATCCTTTTTTACCTTTATTATAGGTATATGTATGTGTATGTGTGTGTGTGTGTGTATGTGTAAATGTGTGTGTATACACACACACACACATACACAGACACACACACACACACATATACACATTAAAAATAAAAGTAAAAATATGACTCTTGGGAATATCCATACTATTAAAACAATGATCACCAAGAGAATGCTTTAAGAGAATAAAAGTACATACACACAAAGGTAAAAAAAGGATATATGCAGTTTATCTTCATTTTAGATGTCAAAAGGGTCTCTCTCTCCCTCCCTCTCTATCTGCCCTTGGTCTGCCACTCCTCTTCCCCCACTCTCTCTCTCTCCCTCTCTCTCTCTTTCTCTCTCTCTTTTTCTTCCCCCCTCCTATCTGCTGCTCACCTGGCAAGCTTCAAGCTGTTGTCCAACAAGCTCAGGGGTAAGCAACCTCGTCTCTTTTATGACTCCTGGACTTCAACTCCCAGAATTCCTGAGTCAGCCTAGCTGGGCTAGCTAGCTCTCTCCTGCCCTTCCTGCTTCCTGCAGAGACGCAGCGAAGGGAGGAGCTCCGCCCAGTAAGCTTTTCAGCTCCTCGGAGAACACTGTGAGTGCACTCTCTTTTTTTATACACACACACACACACACACACACACACAGAGAGAGAGAGAGAGAGAGAGAGAGAGAGAGAGAGAGAGAGAGAGAGAGAGAAGCAGGGAAGTGCAATTGACTCTCTCTGTCTCTGTCTCTCTCTGCAAAGGCAGAGGAGGCTGGGAGCCACAGGGGAAGGCTCAAAGAGCCGCATGCGGCTCCGGAGCCGCAGGTTGCCGACCTGTGAACTAGACATACCCAATTCCAGCAACCGTTCCTTGTATGTTTTAGCCTCCTGTCCCCTGATCTTCTTTGTTGCTCTTCTCTGCACTCTTTCCAGAGTCTCAACATCTTTTTTATATCGTGGTGACCAAAACTGGATGCCGTATTCCAAGTGTGGCCTTACCAAGGCCTTGTAAAGTGGTATTAACCCTTCACGTGATCTTGATTCTATCCCTCTGTTCATGCAGCCCAGCTCTATGTTGGCTTTTTTTTGGCAGCTGCAGCACACGGCTGGCTCCTATTTAAATAGCTTATATTTAAATAGCTTGACTCACTTAAGGAAGTCAAGAAGTGGCCACCCCAGGCAATCAAAGGCCCACCATGTTTTCACATGGGAACCTTTGGCTTTTCTGACAAGCACCCCCCTCTCCCCTTCCACTAGGAGACCCTGGACCTGGGTGTGCCATTTCTGGCCAACGGGCCGAGTTGGGAGGGGGGGGAAGCACCGGGCAGCCGTCCTTTATGCCTCCCTGCCCTGATGCTGGGTGACACGGGAGCTGCATTTGCTGCTCGGCGCACGAGTGATCTGAACGGCCTGCTATTTCCGTCGATGCTAATTTGCTCGGTGGTTCGTGCCACGGTTCGTGGCTCGGTCAGCCTTGCCTGATACTATATTCCCGTTTGTTCCGCTAAAGGTTTCTCTGTCACTTCGGCTCAGCCTCGCTGGATTCCATGAACCGTGAGTGACCCGCGGTGGGGGATTGGGACACGTGAGCCGGCCGCCGCCTGGCACAAACGACAGGGGTGGTGGGTGGTGGGATCACGGGCCAGCCAGGGGCTCAATCCAGCCCTGAGAAGGCCAGAATGACAGTTGGAAGGGACCTTGGAGGTCCTCTAGTCCAACCCCCTGCTCAAGCAGGAGAGCCGGGACCATTTTGTTGGGAAATACGCAATGACAATAAAGCAGGGATCTTCCAACTTGGCCACTTTAAGACTTGTGGACTTCAACTCCCAGAATTCCTCAGCCCGCCCTCTGAAGTCCCAGAGCAGTTTAATTTTATCATTTTCTATGACTTTCTCTATTTTATGATCCCACCAGTTTTTGCTTACAGGCAAATGATATTTTTTGCAGATCTTCCTATGGACCATTGTTGCTACTTTGTCATGCCGCTGCTTGTAATCAGTCTGTGCAATCTTCTTGCAACAGCTTACCAAGTGGTCCACTGTTTCTTCAGCTTCTTTGCACAGGCGGCACTTACTGTCTGTTGCTGTCTTCTTAATTTTGACTTTGTATGCCTTTGTCCTTAAGGCTTGGTCTTGTGCAGCCAGAATTAGTCCCTCAGTCTCTTTCTTCAATTTTCCTGCTCTTAGCCATTGCCAGGTCTTGTTATTATCTGCTTTCCCAGCTATTTTTTAATTTTTAAATCATTATCATCATCATCATCATCATCATTATTATTATTATTATTATTATTATTATTGATCATCGCACAGTCAGCCAGATGTTCAGACTGGATTTGGCATTTTGTCTACCTATCGAGTCCTTACCCAGGCAGATGTGGATGCTTGATGGTATTACAGGTATCATCGCAGAATGGAAGCAGTTCCTAATAAGGCCGCCTTTTGCAATTGACTAATAGCGAATTTGTCAATGCCAATGGTGTTCAAGTGGTGCTCCAGTTGTTTTGGGATTGCGCCCAAGGAGCCTATGCCTATTGGTACTACCCTTGCTTGCTTTTGCCACAGTCTTTCTATTTCTATTTGTAAGTCTTTGTATTTTGTAATCTTCTCCAGTTCTTTCTCGTCTATTCTGCTGTCTCCAGGCACTGCCACGTCCGCTATCCAGACTTTTTTGTCTTTCTTATCGACAATTGTTAAATCTGGAGTGTTGTGTTATTATTATTATTATTTAAACCAGGAGCGGGGGAGGCTGAAGAACAAGCAGTGGAGCCCAGGTCCAGCCGATGGGCTGTGTGGAAGGGAATTGGCTGGGCTATTTCCTCCTGGTTGGGGGGGGGGAGATATAAGCAGCCCCCCCCCATTGGCGCTGGGGTCCCTAGACCTGGCCACTTTTAGTGGGGGACTAGACGATGGTGCAACCACCAGGGGGAGCCCTTTCCCTTTTGGGGAGGGGGACGCTGCCCCCTTCTCTTTCCTCTCTTCCCGGGAGGGGGCAGCCCCTGCCTGGCCGACCCTGCGGGGTGGGCTATAGCCGGAGAGGCGGCTCCACCTGCCGGGCACCTGCCTGCTCCGGCTGAAAGCCAGGGCGGTGCGTGTATGTGTGTGTGTGTGTGTGTGTGTGTGTGTGTGTGGGAGGGAGGTCCCTAGGACACGTGTCCCGGTGAAAGGGGCGGAGCGGGGCTGGGAACCCGTGTCTGACTTCCGCAACCCGCCCCGACGTGGGAAGCCCGCCCGGGCCGGTCGAAGGAAGGAAGGAAGGACGGGCGGAGCTGCATGGCCGCGGTCTACGGCGGGGTGGAGGGGTGAGCCGGGCGGCCCCGCCAGGGGAGCAGCCGGGGGAGGCTTGCAGCCCCCCCCCAGCGCTCGCATCACCTTCTCCAGCTCACCTGGCGCCTCACCTGAGCAGCCAGGTGAGGCTCCAGGGGCGCCGGGCGAGGCGATGCCGGCGCGGGGGGGCTGCGCTCGGGCGGGGGAGCCCCATCCCGGGGAGGGGGCGGCGGGGGAGAGGCACGACCCCCCCCCCAGGGAGACGGGTTTGGCTGGGACTCGCCTCCCCTCCCTCCCCCGCCCGCCCGGGATAGGCAGTGTGGGGGGGGAGACTCTGCTCTGGGGGCTCCTCTTTGGAGCGGCTCGGGGGGGCCCTTCCCAAAGTGGGGGGTGGGGGCTCGGAGGGACCCCCGCGTCCTTTTGCGGGTTGCAACTTTGCAGCCCCACCGCCGCCCGGCTTTCTTGATGCTGGCATCGTGCGAACGCGTGTCGACTTGCGTTGCACGTGTGCATTGAGAGAAGAGGGGGAGATCGGGGTTGGGGGGGCTCCTGCCCCCTCTGGGCCCGTTGAAGGCTCCCTGCAACAAGCAGCCTTCCCCAACGTGGCGCCCGCGGGCGTCTGGCTGGAGGATGCCCACAACCCTCCCCGGGGGGAATCCCTGTGCTGTGCAGGCTGGGTGACGTCATCGGGGCTTCTACCTGCCTCGACTCCCCCAGAAATCGGAGAGAGAAACTTGTCGGAGGGGCGTTGGATCCCTCTTGCGTTTCAAAATACCCATTCTTTTATTATTCACAGATGTTTTTCCCTGCCCCCCCCCCAAATAGCCTTCTTGCACTAGGCCTGGGTGGAAAGAGGAACGTTTCCCAGATTGCAAAGCGGCTGAGGTTCCATGTGGCTGGGCAGGGCTGAAAGGCGAGGAGGAAGGAAGGAAGGAAGGGATTCTTGCATGCAAAGCATTTCAAAGCTGTGATCTGGCGGGGCCAAGTGGCTTCTGGCTTGGCCAGTTCTTGGCCGGCTTTGGTGGAAGGGAAACTGGAAACCGGCATAACTAGTCTGCAGATTGTGGTTTGTGTGGCTTGGGGAGAGGACAGGGTTAAAACCAGGGGTTTTAACTTGGCCCTTTGATGACTTGTGGACTTCAACTCCCAGAATTCCCCAGCCAGCAAGACAGTGTTGGTGGGCGTGGCCTTGGTGGTTCAGCACCCAGAGAAGCTGAGATCCACCCCAAGATGAGCATTTAGACCAGTGGTTCTCAACCTTTTTAATGCCGCGACCCCCAACCGGTCGTAAGTTGAGGACTACTCAACCGGTCGTAAGTCGAGGACTACTCCACTGGTGCAGCACCGTTTGCAGACTGGGACTTTGGGCGGGCTCAGCAGGGCAGAGACAGCCTGGACAATTCCTGTTGGCTTTTGAAAGCCAATAGAATTAGACTCTATTCAAGAGAGTCTCTTCTATTGGCTTTCAAAAGCCAATAGAAGAAAAGGGAGGAGCACAGCTAAGGAAAAGGGGGGAAAAAAATGGCGGACTGCGTTGTTTGGCGACCCCCGTGAAATGGTCGTTCGACCCCAAATGGGGTCCCGACCCACAGGTTGAGAACCACTGATTTAGACCAACAGTCAGACAGGAAACGTTACCCAATCGAGGAACCACCAACTGAGACGCACAATCTAACAATAAATAACAACCTATTTGAGGAGCCACCAAGGACACTCCCACCAATCTTGTATAGAAACAGAGAGCAGACCCCCCCCCTTCCTCCTAGCACTGATGACGTTAGCTAGTTGGGTCACGAAACGCCTGCAAGGAAACCACCCAGCTCAGAGAGCAGCAAGGACCCCACAGTCCTCCTCCTCCTCCTCCTCCTCCTCCTCCTTCCCTTCTAGCACTGATGCTGTTACCTAGTTAGGTCATGAAACATCTGCAGACAATCAACGCAGCTCAGAGAGCACCCAGGACCCCCTCATTTCAACCCTGAGCGACAGAGATTTTCTCCTCTTGTTGCTGTTTTCTTTCCTTAATTTCCCCCTGGGATTTTCACACGAGCCTCCTGGACTGACCCCCCGCCAGGCTGGGAAGCAGAATCCCCCCCTACAGCCCCTCAAATGGCCTCTGTCTTCCTCTGCAGGGGGGGGACCCACTCCAAGGCGGTGCTGCTCTCCGAAGATGGCAAGATCCTGGCCGAGGCCGAGGGGCCCTGCACCAACCACTGGGTAAGTAATAGTAATATTAATAGTAGTAAAGTTGGAAGGGACCTTGGAGGTCATCTAGTCCAACCCCCTGCTCAGGCAGGAAACCTTACACCATTTCGGACAAATGGCTGTCCAGTCTCTTCTTAAAAACTTCCAGTGTTGGAGCATTTACTGCTTCTGGAGGCAGGGGAAAAAGTGAGTAGGGGGAGGTGCTTGCTTTCATTTTTTCCAGGGACATCTGGGGGGGGGGAAACAAAAACAACACACCCTCCGGTTCACGGAAAAACCTGTCTCCACGGAAGCGGTCCCTGGTGCCCAAAAGGTTGGGGGCCTGTACCTTAAGCGTGCAAAAGAAATTTGGGTTACTAGGTTGAAGATATTTGGAAACGATTAGAAAATGAGAATATTTTATTGTATTCTTAATTCGTCGATATGGATGGTGAGAATTGAAATGGATGAGACGTGTGCCAGATTTTGTGAGGAATTGTGATAAAAGGGAACGGGGAACCTTTAAAACTTGGAAATGATAAGTAATAAACGTTAACTTTAAATCATTCATGCAAAATGAAAACTGGGAAGAAATTTACCAGGACATTGATGGTCTCAAAGATCGAACGTTAAAAACGAGGAAGGTATATACCAGTGGTTCTCAACCTTTTTAATGTCGCGACCCCCCCCAACCGGTCATAAGTCGAGGACTACCCAACCGGTCGTAAGTCGAGGACTTTCCCTGCCCGGGAGCGCCGCGCATGCGTGGTGCCGCCTCCTGCGCCGGCTGAGGCGTAGCTGGCAAGCGGCAGAGACGGTGCAGGGCGACCACCGGCTGGGCCACCAGCTGGCCCAGCCCAAGGGAGGTAAGGCACCCATCGGGCCCCACGCGCGCCAGCAACCCTCCCTGCGCCCGCCGGCCTCCCACCTCCCACCCCTGGCCCTCTTTTACTTAATATTTTTAGTAGTTGCTCAGCAGGGAGGGGTGGAAACTTCCAGACAGCTCGCCTTCGCTGCAGACAACTTGCAGCCCCGTTTGCAGAATGGGACTTTTGGCGGGCTCAGCAGGGCAGAGACAGCCTGGACAATTCCTATTGGCTTTTGAAAGCCAATAGAATTAGACTCTATTCAAGAGAGTCTATTCTATTGGCTTTCAAAGCCAATAGAATAAAAGGGAGTAGCACAGCTAAGGAAAAGGGGAAAAAAATGGCGGACTGCGTTGTTTGGCGACCCCCGTGAAATGGTCGTTCGACCCCAAATGGGGTCCCGACCCACAGGTTGAGAACCGCTGGTGTATACAAACTAGAAACTATTGATAAACGTAAGACAGTTGTTTTTTATTTGATGGATAGAATCAGAAGTGTATTAATTTAAATATGAGACCGTCCACATTAAGGGAAAAGAGAGGATATACTTACTGTAATAGTGTGGGATTCATTCTAATGATATTTGGATGTAGTTGAATTATGGTAACTCAGTCAACCACGTCGTTTTTCAAAGATATAAATGTAATATTGGAAAATCAATAAAACTTTCCAAAAATAAAAAGTGTGCAAGTTGAAGGGTGTCTCTCTCTCTCTCTCCACCCCCCCCTCTGGGCAAGCAGCTGGTTGGCTCGGACACGTGCCTGGACCGGATCGACGCCATGGTCCGAGATGCTAAAAGGAAGGCGGGGGGCGATCCACACACTCCGCTTCGTTCGCTGGTGAGTCTCCCGCCCTCTTTCCAGGAAAGTCCCCCCCCCACATCCCCAATCCTCCCCCCAGGTTGTCCCTTTGCAGCCAGTCACGGCCTTTAGGGAAATGCCCAGGGCAGGTGGGGGCAAAGAAGTCAAGGACCTTGATGTCACCATGCATGGGACATGCTGTGGCGGTGTTTTGGGGATGATGCCATCTGCCAGTCAATATTTTGGCCTCATCCTGCTTTGCTGGGGATGCTGCTAGCCCAGGGTAACAGAATAAGAGAGCTGGAAGGGACCTTGGAGGTCTTCTAGTCCATCCCCCTGCTCAAGCAGGAGAACCTATACCCATGGTGGCGAACCTATGGCACGGGTGCCAGAGGCGGCACTCAGAGCCCTCTCTGTGGGCACACGCGCCGTCGCCTCAGTCCTACACCTTCAGCTGGGTTTTATAAAACTTTTTCGCTTTAGGCCTCTGCCGCCGTGTGCAAAAAAAAAAAAAAGGTTCAATCAATCAATCAATTTCAACTTCTCGCGGGAAAAAAAAGATCTCGCAAAGTTGGAACTGATTGACTGAACTTTTTAGTCCCACCCGGTCTGCCGTTACCACCGCAGCCATGCCCACGCAATGGGACCACACCCACCCAATGGGCCACACCCACCGATGGGCCACGCCCACCCGGCACCCGATGATACATAAGTGGGTTTTGGGTTGCAGTTTCGGCACTCGGTCTCTGAAAGGTTCACCATCACTGCCCTATATCATCTCAGACAGGTGATTGTCCAGTCTCTTCTTAAAAACCTCCAGTGATGAAGCACCCACAACTTCTAGTGGCAAGCTGTTCCACTGGTTAATCGTCCTCAGTGTTAGGGAGTTTCTCCTTAGTTCCAGGTTGCTTTTCTCCTTGATTAGTTTCCATCCGTTGCTTCTTGTCCAGGTGCTTTCGAGACTAGGTGGACCCCCTCCTCTTCTTTGGGGCAGCCTCTCAAATACGGGAACGCTGCTATCCTGTCCTCCCCTGGTCCTTTTTTTCCCTAGACTGGCCCTACCCAATCCCTGCCAGCGTTCTTTGCATGCTTGGCCTTCCCTTGGGGGCTGGAAGGAGTTGACCACCTTTGCTAGGGAGGAGCTCAACCCCACCGGTGGTCCTCAGGTGAAAGGTGAAAGGACCTTGGAGGAACGGCATCCTTTCTGAATCCCCAGCCCCAGGAGCCCAGGGGGTTGATTGGAAAAGGTTTAAGAGAGCTTCTCCAGCCAGAGGTTCCAGGGGTGGGAGCCCGGCTCTAGACACCCATGTAGGGAGTCCGTGACCCCTGAAGATCTCCACGACACGGAAGGTCAGTGGAGGTCCTCCTGCTACCTTCTGCCATGATTTTCCCCCTGGTGTATATTGTATATTTTGGGGCCGTCTCATGCAGAAACTTTTTTTTGGGGGGGGGAGTTCTGTCGGATGGGGGCTGGGGGCTTACAGTGTGGCTGCCTGTGACTGCAGGGTCTCTCCCTGAGTGGAGGGGAGCAGAAGGAAGCCATCAAGAAGCTCATTGAGGACATGAAGACCCGCTTCCCACATCTGAGCGAGAATTACTTTATCACTACCGATGCCGTTGGGGCCATCGCCACTGCGACCAACACCGGTACGTCTTCCTTCCTTCCTTCCTTCCTTCCTTCCTTCCTTCCTTCCTTCCTTCCTTCCTTCCTTCCCTCCTTTCTTTCCTTCCTTCCTTCCCTTTCCTTCTTCCCTCCCTCCCTCCCTTCTTTCTTTCCTTCCTTCCTCCCTTTTCTTCCTTTTGTCCGTCCCTCCCTCCCTCTCTTCCTGCCTTCTTCAGTCCTTCTGTTATTCTCTCCTTCTCTCCCTTTCTCAGTTCATTTGTTCGTTCCTTCCTTTCTCCCCTTCCTTCCTTTTATCCCTCCCTCCTTCTCTTCCTTCCCTCCCTTCCTTCCTTTTTGTTCGTCCCTCCTTCCTTCCTCCCTCCCTTTTTTCCTTCCTTTTGTCCCTCCTTTCCTTCCTTCCTCCATCTCTTCCTTTTGTCCCTTCTTCCCTTCCTTCCTCCCTCCCTTCCTTTTGTCCTTTCCTCCTTCCCTTCCTTCCTTTTCTCCCTTCCTCCTTCCCTTCCTTCCTCCTTCCCTTCCTTCCTCCCTCCCTCCCTTTTGTCCCTCCCTCCTTCTCTTCCTTCCCTTCCTTCCTTTTGTCCCTTCCTCCCTTCCTCCCTCCCTTTCTTTTGACTCCCTCCTTCCTTCCTTTTGTCCCTTCACCCTTCCCTCCCTCCCTCCCTCCCTCGCTCCCTCCCTTCCTTCCTTTTGTCCCTCCTTCCCTCCTTCCCTTCCTTGTCTTGGTGCTCTCTGACCTTGTTTGTTGGTTTATTAGTAGATACTTCATTACCCAATTAGGTCACAGCACCAGTGCAAGGAAATGTGAGCTTTTGCTCCCGGTTTATATACAGTCGCTTGCTGTCAGGGTTGTGGTTTTCCCTTTGACAGTTCCTTGATTATGGTTTTCTGCTTGATTGCTTCTCTGGTGTTAATCCCTGCTTATCTGGGTGTTGGCTGCCAGTCAGGGCGTCTCCTGGTCTGTTTGGGTTTCCTTCTTAGCTTTTTCATTGTCTCTTTTGAATGGCCCGTAAACGTGGTTTATTTTTATGTGCCTATTGATGACTGACTTGTCCCAAGGGGCAGGTTGCCAGGAATTCTGCGAGAGTCCAGTTAGGTGTTAACGAATTGTTAACAGTTAAGAGATGTGGCGGTGCAGTGGCGAGAATGCAACACTGCAGGCTGACTCTGCCCGTTGCCGGCAGTTCGATCCTGACCGGCTCAGGGTTGATTCAGCCTTCCGTCCTTCCCAGGTCGGTAAAATGAGGACCCAGATGGTTGGGGGTGAGATCCCGACTCTGAGAACCGCTTAGAGAGGGCTGGAAAGCAACGTAAAGCGGTTTATAAGTCTAAGGGCTACTGCTATTTTGGGGGTAACGGTTCCCGTCTTCGCCGGCTGGTTGGTTCTGCATCCCGCAGTGTGTGACTCTGGAACGGGCTGCGGTTCTCCTGGGACGGGACGATGTGTCGTTTTGACTCCTCCCACATGCGGACCCCCTCCTTAATCCCCCCCCAGCTCTCCCTCCCATGGAAGCAGGGTGGACTGCCAGCAGGCAACGCGTAGCGTAGCAAGATGGCGGTCCTGACCCCCTTGACCAGGGGTAGGCAAGCTGGGCTCTTTTATGACTCGTGGACTTCAACTCCCAGAATTCCTGAGCCAGCATGGCTGAACATGGAAACCTCTCCCTTTCCCCTCAGCGTAGCTGGCTCAGGAATTCTGGGAGTTGAAGTCCACGAGTCATAAAAGAGCCAAGGTGGCCTACCCCTGGCCTAGGCCTAGGCCGCTTTATGACTCGTGGACTTCAACTCCCAGAATTCCTGAGCCAGCACGGCTCAGCTTGGAAACTCTCCCTTTCCCCTCAGCATGGCTGGCTCAGGAATTCTGGGAGATGAAGTCCACCAGTCATAAAAGAGCCAAGGTTGTCTACCCCTGACTAGGCCTAGGCCGCTTTATGACTGGTGGACTTCAACTCCCAGAATTCCTGTGCCAGCGTGGGGGAACTAAAGCCCCTTCATGATTCGGGGACTTCAACTCCCAGAATTCCTGAGCCAGCATGGCTCAGCTTGGAAACCTCTCCCTTTCCCCTCAGCGTGGCTGGCTCAGGAATTCTGGGAGTTGAAGTCCACGAGTCATAAAAGAGCCAAGGTTGCCTACCCCTGTCCTTGACAGTCATTTCTTTCCAGGTGGGGTGGTGCTTATCTCAGGAACCGGCTCCAACTGCAAGCTGATCAACCCTGATGGCTCTCAGATCAGCTGTGGAGGATGGGGCCACATGATGGGGGATGAAGGATCAGGTGAGGAAATCAGGATCTTCCTAACGGATAAGTTTGCAGACGGCTGTGGGAGATTGCAAGTCCTATCCTAGTTCTCTGACATGGCCAGAATTTTGCGGTGGACAAACACTCTTGGGCCTTCAGAGAACTTCTTGAGAACTTCTCCAATATCCAGCTTTCTCCAGCAGGCTGGCTTCTGTAATCCTGGCCACTTCTCTCTTGATGTCCCAAAGGTGCTTTTTTTCAGGAGGCAACTGGACTTGAAGATGTTTTACTTCTTATCCCAGGAGCTTCTCCAGCTCTGACTGGACGGTGGGGAAGGGAAGGATTTATAAATATCAATATGCACGTCATGGTTCCGACAGGTGAAACTCTTCAAAGAACTTTGAGGCATTGTTTATCTTAAAGAATCTTTATTCGAGCTGCACGGCGTCGGCAGGTCCATGGTGGAAGCCGAAATCTGAATTCCTTCCTTAGTCTCAAAGCACAATGCCCTCCTCCAATTAACAGTCACAAATCACCTTCTCCGATTCGCTTGAAACGCAGGCTTTCCCTCCTGTTCTCTCACCCGCCAATTCTTAGCATCTCTTATTTCAAGCTCTGAATTCACACACTGGAACACTATTGTTGTGCCTAACTAACTCCCACCACAATATAAATATATAAATCCTTCCATTCCCCACTGTCCAGTCAGAGCTGAAGAATTTGGCCCGTGGGGTTTTATGTATTGTATGGATGGGGGATCCAAGTCCAGTCCCCAGGCTGACCCTCTCTTTTGCTGTCAGCTTACTGGATTGCCCACCAGGCTGTGAAGATGGTGTTTGATGGCCTGGACAACCTGGAGGTCCCACCACATGACATCGGCTACGTCAAGCAGGCCATGTTTGACTACTTCCAGGTAAGCGGCTGGTCCACTCCGAACCAGACCTTCACTATTGCCCTCTTCTGGGGACGGGGGACTTGCATCTGTGGGAGGGGGAGAGCAGACTGAGGTCAGAGTTCAGCCAAAATATGTAGGAAAGCAGAAAGTCTCCCATTGGGAAGGCTGTAGATGTCCCAAAGGTGATGTTGTGCTGTGAGCCTTATGAGGAGGCATTCCTGCTAAGAGATGCTCAAGGAACCGCTGGACCTACCTCTTACTCTGCTTCCGACTCCGGGGGAGACAGGCATTGGGGTGGGGACCCCCCTGTAGGGTTTCTGTACGCCAAGGAAAGACTTGGAAGCTTCTGAGCACCTCTGGAGGCTAATCTCTAACGCCAGAGACAAAAGCACTTTGCAACTCAGTGTACAATTCGGGATTATGTTTGGTCACACAACCAGATGTTCAGACTAGATTTGGCATTTTTATCCACCTATCGAGGCCTTCCCAGGCACTTGGGATAGGCAGTTGTGGTTATTTGACGGTGTTCAAGGTAGCATAAGGGAGGAAGGAAGGAAGGAAGGAAGGAAGGAAGGAAGGAAGGAAGGAAGGAAGGAAGGAAGGAAAACAGATGAAAGGGACCATGGAGGTCTTCTAGTCCAACCCCCTGCTCAAGCAGGAGAGCTTAGACCATTTCAGACAAGTGGCTGTCCAGTCTCTTCTTAAAAACTTCCAGTGTTGGAGAAGGGAGGGAGGGAAGGAAGGAAAGGAAAGGAAAGGAAAGGGAATCTAGTGAAGGAGAGAGAAGAAGAAGAAAAAGAAAGAAAAGAAAAGGAAAGGAAAGTATATGTGTTCATGTAAACCAGTGTTTCCCAAACTTGACAATTTTAAGGCATGAGGACTTCAACTCCCAGAATTCCACAGCCAGCGTTGCTGGCTGTGGAATTCTGGGAGTTAAAGTCCTCATGCCTTAAAATTGTCAAGTTTGGGAAACAGTGATGTAAACCCTCAACTAACTTCAGCATAGTTTATTAAAATAATCCAAGTCTCTGGTTTTAACAGCACCTCGTCCCATGTCCCATTGTCCTGTCTTCACACCAATAAGTTTGTTTTCTCCTTCCTTTACATTTTCACCTGTTTTCCGACAGGTTTCCGACCGGATGGGGCTCCTGACTCACCTCTACACGACCTTTGAAAAGTCTAAATTTGCAGGCTTCTGCCAGAAGCTGGCTGAAGGTGTGGGCACATCGCTCGAGGGGGGTGGGTCTTTTGGGGATGCCAGGAAAAAAAACTCTGGGATTCTCGCTCAGGCAGACACTTAATCCAGTTCTTGGACTGTGCTAAGTCAGCATGGGACAGTTTGGGCTTTCACATTAGATGGTTGCAGCTGGGGGATTCTGGGAGCCCAAGTCCACCCACCTTAAAAGTTGCAAGGTTGAGAGACACGGATTTAGACATCACCAGGCACGATCAGCTATAAATGGCTGGGGGATTCTGGGAGGTGAAGTCCACCCATCTTAAGGCTTGCTGGCTGGGGAATGCTGGGAGTTGAAGTCCACACATCTTAAAACATGCTGGCTGGGGGATTCTGGGAATTGAAGTCCACTCAACTTAAAGCATGCTGGCTGGGGGATTATGGGAGTTGAAGTTCACTCATCTTAAAGCATGCTGGCTGGGGGATTATGGGAGTTGAAGTCCACAGATCTTAAAACATGCTGGGGGATTATGGGAGTTGAAGTTCACACATCTTAAAACATGGTGGCTGGGGGATTCTGGGAGTTGAAGTCCACTCAACTTAAAGCATGCTGGCTGGGGGATTCTGGGAGTTGGTCCACTCATCTTAAAGCAGGGGTCTTCAAACTTGGCCCTTTCATAACTTGTGGACTTCAACTGCCAGAATTCCTCAGCCAGGCATGCTGGCTGAGGAATTCTGGGAGTTGAAGTCCAGAAGTCATCAAAGGGCCAAGTTTGAAGACCCCTGTCTTAAAGCATGCTGGCTGGGGGATTCTGTCTTCAGACCCCGGGCGCCCCAGGTTGGAGAAAGCTGGTCTGGGAGGGGCGAAATGAAAGGGTAAACCTGGTTCCCCGTCTCTTATGCAGGTGCCCAGGCTGGGGATCCCCTGTGCCGCTACGTTTTCAACAGGGCCGGAGAAGTCCTGGCGCGGCATATCGTGGCTGTGCTGCCCAAAATTGACCAGGTAACTTAGCCCAGGATGGACGGTGGCAGAAAAGTTGCAGGATTGAGGACGGTGGCTGCTTCCTTTCCCTGGCCCACCTCCCAGAGTTAATTGGGGCTTATGAAGCAGCCATATTGAGGCTAACTCTGGAACATAATTGGGGGGAGCGAGGTTCAGGGCCCCCCCTAAGAAGGGGGCTCTTCCTTTGTTGATCTGGATCCAAGCTGGCTTCTAGAGCAGTGGTTCTCAACCTTTTTAATGCTGCAACCCCCAACCGGTCGTAAGTCGAGGACTACTCAACTGGTGCAGCACCGTTTGCAGAATGGGGCTTTTGGCGGGCTCAGCAGGGCAGACAGAGCCTGGACAATTCCTATTGGCTTTTGAAAGCCAATAGAATTAGACTCTGTTCAAGAGAGTCTCTTCTATTGGCTTTCAAAAGCCAGTAGAATAAAAGGGAGTAGCACAGCTAAGGAAAAGGGGGGGGGGGGAAATGGCGGACTGCGTTTGGCGACTCCCGTGAAATGGTCGTTCGACCCCAAATGGGGTCCCGACCCCCAGGTTGAGAACCGCTGTCCTAGAGGGAAGCACCTCCTCCTCCTTTGCCCTAAGCCACAGTATGGTTTGGCACCTGGTATGAATCCAGCCAATGGTGGCTTATTTCAGGGGTCCCCAATCTTTCCAACTCGGAGGCCCGAGCCGGCGCGGGATGGGGTGGGACACGTGAGTGGCAGGTGCGTGCATGAGTGCTTGCCCATTTTTCCCACAGCCAGGTTTCAAACAGGCTGCAGCTCGGGGGTTGGGGACCCCTGGCTTGTTTGATAAACCCTGGTTTAGGAACCAAGAAAAAGGACAATTGTTCTGTCTTGCAGTGCAAGCTACAGACTCCAGTGGATAGTTAGGACTGCGGAAAGAACAATTGTAACCTTGTGTGGGTCAGGAGGGGGGGGGGAGGCTGAGAAGACACTTGCAGACCCCCTCCCATCCTGGACATCATCTGTTTCAACTCCTCCCCTCCAGATGGCGCTAGAGGGCCTGGCGGGCTAAACTAACCAGACCCGGTTTCTTCCCTTGTGCCATCACTCTGCCCAACATCGGACTCTTACAATGCTGTCTATTGTCTTAAGTATATTACTAACCATGTAGTAGTGGGGCTGTAGTACAGGTAGTTCTCAAGTTACAAGTGCGTTTAGGGACCGTTCAAAGGTACAACGGCGCTGGAAAGAGTGACCCGGGACTGTTTTTCAGTTACCTTTGTAGCATCCCCACGGTCACGCGATTAAAATTCAGCTGCTTGCAACTGGCATGTACTTAGGACGGTTTTGCCGTGTCCTGGGGTCATGCGGTCCCCTTTTGTGAGCCACTGACAAGCAGAGGCAAGGGACGGAAGCCAGATCCGCTTAACGACCGGGTTACTAACTTAGCACAGGGGTAGGCAACCTTGGCTCTTTTACGACTCGTGGACTTCAACTCCCAGAATTCCTGGGCCAGCCATGCTGAGGGGAAGGGAGAGGTTTCCAAGCTGAGCCATGCTGGCTCAGGAATTCTGGGAGTTAAAGTCCATGAGTCATAAAGCGGCCTAGGCCAGGGGTAGGCCACCTTGGCTCTTTTATGACTGGTGAACTTCAATTCCCAGAATTCCTGAGCCAGCCATGCTGAGGGGAAAAGGAAAGGTTTCCAATCTGAACCAGGCTGGCTCAGGAATTCTGGGAGTTGAAGTCCACGAGTCATAAAGCGGCCTAGGCCTAGGCCAGGGGTAGGCCACCTTGGCTCTTTTATGACTGGTGGATTTCAACTCCCAGAATTCCTGAGCCAGCCATACTGAGGGGAAAGGGAGAGGTTTCCAATCTGAGCCATTCTGGCTCAGGAATTCTGGGAGTTAAAGTCCACGAGTCATAAAGCGGCCTAGGGCAGAGGTAGGCAACTTTGGCTCTTTTACGACTCGTGTACTTCAACTCCCAGAATTCCTGAGCCAGCCAAGCTGAGGGGAAAGGGAGAGGTTTCCAAGCTGAGGTATGTTGGCTCAGGAATTCTGGGAGTTGAAGTCCACAAGTCATAAAGCGGCCTAGGCCTTAGGCCACCTTGGCTCTTTTATGACTGGTGGACTTCAACTCCCAGAATTCCTGAGCCAGCCAAGCTGAGGGGAAAGGGAGAGGTTTCCAAGCTGAGCCAGGCTGGCTCAGGAATTCTGGGAGTTGAAGTCCACCAGTCATGAGGGGGCCATAGTTCCCCCATGTTGGCTCAGAAATTCTGGGAGTTGAAGTCCACGAGTCGTAAAAGAGCCAAGGTTGCCTACCCCTGACTTAGCAATGGGGCAAATCTCAGCTAACAACTGCCTCACTTAGCCACGGAAATTTTTGGGCCCATTTGTGATCCGAAGCCGAGGGCTCTCTGTGTCCTGGACTGCCTCCTGGGCAGCGGGGGACCCACAGACCTTGGCGGGCGTTTGTTTCCCTGCAGATCTTGCTACAAGGGCATCTGGGACTGCCCATCGTCTGCGTCGGATCCGTGTGGAAGAGCTGGGAGATGATGCGGGAAGGTGAGGACCTCAGCGGCAAAGGCAAATCTGCTTCCGGGTCAGATGCCCCCAGAGCAGGGGTCTCTTTAAGATGGCTGGACTTCAACTCCCAGAATTCCTCAGCCAGGGAGTTGAAGTCCACCAGTGTTAAAGTGGCTGGCTGGGGGATTCTGGGAGTTGTAGTCCCCCGTCTTAAAGCAAGCTGGCTGGGGGATTCTGGGAGTTGTAGTCTCCCCTTCTTAAAGCAAGCTGGCTAGGAGATTGTAGGAGTTGTAGTCCCGTCATAAAGCAAGCTGGCTGGGGGATTCTGGGAGTTGTAGTCCTCCCATCTTAAAGCAAGCTGGCTGGGGGATTCTGGAAATTGTAGTCCTCCCATCTTAAAGCAAGCTGGCTGGGGGATTATGAGAGTTGTAGTCCCCCCCATCTTAAAGCAAGCTGGCTGGAGGATTCTGGGAGCTGAAATCCTCCCGTCTTAAAGCAAGCTGGCTAGGGGATTCTGGGAGTTGTATTCCACCCATCTTAAAGCTGCCAAGGTTGGAGACCCCCTGCCACAGTCAAATGAAAAGGAGGGCTTAAAAGATCTCGGCCGCCCATGAAGCACAGGCAGTCCTCAACTTACGACAGTTCATTTAGTGACTGTTCGAAGTTACAGTGGCACTGGAAAAAGTGATTTACGACCATCTGTCACACTTATGACCGTTGCAGCGTCCCCATAGCCCTGATCAAAATTCAGACGCTCGGCCCTCAATTCCTGTTGACAACGGTGGCCGAGTCCCACGGTCAGGTCAGGCGGTCCCCTTTGGCCACCCTCTGACCGGCTGGCGAAGTCAACGGGGAAGGCAGATTAACCTTAACAATGATGTCAATAGCTGAATACTTGCAGTGATCCACTTGACAACTGTGGCAGGAAAGGTCATAAAAGGGGGCAAAACTCAGCCATCTCGCTTAGCAATTTGCAATTTTGGGCTCCTTTGTGCCTGCTAAGTTGAGGACTGCCTTAGGCAATGCAATGGGTGGCCTTCCTTTCTACAAGGAGAATGGGGCTTGAGCTGTCCAAGGCCAGGAGCCCCGCTTGGGTGGGGGGCAGGAGGGTGTCCGATGGGAAGCACCCACCGGCTCCTGTCTCCTCTTTCAGGATTCGTCCGGGTCCTGGGCCAGGCGCACAGCCGGCAGCTCCACGGCGCCTTCTCCCGGTTCAGCCTGCTGAAGCTGAAGCAGTCCTCGGCCCTGGGGGGGGCCAGCCTGGGGGCCAGGCACATCGGTCAGCCCCTCCCTCTGGATTACGCGGCCAACGTGGATGTCTTCTACACCCAGTCCTTCGCCTAGAGTCGGGCGCCAGGCAGCTCCCGGCCATCCTTGGGGTCCTTGGGGGTGGGGGCTCCAAAGTCTGGCTTCCCTTTGCTGCTTTGGGAGCCTCCCCCCTTGTATGAGCAGTTGACAAACACACACACACACACACAATGTTGCTTAATAAAAAAAAAGTGGCATGGTCTCGGTGGCAAAACCACACGCCAGAGTGCCTGGATACGCTGAGCCCTTGACTTAACCATCATTCGTTTAGCGACCGTCCCAAGTTCCAAAAAAGCGACCGACGATCCTTTTACCGCACTTGCAAAAATGTGGTCGCGTGATCGAAATCCAGACGCTCCTATTTATGACGGTCGCAGCGTCCCAGGGTCACGTGACCCCCCCCCCTTGCAAACCTTCTGATTAGCAAAGCCCGTAGGGGAAGCCGGATTTGTTCAGCAACTGTGCGACTCGCTTCACAACTCAAGCGATTCATTTAAGGACCGGCAGGAAAAGGTCGCAAAATGGGCAAAACTTAGTTAACAACCGTCTCACATAGCAACGGGAATTGTGGGTCTATCTGTCCTGTGAGCTTTTGGGGGGGCTGGCGAGCTTTCGTTCCTGCTGGCAATGGGGAGGGCGCCTGGCCCCTTTTTCCTCATGCCCTGCTTCTCATGGGCAAAGGGGACCCCCCCAGGGGGGCTTAGCGGCCCTTCAGCTGTGGGGCTGTTACCAGCTGGAGAATCAACAAACTATCAACAGTCCTGACCTGAAGCAAAGATCTCCCATGGAGTAAAGCTTGATTAACATTTATATCAGGGGTCTTCCAACTTGGCCCTTTGATGACTTGTGGACGCGTGCCTGGCTGAGGAATTCTGGGAGTCGAAGTCCACAAGTCTTAAAGTGGCCAAGTTTGAAGGCCCCTGCTCTGTTGTCATTGTGTATCTCACAACAAAATGGTATCGGGTCTCCTGCTTGAGCAGGGGGTTGGACTAGAGGACCTCCAAGGTCCCTTCCAACTCTTGTCATTCTGGACTTCTCAGGGCTGGATTTAGCCCCTGATGTCACCACCCACCACCCTCTCATTTGTGCCAGGCAGCCGTCCCAATCCCCCACCACGGTTCATAGAGTCCAGCGAGGCTGAGCCGTGCCTGGCTGAGGAATTCTGGGAGTCAAAGTCCACAAGTCATGAAAGGGCCAAGTTTGGAGACCCCTGAGATAGACTTTAAAACGAGTGGACTTCGACTCCCAGAATTCCTCAGCCAGCGTGCCTGGCTGAGGAATTCTGGGAGTCGAAGTCCACAAGTCTTAAAGCAGCCAAGTTGGAAGACCCGTGATTTAGATCAAAAGCTTTGCAAAAGGGCCTTGCCTCATAGGCTGGTTTGTCCTGGTTTATCCCAGTTAACTGCCATCGTGCTGTCCCTGCATTTCTGCTGACACCCCCCCCCCAAATCCAGGCTGACATCCGGGGGGGGGGGTTGCAGCCGAGTCGACGGCGTCCAGATCCTAAAAAGACCCTCGGCACCACACCCAGCTCAAAATCCATTTATTGAAGAATGCATTATTGTAAAAATGGGCAGCGCATCATTGCAAAGGCTTCTGGGGAAGAGGGGAGGGGAGGGGCCCTTGCACCATCCTACCCATCGCTTCTCACCCCAAAGGCGCCACGGCAGAGAGATAGCTATATCGGCCCCTCGCCACCTTTTAAGCAAAGCTTCAAAGCCAGAATCCGGAGCCATTCCTGTGTCCCCCCCCCAAAGAAAAAACACCCAGCCCCCCCGGGGGGGGAGAAATTGGAGCTTTTCTGCTCCCATTGGCAGTGCCCGCTGGGCTTCCTATGTCAATGTTTCCTTGGAAGAGTCAGGGAGGAAGATGCTGATGTTGGCCCAGCTCTACAAGCTGCCCTGTCCTGGAAGGAAGGAAGGAAGGAAGGAATCAAGAGAGAAGAAGAAAGAAAGGAGTTAGGAAGGAAGGAAGGGAATTGAAGAGGAGGAAGAAAGGAATCGGAAGGAAGGAAGGAAGGGGCAAGCAGGGTCCCTTCCGAGCAGCACCAAGGCTCAACCTGATGGCACTACTACAAACCCCATCATGCCAGGCACCATGCTGGTAGGGGAGGATGGCTATTGAGAAGGGAGCAGATGGAGAAAGACTGGCTTCAGTGAAAAGTTAGGGTGGGGGGGGGGACTACAGCCCTTTCGATGACTGGTGGACTGCAACTCCCAGAATTCCTGAGCTAGGAATTCTGGGAGTTGCAGTCCACCAGTCATCAAAGAGCCGGAGTTCCCCACCCGATTGAAGGGGAGGGGGGAGAGCAGCCACAGTATTAAGCAAAGGAGGAAGAGGTGGTCTTCTTCCCCCCATCCTGATAAGCAGCTTATCTCCTACAAAGAGGTCCTCAGAATCCGGTCGGAGTGGCTGGCTGTTAGGATGATCAGGGGCAACCTTGAAGACTTGTGGACTTCCAACTCCCAGAATTCCCCGGCCAGGGGAATTCTGGGAGTTGGACGTCCACAAGTCTTAACAGCGGCCCAGTTTGTCCCAAAGAAAAGGCTGAGGAACAAACAGCAGGAAAAACCACTCTCAAGTTCCCCCCGGCCTGGCTAGAGGCAGAATTTAGGGGTTGCCCCAACTTGGATTGCAGAAGTGCCTCTGCTCGTCAAAGGGGTCCCCCAAAAGCTGTCCCCCAAAAGCTCTCCTTGGGTTGGACTGCCTTCCTCGGGGTGGCCCGCTGGAGACCCGTCCGGCTTGTAGGAGCTCCCCTTCTGCTGAAGAACGGCAACCTGTTCTTAAAAGTTCCCGCTCAGCAGCTCTACAAAGCGGGAGGGTTTGGGGCGAGGGTCCATAAAGGGTCACGCTTTGCTCCAGGAGTAACGGAGACAGCTGCCACTTGCTCCCTTTCCCTCCCCCTCCAGGTCTGGGCCTTGGGGAGCCTTGTGCCCGACGGACGGGCACCAGATTGTCCCGTTCACTGGAGGAAGTTGTGCTGGTGGGCCGGAAGAGAGCCAGCGGCCTCCGTGAGGATTCAGACGCCTGGCGGGAAAGCGGAGGGACACCTACGGCGGAGGAGCCATCGGTAGCTGCCGGCCCTGTGTTTTTAGGGCAGGGATGTCTGACGTAGGCCGCTTTGAAGACCTGTGGACTTCAACTCCCAGAATCCCCCCAGGCCGGGGAATTCTGGGAGTTGAAGTCCACAGGTCTTCCAAAGGGCCAAAGATTGGACACTTCCGTGTTTCAGGGCTTGCTTTGGATCGGGAGAGGGAATGGGAGAAGAGACGGAAGGCCAGGAAAGGCCCAGCACCACTTCACTCCTCTCAAAACGCAGCACCGCCCTCGCTCCTCTGAACGGCAGCTGGCAACCGGAGGGAAGGGGCATCCAGCCCAGCCCACGAAACGCCCAGCCTCCCTGCCCCGAAACGCCAAGAGGGGCTGGGGGCCCAGCTCCCACCGAAGCCCCTGCCCCACCCTGGCCGAACGCAAAGAGAGGAAGGGGCTGCCCCAAAGCTGCAGAGGCAGGAGGTTGTTGTGCTGGCGAACGTCCACGGAGGAGGGGAGCCCCTTCGCCTACCCCGTGGCAAACTCCCGAATCCCCCCTGGAGGGGCAGCTAACCAGGGGGAGGGAGAGGGGGACGAGCAGGAGACGCTGCTGGTGGGTCAGGCGAGGCTGGGCGCGGGTTTAACCGGAAGCAGAGGGGCTGGGGGGGGGGGTGGGCCCATCCGGAGGCGCCATCCCACGGCGAGCGCGTCTTGGTTCTCCCCTTGGTTTGCCAAATGTCCCAAGGCAGCAAGACAAGAAGGGGTTAAAGAAGCCAGAGAGGGCCCCCAATTGGCCGGCAAAGAGTCTCTTTCCCACCACTGCTAGTAGTGGGCCCCGCTCCCCCCCCCACCCCATCCCCACACCCATCCAGGGCAGGAAAAAAAAAAGAGTCTTTTGAAGGAGGTTCGCCGGACGGCTCAGTATTTCACCCCAGGGACAAACTCCTTGGCGTCCGGATTTAAGGTGCTTTTGCTCTGCAAACGGGGGGGGGGGACAAGGGGGGGTGGGAGAAAGAAAAGAGAGAGAGAGATTAGAATTACAAGAGGGTTAACCTCAGGAGGAGCCCAGCACGGGTGCGCCTTGGCTTCGTTTAGCGACCGTTCGGCTACGAACGACACACCGGCAAAGGCGGCGGCCCACCGCTGCTGTGTTGCGCTTCAGGAATTTCTGCATTGAAATAGGACGTCAAACCGGATGTGCCAGCTGTGGCTTTCCTGCCTCCCGCCCACGTGAGGAGGCTCTGCCCCAGGCTGCTCGCCTTCCCCTGGGAACGAGGAGATAAGGTCTTGGGAGAGCGCAAAGGCAATCTGCTTGTGGCTGCGCAAGGACTCTGAGCTAGGCCCTGGCTTGACTCCTCCTCCCATTCCGGCCTGGCAGTTTCCCAACATCTGCTATTGCAGGAGCAATTCCAGAAAACGTTTTGGGACGGTCCCAAAAGAGGGTGCCGGTGCTTCTTTTCCGGGCGAGAGGAACCGCGCCTGAGGTCAGGAGACGTTTGCCACTCCCCGGATCGCCTCCTCCAGGCCTCTTCCGCCTAGGCTGTCGGCCAAGAAGGCCGAGGGTTAAGGTGACCTGCCGGTATCCAAATAGCAATAGCGCTTAAGACTTATATACCGCTTCGCAGTGCTTCACAGCCCTCTCTGGGCGGTTTACAGAGTCAGCCTATTGTCCCCAATAATCTGGGTTCTCATTTTACCGACCTAGGAAGGAAGGAAGGAAGGAAGATGGAGGGAGGGGAGGGAGGGAAGAAAAGAAGGGAAGGAAGATGGAGGGAGGGAGGGGAGGAAAGGAAGGGAGGGAGGGAGGAATGAGATGGAGGGAGGGAAGGGAGAAGGAGGAGGAGGAGGAAGAGGAAGGAAGGAAGGAAGGAAGGAAGGGAGGGAGGGAGGGAGGAAAAGAAGGGAAGGAAGATGGAGGGAGGGAGGGAGGGGAGGAAAGGAAGGGAGGGAGGGAGGAATGAGATGGAGGGAGGGGAGGAGGAAGAGGAAGGAAGGAAGGAAGGAAAAGAAGGGAAGGAAGGAAGATGGAGGGAGGGAGGGGAGGAAAGGAAGGGAGGGAGGGATGGAGGAATGAGATGGGAGGGAAGGGAGGAGGAAGAGGAAGGAACGAAGGAAGGAAGGAAGGAAAAGAAGGGAAGGAAGGAAGATGGAGGGAGGGAGGGGAGGAAAGGGAGGGAGGGACGGAGGAATGAGATGGAGGGAGGGAAGGGAGGAAAAGAAGGGAGAGAAGGAACGAAGGAAGATGGAGGGGAGAAAAGGAAGGGAGGGAGGGAGGAAGGAGAGGGAGGGAGGGAGGGAGGGAGGGAGGGAAGGAAGGAAGGAAGGAAGGAAGGCTGAGTCCACCTTGAGGCGGTCAGGATCGAACTTCATGGCTGTGGGCAGAATCAGCCTGCGATATGACGCTCTAGCCACTCAGCCATCAGGGCTTCTCCTTGTTTCCCTCCCTCCATTAGCACTTATATACCGCTTCACAGCCCTCTCTGGGCGCTTTACAGAGTCAGTACACCCTTCCCAACAATCTGGGTCCTCATTTTCCTGACCTGGGAAGGACGGAAGGCTGAGCCCACCGGGAGCTGGTCGGAATCGAACTGCCAAACTGCAGGCAGCCGTCCCCCCCAGCCAGGAGAGAAGAATAAAAATGAAAATACTACGGATTTTTTTTCTTCTTGTTTTAAATGCTGAAGCGCCGCTGACGAAGTGGTTGTTTGGGGTGTGTTCCCCCCCCCTTACCAGAATGTCCTCCGTGATGTGGCCGTGGGGGTTCTCGCTGACCGAGAGTCCGTTCAGCTGCTGCTGGAGCTGCCCCAGGCCCTGAGGCAAGTCGCGGGATGGAATGAACCACTCCTGGTCTTCTTCGTCCAGCATCTCCTGGAAGCAACGGTCCAGGAACTCCTGCTCCTGAAGTTCCTCCTCCACCTGGGGGGGGGGGGAGAAGCTGAGAGTCAGAAAAGAGGTTCATCAGAGGTGTCTCCGGCCACCGGCTGGCCAGCTTCAAGACGGGCATCCCAGTAAAACTATCCGCTGTTCACTGGTGCAAAGGGAAGCCGAGGCAGTTAAATGGATCCTTTTGTCCAAAGAAGAGATTCCATCTCAGGGGTCTTCCAACTTGGCCCTTTGATGACTCGTGGACTTCAACTCCCAGAATCCCTCAGCCAGGCACGTTGATTGAGGAATTCTGGGAGTTGAAGTCCACTCCTCTTAAAGTCTATATCCGGGGTCTTCCAACTTGGCCCTTTGATGACTCGTGGACTTCAACTCCCAGATCCTCAGCCAGGCACGTTGATTGAGGAATTCTGGGAGTTGAAGTCCACTCCTCTTAAAGTCTATGTCGGGGTCTTCAAACTTGGCCCTTTGATGACTCGTGGACTTCAACTCCCAGAATTCCTCAGCCAGGCACGCTGGCTGAGGAATTCTGGGAGTTGAAGTCCACGAGTCATCAAAGGGCCAAGTTGGAAGACCTCTGCTCTATCCAGTCCCATTTCTATTTTGAAAAGGCTTCCGGATTTGGTGCTGGCAAGGAAAAACGAAATCTTGATTTGCTTTGTTTTTGCCAATCGCATAGGTTTATTGTTAACAGAAATGGTTTGCACGCGCTGTTGTGTAAAAGCAAACAGTTGGAGATTGTAACTGTCAGAAGTTGGCGCTTTTTTTTGTTCTCTTTTCCCTCTTTACGTTATCTTTCTTCTTTCCCCTCCTCCTCCTCCCCCTCCTGAGAACAATGAACCAGTGGAACTCCTTGCCACCAGAAGTTGTGGGTGCTCCATCACTGGAGGTTTTCAAGAAGAGACTGGACAACCACTTGCCTGAACTGATATAGGGCAGAGGCCCCCAACCTTTTGGGCACCAGGGACCGGTTCCATGGAGAGAATTTTTTCTGTAGACCGGAGAGTGTGTGGTTTTATGTGCTGCCTGCATCCTACGGATGGGGCTTTGCTTGTGTGTGCGGACTGGCGGCTGGCATGCCATGGCCTGGTACCAGTCCACGGCCCAGGGGTTGGGGACCCGTTCTAGTCCAGCCTCCTGCTCAAGCAGGAGAACCTATACAGGGGTGGGGAACCTTGGCTCTTTTATGACTTCCTGAGCCAGTATAGGGAACTGTGGCTCCCTTATGATCTGTGGACTTCAACTCCCAGAATTCCTGAGCCAGCATGAGGGAAACCTTGGCCCCTTCATGGCTTGTGGACTTCAACTCCCAGAATTCCTCAGCCAGCCTGGCTCAGCTTGGGAACCTCTCCCTTTCCCCTCAGCGTGGCTGGCTCAGGAATTCTGGGAGTTGAAGTCCACAAGTCATGAAGGGGCCAAGGTTGCCTACCCCTGGTCTAGGAGGCTCACCGTTTAGGACTTAGGACAGGGCTAGGCAACCTTGGCTCTTTTATGACTGAAGGACTTCAATTCCCAGAATTCCTGAGCCAGCCTGGCTCAGCTTGGAAACCTCTCCCTTTCCCCTCAGCATGGCTGGCTCAGGAATTCTGGGAGTTGAAGTCCAGGAGTCATGAGGGGGCCATAGTTCCCTCATGCTGGCTCAGGAATTCTGGGAGTTGAAGTCCACAAGTCATGAAGGGGCCAAGGTTGCCTACCCCTGGTCTAGGAGGCTCACCGTTTAGGACAGGGGTAGGCAACCTTGGCTCTGTTATGACTGAAAGACTTCAATTCCCAGAATTCCTGAGCCAGCCTGGCTCAGCTTGGAAACCTCTCCCTTTCCCCTCAGCATGGCTGGCTCAGGGATTCTGGGAGTTGAAATCCAAGAGTCATAAAAGGGCCAAGGTTACCTACCTCTGGCCTAGGCCGCTTTATGACTCGTGCACTTCAACTCCCAGAATTCCTGAGCCAGCCTGGCTCAGCTTGGAAATCTTTCCCTTTCCCCTCAGCATGACTGGCTCAGGAATTCTGGGAGTTGGAAGTCCACGAGTCATGAAGAGGCCATAGTTCCCCCATGCTGACTGAAGAATTCTGGGAGTTGAAGTCCACAAGTCATGAAAGAGCCCAAGTTTCCCACCCCTGACCTATACCATATCAGACAAGTGGCTGTCCAGTCTCCAGTGATGAAGCACCTATAATGTCTGGAGGCAAGCTGTTCCACTGTCCTAACTGTTGGGGACTCCTGGTAGAGGGTCCTCTACCGTGGGCAGGGGTTGGACTAGAAGACTGGCAAGGTCCCTTCCAACTCTGCTATTCTGTTACTCCTCTCCAGAGCAGGGAGCCAGCAGGCCCTGGTTAAAATCAGCCACACGAAGACCAGGAGTAGAAAAGAGGCGAGGAAGAGAGAAGTAACGTGACTGTGAAGCAGGAAACCATCCTCTGCCAGTCGCCTAGAATCAAGATCACGTGAAGCGTTAATACCACTTTACAAGGCCTTGGTAAGGCCACACTTGGAATACGGCATCCAGTTTTGGTCAGCATGATGTAAAAAAGATGTTGAGACTCTAGAAAGAGCGTAGAGAAGAGCAACAAAGAGGATCAGGGGACAGGAGGCTAAAACACACAAGGAATGGTGGCTGGAATTGGGGATGTCTAGTTTAATGAAGAGAAGGACGAGGAGGGACAGGATAGCAGTCTTCCAGTCTCTCAGGGGATGCCCCAAAGAAGAGGGAGTCAAGCTCTTCTCCAAAGCGCCTGAAGGCAGGACAAGAAGCAATGGGTGGAAACTCACCAAGGAGAGAAGCAACCTAGAACTAAGGAGAAACTTCCTGACAGTGAGGACAATTAACCAGTGGAACCACCTGCCTCCAGAAGCTGTAAATGCTCCAACACTGGAAGTTTTTAAGAAGAGACTGGACAGCCATTTGTCCGAAATGGTCTAGGGTTTCCTGCCTGAGTAGGGGGTTGGACTTGATGACCTCCAAGGTCCCTTCCAACTTTATTATTATTATTAATATTATTATTGTTATTGTTATTATTATTATTATTGACACATATATCAATTCATGATAGCCGTATTCCAGTATTTGAGGCGCTGCCACAGGGAAGAGAGGAGAGGGAGTCAAGCTATTCTCCAAAGCACCAGAAGGCAGGACAAGAAGCAACGGATGGAAACCAATCAAGGAGAGAAGCAACCTGGAATTAAGGAGAAACTTCCTGACAGTGAGAACAATTAATCAGTGGAACAGCCTGCCTCCAGAAGTTGTGGATGCTCCAACACTGGAGGTTTTTAAGAAGAGACTGGACAGCCATTTGTCCGAAATGGTATAGGGTTTCCTGCCTTGAGCAGGGAGTTGGACTAGATGACCTCCAAGGTCCCTTCCAATTCTGTTATTCTATTATTCTGCTAATCTCTTCTCTAAAGCGCCTGAAGGCAGGACAAGAAGCATTATTATTATTATTATTATTATTATTATTATTATTATTATTACATTACCATTATTATCATTACCATCATCTCCAGCTCAACACCGTCTCTCTGTCTAAAGCCACCAGCACATCAAATCCTAAAGTCGGATTTAAGCAGCCCGGCTGCTCTGCTCCGGAGGCGCAGTAGCACGCCCAAGCAAACCCATTACGGCTCAGAATGAAGGCGTGGTTCCCACCGTCGGCTGAATCACACACTAGCCAAGCCCATCACAACCCAGCCGAGGGCATTGTGTAAACTCAGCCACCCGGTTCTTCAGAAGTAGGCTACCTCAGCACTGCTGGAAAATCCTGGATCCCAATTCTGGGAAATCCCTGCTCCTTCCCAAACTAGTAACAGCAAAAAGAGCCCCAAAGTCTGAAAGGTCAGATGCCCAAGGAAGAATGAAGCGCATTCAAATCCTGCTTGATAGGATCGCTGGAGATCCGCGTCCAGAGGTTGCAGATGCCCTGTTCAGAGACAGAATCTTGGCCTGCTTTACAAAGAGGATCTTCTGAGTATTAACCCAAAGGTGCTTTCCCCCCCCGCCAAAAAGGCAATTGGACTTTCTTAGTTTTTTTCCCTTGAAAACGTTTTGCTTCTCATCCAAGAATATAATTGAGGCAGAATATCAGCAAATAGCCCGAAGTCTGCAAAGATGGAGGAAAGCTAAGGCTCAAAATGAACTAAGGCTTGCGACCAAAGTAAAAAAAAAAAAGCTTCTTTCAACATGTAAAAAAACAAGAAAAAAAATAAAGGGAATGATTGGTCCATTAGTGGAGGAAAGTGGCAAGAAAGTGACAAGCAACAGGGAGAAAGCAGAACTATTTAACGCGTTTTTTGCATCTGTATAGGGTTTCCTGCCTGAGCAGGGGGTTGGACTAGATGACCTCCAAGATCCCTTCCAGCTTTATTATTATTACTATTATTATTACTATTATTATTATTATTATGGATCATCGCACAGTCAGCCAGATGTTCAGACTGGATTTGGCATTTTGTCTACCTATCGAGTCCTTACCCAGGACCTGGGATAGGCAGATGTGGATGTTTGATGGTATTACAGATATCGTCGCAGGATGGAAGCAGTTCCTAATAAGGCCGCCTTTTGCAATTGACTAATAGCGAATTTGTCAATGCCAATGGTGTTCAAGTGGTGCTCCAGTTGTTTTGGGATTGCACCCAAGGAGCCTATGACTATTGGTACTACCCTTGCTTGCTTTTGCCACAGTCTTTCTATTTCTATTTGTAGGTCTTTGTATTTTGTTATCTTCTCCAGTTCTTTCTCTTCTATTCTGCTGTCTCCAGGCACTGCCACGTCCACTATCCAGACTTTTTTGTCTTTCTTATCGACAATTGTTAAGTCTGGGGTGTTATGTTGCAGGTGCTTGTCTGTTTGAATTCTGAAGTCCCAGAGCAGTTTAATTTTATCATTTTCTATGACTTTCTCTATTTTATGATCCCACCAGTTTTTGCTTACAGGCAAATGATATTTTTTGCAGATCTTCCAATGCACCATTGTTGCTACTTTGTCATGCCGCTGCTTGTAATCAGTCTGTGCAATCTTCTTGCAACAGCTTACCAAGTGGTCCACTGTTTCTTCAGCTTCTTTGCATAGGCGGCACTTACTGTCTGTTGCTGTCTTCTCAATTTTGACTTTGTATGCATTTGTCCTTAAGGCTTGGTCTTGTGCAGCCAGAATTAGTCCCTCGGTCTCTTTCTTCAATTTTCCTGCTCTTAGCCATTGCCAGGTTTTATTATTATCTGCTTTCCCAGCTATTTTTTTTCATGTATTGGCCATGTAGTGCTTTGTCTTCCCATGCCTCTATTCTGTTCTTCATTTGGTCTTTCTTGTAGGCCAGTTTGGTCTCTCCAGTAGTTAGTAAGCCTTCCTGATATACTAATTTCAGTGCATCTTCATCATTGTTCTTCAGATATTCTTCCAAAGTCATTTTTTCTTCTTCAACCATCTGATGTACTTGTAGCATTCCACGCCCACCTATTTGCCTTGGTAGATAAAGTCTATCAATGTCACTGCGTGGATGAAGGGCGTGATTCATTGTCATTATTTTTCTGGTCTGCCTATCCATTGCTTTTAGTTCTGCTTGAGTCCAGTCCACTATTCCAGCTGTGTACCTAATGACTGGGATTGCCCAGGTGTTGATTGCCTTTATGGTATTTCCTCCATTGAGTTTGGATTTTAAGATCTTCTTCACTCTCTTGATGTATTCACCTCTAATCTTTTTCTTGACTTCAGTGTGCTTGATGTTGTCAGCTTGAAGGATACCCAAGTATTTGTAGTACTCTTCCTCATCCAGACTCTTAATGTTATTTTCGTGGGGCATCTTGATTCCTTCAGTTTTCACTATTTTTCCTTGTTTGATAGTAAGTGTGGCACATTTGTCCAAGCCAAACTCCATTACAATATCTTGGCTATATATACGGACAGTGTTGAGCAGCGATTCTATTTCAGATGATGTTTTTCCATACAACTTCAGATCATCCATGTAAAGGAGGTGGGATAGTCCAGCAGATGTTTTTGATGTTTGATAACCATGTCCTGAGTTATTCAGTATTGTTGACAGAGGAAACAGTGCAATAACAAATAGTAATGGTGATAATGAAATATTGAAATATTCCTCTCTTGATATTAACCTCTCCCAGCTTTTCACCATTGATCTGCAACTGTGTCTTCCATTGTGCCATCGATCTTTGCACAAATTTTCTGATGTTTCTACTGACTCCTGTTATTTCTAGGCACTTGATTATCCAATCATGTGGCAGAGAGTCAAATGCCTTTTTGTAGTCAATCCATGCCACATTCAGGTTGGTCTTCCTTCTCTTGCAGTTTTCCAAGATCATTTTGTCTATTAGGAGTTGATCTTTTGTTCCTCTGCTATTGGGGCGGTTTCCTTTCTGCTCAGGTGGAAAGAGATTGTTTTCAACTAGATGCTGTTGTACTGCATCAGCTACCACACCAGTTAGTAATTTGAAAGTTGTTGGTAAGCAGGTAATTGGCCTGTAGTTACCTGGTGTTGCCCCTTTTGCTGGATTTTTCATTATTAGGTAGGTTTTCCCAGTTGTTAGCCACTTTTCAATTTCTCCTCCTTGTAGTATATTGTTGAATTGCTTGGCAATGAGTGGGTGTATAACAGTTAGATGTTTCAACCAAAACCCATGCAGTTCATCTTCACCTGGTGCTGACCAATTTTTGATTTTCTTTGCTCTTTTTTCTACCATTTTTGTTGTTATTACTAGTTCTTTCATTTCAACTTCTGTTTTATTTGCATCCACCTCTTTTAACCAAGCCGCATCCTTGTTGTATTTCTTTGGGTTATCCCATATCTGCTTCCAGAACTGCACTGTTTCTTCCTTGTCAGGTACTGACTGATTCCTTGCAGTTTCTCCATTGATGGATTGGTAGAAACGTTTCTGATTGGATTGAAATTGGAGGTTCTGCCTATAGTTTGCAATTCGAGCTTCATATCTACTGATTTTCCTGGCTATAGCTGTTATTTGTTGCTTTATTATTTCCAGTGCTTCCTTGATCTTCCTTGTTTCTAAGTGGTATTTCTTGATTAGGTATTCTTTGGTCTTCTTGTTCTTCAGCTTCTTTTCTTTCATCTGTTCTAGCTTGCTTGCATGTGATCTTAACTTGCTGATCTTATTTTCTAGTCTAACCTTCCATTTTTGTGGTGCACTGTTTGTTTGTTTTTCTTCTTTGTTGATTTTGCATCCCAGGTATTCTGTTATAACTGCAGCTGTGCTGTACATTAGTTGGTTTGTTTCTTGCAGTGAATTGGTGCTTATACTTGCTATTGCAGTATTTGCATCTTTTAATGCTTGTGCTAGCTGTTTCTTTGGAACAAGCTTCAATGCAGGCAGCCTTATTCTGTTGTTTTTGTGCTGTTCTAGATGCTCAATTATTCTTTGTTTCAATTCTTTTATTTCTTTAGTTAGAGGGTTTTGTTCTTCCTGAGGAAGAGGTGCCTGGTTTCCAAATGAGAACAGTTGTATATCTCTGCTGGATTCCTTCACTGCCAACTCCCCCTGGTTTGCCTCTACATTCTGAATTACTTCTGGTAAGGCTTTGATTTCTTTGCCCTGGGTAAACCTTTGCAGTTCGTCCAATTCTGTTTCTGTAAATACTTTATTTCGTGTTATAAATTGGCGTTGATCTGCTAGTCTCTGTTCTGTTATTTCTGATTCTGGATGTTGTTCTTTCCAGAATTGGTGCATTCGTTTTAGATATCCTCGTCTTGTTGGACTTGATCTGTAGTAACAGATCATTATTTCTTTGTTTTCCATCACTGTGTATCTGCGACGGGTAAACACCTTTTCTTCCAGTAGTTCTGCAGCTGCTGGCCCTGGTTGCTCAGCCAACAGTCCTGAGTCCTGTAACCCATTTTTCACCAGATATCCAGGAACTCCAATATCTAGTGCGGACCTTGTTAACCCGGGCGACGTCCGAGCCGGTATGGCATTCTGAAATTTACGTCTCACCATATTTTTTATGGGAGAGACACTCTTTGTCTGACTCCTCTGATGAGACCTGTCCAGTATGGTTGAACCTCTGGCATAGCTCTCATCTTCCTCAGAGTACACAAGCCCCACAACCACGTCAAGGTATTATTATTATTATTATTATTATTATTATTATTATTAAGCTTCTTCAGGTTCTCCCAAGTCAGTTGGAACTGAAGGAGCTTCCTGCATGAGAAATGAAAGGGTTTTTTTTTGTTTTAGAATTTTTTAATTAGTTTATAAAATATAAAAGTGCAAAAGCAAACAGTAAGAATAATAAAGGAGGGAAAGGGGAAAGGAGAAGTGTAGAAAAGAAGGGAGAAAGGAAAAAAAATAACCGCATCGACACCCGATTCCCTTTGGTGCAGTAGAATAAGGTAGGAGCATCAAGCCTCAACTTTTTACTTTTACATCATAATATAAACTAGCCATTTCCATAACAGCAAACCTATCTAATCGGTAAAACCCAAAATCTAAATTTCATTTTTCCCCCCACCTCGAGCACAAAGTCCAAAAGCGGTTTCCAAGTAGAAACAAAAGTAATTGTGTGGTTTTTTTCCCCTTTAACCAAAGCAGTCAATTTAGCCATCTCTGCTAACTCCATCAACTTTGCCAGCCCTTTGCCCAGGGTGGGAAGCAAAAGTCTCCTTCCATTTCTGCGTGTAAAATAATCTCACTGCCTCAATGTTCCAATTTCCCCCCCCCCCAATTCTTTTCTGGTTTTATCGTTATATTCGCTTTGAGAATCTTCTGTGTTAGGATGTGAATCTGACTCTAATCTTTGCTGAGAAGGAAAAAACAAACAAACAAGAAGAAGCAACGGGTGGAAACTCATCAAGGAGAGAAGCAACCTGGAATTAAGGAGAAACTTCCTGACAGAGAGGACAATTAACCAGTGGAACAACCTGCCTCCAGAAGTGGTGAATACACCAACACTGGAAGTTTTTAAGAAGAGACTGGACAGCCATTGGTCTGAAACAGTATAGGGTTTCCTGCCTGAGCACGGGGTTGGACTAGATGATCTCCAAGGTCCCTTCCAAATTTTTTTTATTATTATTATTATTTGCCTTCAGAAATCGTGGTGCTCCATCACTGGAGGTTTTTCAGAAGAGACTGGACAGTCACCTGTTTGAGATGGCATAGGTTCTCCTGCTAGAGCAGAGGGCTGGACTAGAAGACTTCCAAGGTCCCTTCCAACTCTATTCCATTCCATTCCATTCCATTCTATTCTTCCATTCCATTCCATTCCATATTTTCTATTCTATTCTATTCTATTCTATTCTATTCTATTCTATTCTATTCTATTGTACTCGACTCTACTCCACTCCACTTTACTATTCTATTCTATATTCTATTCCATTCCATTCCGTTCCATTCCATATTCTATTCTATTCCATATTCTATTCTATTCTTCCATTCCTATTTCTTACACTATTCTATTCGTCTTTTTTATTCTATTCCTATTCTATTCTATTCCATTCTTATTTCTCTTCTCTTCTCTTCCATTCTATTCTATTCTTATTATTCCATTCCATTCCATTCTATAATCCAATATTTATTCTATTCTATTCATTTTTTCTATTCTATTCTATTCTATTCTATTCTATTCTATTCTATTCTATTCTATTCTATTCTATTCTATTCTATTGTTCCCTATTCTATTCTATTCTATTCTATTCTATTCTATTCTATTCTATTCTATTCTATTCTATTTTCTATTCTATTCCATTCCATTCCATTCCATTCTTCTATATCCTTTTGGAAAAGTTGCATTTGGGACAACCAGGCCCTGGATGGTGGAGAATCTCCACAGACTCAGAGTCTTAAGTGTTGCAGCCGCAATCCAGCTCAGACCTGGCCCTGAAGGGGACTCGAAAGCTGCACCATTTGCCCTCAGCCCACGTCTGTGGCTTGTGAAGAGGCCAAACACACCCGGCTGGTTTGACGACCTGTATTTTTCCTCTTCCAGGCAGGGTTCAAGGCCCGGCTGCCTGCAATTAAAGCTTCCCAAAGCTGCAGTCCCACGGCCCTTTGGAGCAGCTGCTTCCTGCAATTAGCAGGCCGGAGCCTGCTGCAGTCTTGGGATCCCGCTCTTAGAAGCAGCCGCCCTAAAACTCTTGCTTCAAGCTGCCCTGGCTGAGGGACAGACGGTGCCTCCTGCGCTGGTTTCTGATTTTGCAAAGCGTTCGAGTCCTGGGCTTTCCTTAAGAGTTTCTACTTTGAGAACTGCGGGTCGCCGTCCTGTTTTCACTTGGATATTTGTCATCTGCTGGAAGTGCATGAAAAGTGGGCTGCTAAATCAACCGATTCAGAGGCTCGGGGGCTGTTTGGTTGGCTGCCTCAGGCCAAGTGTGTCTCGGTCCCGGTTGGAGGCAGCTGGACACGCAGCTGGTCCAAGCGATTCCGTTGCACGCTCGTAATCCCCAGGGATAAGGCTGCTGCTTCTTCTTCTTCTTCTCCGGGACCCCCCCCTCCTCCCTCCCAAATTCAGGGGTCCCTCAACTTGGCAAATTGAAGACTTGCGGATTTCAACGCATAGAATTCCCCAGCCAGCCAGGTTGGGGACTCTGGCTGAGGAATTCTGGGAGCTGAAGTCCACACATCTTAAAGTCAGTATGTTTGGGGACTCTGGCTGAGGAATTCTGGGAGCTGAAGTCCACAAATTTTAAAGTCACCACGTTTGGGGACACTGGTTGAGGAATTCTGGGAGTTGGTCCACAAGTCTTAAACTTGCCATATTTGGGGATCCTGGCTGAGGAATTCTGGGAGTTGAAGTCCACAAGTCTTAAACTTGCCATATTTGGGGACCCTGGCTGAGGAATTCTGGGGGTTGAAGTCCACAAGTCTTCAAGTTGCTAAATGTGGACACCCCTCTAGCTGTTATCAGAAGTCTAAAGTGACCCTTGAATTGTGTACAAGGGATCAGGAAAACCTGATATCATATCTAGGGGTGACATGATAGCAGCCTTCCAATATTTCAGGGGCTGCCCCAGAGAAGAGGAGGGGGGTCCACCGATTCTCCAAAGCCCCAGAAGGCAGGACAAGAAGCAACAGATGGAAACTCATCAAGGAGAGAAGCAACTTGGAACTAAGGAGAAACTTGCTGACAGTGAGAACAATTAATTTAATCAGTGGAACAACCTGCCTCCAGAAGTTGTGGCTGCTCCATCCCTGAAGGTTTTTAAGAAGACATTGGACAGCCACTTGTCTGAAATGGTATAGGGTTTCCTGCCTGAGCAGGGGGTTGGACTAGATGACCTCCAAAGTCCCTTCCAACTATATCATCATCATCATCATTATTATTGTGATAAAAAGGCCAAGTTTGAAGACCCCTGATATAGACTTTAAGAGGAGTGGACTTCAACTCCCAGAATTCCTCAGCCAGCATGCCTGGCTGAGGAATTCTGGGAGTTAAAGTCCACCAGTCATAAAAGGGCCAAATTTGAAGACCCCTGGTCAGAAAGCAGCCTAGGCCTAGGCCAGGGGTAGGGCACCTTGGCTCTTTTATGACTCGTGGACTTCAACTCCCAGAATTCCTGAGCCAGCCACGCTGAGGGGAAAGGGAGAGGTTTCCAAGCTGAGCCAGGCTGGCTCAGGAATTCTGGGAGTTGAAGTCTGCAAGTCATGAGGAGACCATAGTTCTCCCATGCTGGCTCAGGAATTCTGGGAGTTGAATTCCTTCAGTCATAAAAGAGCCAAGGTTGCCTACCCCTGGCCTAGGCCTAGGCCGCTTTATGACTCGTGGACTTCAACTCCCAGAATTCCTCAGCCAGCATGGTTCAGCTTGGAAACCTTCCTTTCCCCTCAGCGTGGCTGGCTCAGGAATTCTGGGAGTTGAAGTCCACCAGTCATAAAAGAGCCAAGGTGGCCTACCCATGGCCTAAGGCACAGGTCGGCAACCTGCGGCTCCGGAGCCGCATGCGGCTCTTTGAGCCTTCCCCTGTGGCTCCCAGCCTCCTCTGCCTTTGCAGAGAGAGACAGAGAGAGGCAATTGCGCTTCCCTGCTTCTCTCTCTCTCTCTCTCTCTGTGTGTGTGTGTGTGTGTGTGTTTTGTGTGTGTGTGTGTGTATATATATGTGTAAAAGAGAGTGCACTCACATTGTTCTCCGAGGAGCTGAAAAGCTTCTGGGCGGAGCTCCTCCCTTTGCTGCGTCTCTGCAGGAAGCAGGAAGGGCAGGAGAGAGCTAGCTAGCCCAGCTAGGCTGACTCAGGAATTCTGGGAGTTGAAGTCCATGAGTCATAAAAGAGCCGAGGTTGCCTACCCCGAGGTTGTTGGACAACAGCTTGAAGCTTGCCAGGTGAGCAGCAGATAGGAGGGGGGGGGGAGAAAGAGAGAGAGAGAAAGAGAGGGAGGGAGAGAGAGAGAGAGAGAGAAAGAAAGAGAGCGGGGGAAGAGGAGTGGTAGACCAAGGGCAGATAGAGAGGGAGGGAGGGAGAGAGACAGAGAGAGAGAGACCCTTTTGACATCTAAAATGAAGATAACACTGCATATATCCTTTTTTTACCTATGTGTGTATGTAATTTTATTCTCTTAAAGCATTCTCTCGGTGATCATTGTTTTAATAGTATGGATATTCCCAAGAGTCATATTTTTACTTTTATTTTTAATGTGTGTGTGTGTGTGTGTGTGTACACACACACACATACACAAACACACACACACTCTCTCTCTCTCTCTCACACACACACACACACACTTATAATAAAGATAAAAAAGGATATATGCAGTGTTATCTTCATTTTAGATATCAAAAGGGTTTTGCGGCTCCCGGTGTTTTGTTTTTGGTGAGAAACGGGTTCAAGTGGCTCTTTGAGTGTTTTGGGTTGCCTACCCCTGGCCTAAGGCCTAGGCCTCCTTATGACATGTGGACTTCAACTCCCAGAATTCCTGAGCCAGCCTGACTCAGCTTGGAAACCTCTCCCTTTCCCCTCAGCATGGCTGGCTCAGGAATTCTGGGAATTGAAGTCCACCTGTCATAAAAGGGCCAAGGTTGCCTACCCCTGGTCTAGGCTCTCCTGCCTGAGCAGAGGGCTGGACTAGAAGACCTCCAAGGTCCCTTCCAGCTCTGTTATTCTGCCTCTGCTCAGCCCCCTAAGGCAGGGATATCGAGCCGGGGGGGTGGGGGGGGGAGAAGAAAGTTAGTGCAAGATGGCTGATGATCAGATTGTGAGTCTCAGCTTCCTGGCTGGCATTCTCACTACGGAGGCTCCGAGCTGGCATGCGTTGCTGTGCTCTGCGCCCATGGAAGGGCATCCAGGCTGGCTGCTCCCTTCTCCCTAACCACGAAGCCCGGAGGAGAGTGGGGAGCCAGGAGGAGACCCAGAGGCCTGCCCTTGGAGACTGCACCCTAGGCCACAGATCGCGCCCAGGAACAAGAGTTCCTTCTGCTGCCGAAGGACGCATTGTACCCCCCCCCCCGGACTTGTGCGGGGCGCCCTCCCCTCCGCCGGGGTCTCTCTCCGAAGCGAGGGGGGAGGCTCAGACCGCCCCCCCCTCGGAGTCCTCTCTCTCACCTGCCGGTTGAAGTCCTCCTCGTTCTCCATCCACATGTACTCCGCGAAGGGGTTGCTCTCCTTCTCATCGTGGCCGTTCACGACTTGCTCCTCCTTGCATTTTGCCGGGGGGGCCGCCGGGGGGGTTGTGTTGGCCACATTGGAACCATTCATCCTTGGAGAGTCTGGGGGGGGGGGGAGGAGAAGACAGAGGGGAGGGGAGACGTTAACACGGCAGATGCAAGCGGGCACCCTGCGAACTCAAGACAGGGAGAGCTTCCCAAGCCTCGCCTTTAAGGACCGCGGGGGGTCCTCGCCTGACGACCAGATTTGAAGCCAGGACTCCCCGCCGCTAAGCAAGGCGGTTAAGCGAGTCATGCCCAATTTTACAACCTTTTTTGGGGGGGGGGATGTGGCTGTTAAGCGAATCGCTTGCAATTGTTCACGGCCCGGTTGTTAAGTGAAGCTGTCTTCCCCCCCGTTGACGGGTCAGAAGCCGGCTTGGTAGTTCCTGAATGGCGATCCGCCATCCCGGGACGGAGCAACTGTCATAAATACAGGCCAACGGTCGAGTGGCTGAATTTTGATGCCGTGGCTTCCGTGGGGGGTGCTGAGACGGTCGTAAGTGCGAACACCGACTGTATGTCGCCTTTTCTGGTGCTGTTGCAACTCTGAACATTCAAGGACTATCTGTAGATCTATATACCTGTATATCTAGATATCCATATATCTGTATAATATATACTATATCTATGTAGCTGTATATCTATATAGCTGTATATCTATATAAATCTATACTGTATATCCATATACTATTTCTGTATACCTGTATATCTATATATTTATATACCTGTATATTTATATAATAAACCTATATACCTGTATATCTATATACTATTTCTATATACCTGTATATCTATATAATAAATCTATGTACCTATATATATAATAAATTTATATACCTGTATATCTATATACTATTTCTATATACCTGTATATCTATATACCTGTATATCTATATAATAAATCTATATACCTGTATATATATCTATAGATATATAGATATATATCTATATACTTGTATATCTATGTAATAAATCTATATACCTGTATATCTATGTAATATTTCTATATACCTGTACAGCTACTCCTTGACTTACAACAATTTGTTTACTGACAAAAGTTTACTGAAAAAAAGGGACTTATTAGCTGTTTTTCACACTTATGTCCATTGCAGCATCCCCCTGGTCACGTGATCAAAACTCAGACGTTTGGCAACTGGGTCACGCTTAAGACGGTCCCAGCATCCCCGGGGGGTCAAGTGATCCCCTTTTGTGACCGGGAGGGGGGGGAACCCAGATTCACTTAATGATTGTGTCAGTGACTTAACTACTGCAGTGATCAGCTTAACAACGGTAGTGAAAAAGGTCGTAAAAGGGGGCAAAACTCACTAACAAATGTCTCTCTGAACCACAGAAATGTTGGCCTCCCTTGTGGCCGTAGAGCCGAGGACCGCCTGGATGTAGTTGTGTCTTCCTCGACCAGATAAGCAGCCTTGCCGCTCCCCGAAGAAGCCCCATCAAACCCACAGTGGGCAAAATCACAATGTAAAATGATTGGGGTGGGGGAGGAAACGACACACAAATGACACACCGTCAAAGGGGAGGGAGGGAGAGACAGAGAGAGGGAGGGAGGGAGAGGGAGAGAGAGAAGGAGAGGGAGAAGGGGGGAGTGAGAGAGAAACAGACACAGAGAGACCGAGAGAGATAAAGAGAGACAGAGAGACACACACAGAGAAAGAGAGAGAGAGGGAGAGATGGAGAGAAAGAGAGAGAAGTAGGGGGGGAGGGAGGGAGAGGGAGAGATACAGGGAGGGAGAGAGAGGTAGAGAGAGAGGGAGGGAGGGAGGGAGAGACACAGAGAGAGGGAGAGGGGGATAGAGAAAGGGAGGGAGGGAGGGAGGGGGAGAGGAAGGGAGAGATACAGGGAGGGAGAGGGAGGGAGAGAGAGGGGGGGAGGGAGAGACACACAGAGAGGGAGATAGAGAGAGGGAGGGAGAGAGAGGTAGAGAGAGAGGGAGGGAGGGAGAGACACAGAGAGAGGGAGAGGGGGATAGAGAAAGGGAGGGAGGGAGGGAGGGAGGGAGGGGGAGAGGGAGGGAGAGATACAGGGAGGGAGAGGGAGGGAGAGAGGGGGGGGGAGGGAGAGACACACAGAGAGGGAGATAGAGAGAGGGAGGGAGAGATACAGGGAGGGAGAGAGAGGTAGAGAGAGGGGGAGAGACACACACAGAGAGAGGGAGAGGGGGATAGAGAAAGGGAGGGAGGGAGAGGGAGAGGGAGGGAGAGATACAGGGAGGGAGAGGGAGGGAGAGAGGGAGAGAGAGGGGGGAGGGAGGGAGAGAGACACAGAGAGGGAGAGGGGGATAGAGAGAGGGAGGGAGGGAGAGAGAGGGAGGGAGGGATACAGGGAGAGAGGGAGGGAGAGACACACAGAGAGGGAGATAGAGAGAGGGAGGGAGAGATACAGGGAGGGAGAGAGAGGTAGAGAGAGGAGGAGGGAGGGAGGGAGAGACACACAGAGAGAGGGAGAGGGGGATAGAGAAAGGGAGGGAGGGAGGGAGAGAGAGAGAGAGACAGAAACACACACACACACACACACAGAGACACAGAGAGACAGAGACAGACACACACACACACACACACACACACACACAGAGAGACATACAGAGAGAGAGAGACAGACAGACAGACAGAGGGGCTCCACCCAGGCTGGGATTCTGCCACCCTTTCTGGAGCAGCCCGCAGGCTTTCCCAGGCTCCGGCCAGGGCTGAGCCACAAAAGCTGTGTGCTCTCCGGCCATCTGGTCCAATCAATCAGGCTTGTCTGGGAGAGGAGAGTCGCTGCAGAGCGGGAATTGGCAGGAGAAAGGGGACCACGTCAGCTGGAGGACGGGACGGAGAGCAGGAGGCCGGCTGGCTGGTTTTCTTGCAGACATTTCATGGCCCAACTAGGGAACACCATCAGTGTTAGAAGGGAGGGGGGTTTGCAGAGAGGAAGGGGAGGAGGAGGAGGACCACCACCAGCCCCCCCCCATATTTAAAAATAGTTTTATGTTAAACTATGATTTCAACAAAGCAAAGCTATGGCAAATCTAGACCGCGTACTAAAAAGCAGAGACGTCACCCTGCCAACAAAAGTATGTATACTTAAGGCCATGGTTTTCCCAGTTGCAATGTATGGCTGTGAAAGTTGGACCATAAGAAAGGCTGAGCGCCAAAGAATGGAGGCCTTGGAACTCTGGTGCTGGAGGAGACTCCTGCGAGTCCCCTGGACTGCAAGGCGATCCAACCGGTCAGTCCTGGAGGAGATCAACCCCGACTGCTCCTTAGAAGGCCAGATCCTGAAGTTGAAACTCAAGGACTTTGGCCACCTAATGAGAAGGAAGGACTCCCTGGAGAAGCGCCTAATGCTGGGAAAGATGGAGGGCAAGAGAAGAAGGGGATGACAGAGAATGAGATGGCTGGATGGAGTCCCTGAAGCAGCAGGTGTGAGCTTCAATGGACTCCAGAAGATGCTAGAGGACAGGAAGGCCTGGAGGAACGTCGTCCATGGGGTCACAATGAGTCGGACACGACTTTGCCACTAACAACAACAATGATTTCGACTTGTTACAGATTCTTCTTTCAAAACAGAAGGGATTTTATGTTGGGTGGCCCTTGGCCAATGGATCTCCCCCCCCCCAGTGACAGTTTGGACCATTTGAGAGTTTTTGGACATCCCTTTCAGCAGGCAAACCTCATGAAACTGGAAGAGGCCTTGACTTTAAAGCTCGCAGCGCAACAAAAGTTGTGCAGAGAAGGACGGCAATTGTTTGTGGGTGCTCCGACACCGGAAGTTTTGAAGAGACTGGATAGATAATTGTCTGGAATGATATATTCGTACAGAGGGTTGGACTACGAGGCCTCCAAGGTCCCTTTCCTACTCTGTCCTTCTGTTACTCAGAATATAAAATACAAGGAAAATGAAAATAATGGGAAATTGAGGGAGGAGAAAGAAAGGGGAAAAAGGAAAGTGTTGACTTCCGAGTCTCTTTCGCACAGTAGAAAATAGTAACATTACAGCCTCAGAGTTTTACTTTTACTATAATACACACACACACACACACACACACACACACACACACACACACACACGTATATCCAGAAGCAGTAAATGCTCCAACACTGGAAGTTTTTAAGAAGAGACTGGACAGCCATTTGTCCGAAATGGTGTAGGGTTTCCTGCCCAAGCAGGGGGTTGGACTAGATGACCTCCAAGGTCCCTTCCAACGTTACTACTATTATTAAGAATCAATAAAATTAGTGAACTCCGGGATGTAAAATTCTACATCCCGGAGTTCAGTAATTTTATTGATTCTTAAGAAAATGTTTACACCTGAGATTCAAATATTCAGAACAATCAAATCTATCTATCTATATATGTATGTATATATGTGTGTGTGTGTGTGTGTGTTTTCTGAGGTTTTCGCGAGTGTTTGTATGTAGGTCTTTGGTTATTTGGGTTTTCTCCCGCGTAAAATTGGAAGTGTCTTGGCGATGTTTCGACGAAGTCCCATTCGAAGCACGAAGTTGAAAACACCAGCCTGAAGATGATGAATTTTATGTGGGAGAAAACCCGAATAACCAAAGACCTACCTACACACACACACACACACACACCCTATATTTTATTTGCAACAGCCAAGGCTTGGCCCACAGAACCCACCAAGTGGGCTTTAGGAAAGACCTGATAATCACCCTTTAACCTGCTCACAGGTTACGCTACCAGACTTCCATTTCCCAAATAAAACCCCACTCCGGATTTCTGCTCTGGTTTGGGCCTTACCGAGTTTAAGGAAATAAACAGACGTTGCAAGGAAAGATCTGGAACAGCCTGCATAGAACGTGAAACAGGTTCAAAGGCCCCAATGCACAGGAATGTGTTCGAAAACAGTCTGACCAGAAAGGCGAGTTGCCAGCGTGCTACTAGTCCTCTTCCTAAGCCAAAGGATGATGGGAAGGAGAATCTTTACGTCCCAAAGGTGCTTTTTCCAAAAGGCAACTGGGCTTTTCTTGGGGTTTTCCCCCTGCTCTGGAAGTTTCACTTCTCGTCCAGAAAGCTTCTTCAGTTCAATCCTAACCCAGAACTGAAGAAGCTTCTCGGATGAGTGAGCGAAACCTTTTCAAGGAAAACCACCAAGAAAGTCCAGTTGCTTTTTGGAAAAGGCACCTCTGGGAGAGAACCGTGATCCTGGATGATGCAGAAGCACACAAGACTTGTTGCGAACACGTAGACCTCGACTTCACAACCGTTAATTTAGTGACACTTGTGACCGGTTCTGACCGTTGCACCACCACCCCCGGTCATGTGATCAAAATTCAGGCTCTTGGCAGCTGACTCGTATTTATGATGGTTGCAGCGTCCTGGGGTCAGTTGATCACCGGCTGGCCTCCAAGATGCAAAGTCCTCAGGGAAGCCAGATTCACTTAACGACCGCATGACTCGCTTAACAACTGCCGCATGATTCACTTAACCAAGAAAGGTCGTAACCTGGAGCAAAACTCCCTTCAAAACTGCCTCGCTTAGCCACGGAAACGTCGGGTTCAGTTCTGGTTCTGCCTGGGTGGCTGAGTGTACAAGTAGTCCTCGACGTACGACAATGGAGCCCAACATTTCAGTTGTTAAGTGAAACAGTTGTTAAGCAAGGTTTGCCCCCTTGGATGACCTTCCTCGCCACACTTGTCAAGAGAAGAGAATAATAATAATAATAAAGTTGGAGGGGACCTTGGAGGATTTCTAGTCCAACCCCCTGCTCAGGCAGGAAACCCTACACCATTTCAGACAAATGGCTGTCCCGTCTCTTCTTAAAAACCTCCAGTGTTGGAGCATTCACCGCTTCTGGAGGCAGGTTATTCCACTGGTTAATTGTTCTGACTGTCAGGAATTTCCTCCTTAATTCCAGGTTGCTTCTCTCCTTGATGAGTTTCCATCCGTTGCTTCTTGTCCTGCCTTCTGGCGCTTTGGAGAATAGCTTGACTCCCTCTTCTTTGGGGCAGCCCCTGAGATATTGGAACACGGCTATCCTGCCCCTCCTCGTCCTTCTCTTCATTAAACTAGACATACCCAATTCCAGCCACCATTCCTTGTGTGTTTTAGCCTCCTGTCCCCTGATCCTCTTTGTTGCTCTTCTCTGTGCTCTTTCTAGAGTCTCAACATCTTTTTTACATCATGCTGACCAAAACTGGATGCCGTATTCCAAGTGTGGCCTTACCAAGGCATTGTAAAGCGATATTAACATTTCACATGATCTTGATTCCCTCCCTCTCTGACCAAAACTTTCTAGAGCAGTGGTTCTCAACCTTTCTAATGCCGCGACCCCATAATATAGTTCCCCATGTTGTGGTGACCCCCAACCACTTATACATCACCGGGTGCCAGGGGCGTGGCCAAAGAAAAGGGGGAAAAAATGGCTGACAGCCTTGTTTGGCGACCCCCGTGAAATGGTCGTTCGACCCCAAATGGGGTCCCGACCCACAGGTTGAGAACCACTGTTCTAGAGTCTCAGCATCTTTTTTACATCGTGGTGACCAAAGCTGGATGCCGTATTCCAAGTGTGGCCTTACCCAGGCCTTGTAAAGTGGTATCAACACTTCACGTGATCTTGATTCCCTCCCCTCTGTTAATGCAGCCCAGCTCTGTGTTGGCTTTTTTGGCAGCTTCCGCACTCCTAATACTGACTCCTCACGCTTCCTGCCAAGGAAGACTAACTGGGTTCTCTTCCTTTCATGTACGAGGCTCAGCGTCGCAACTGGAGCGGCCGGTGGCTTCTTTCCATCAACAGATCCAGCCAGAACTCGTCAGCCTCACGGCCCGGAGACGCACAACAAAAGCGTGGGAAGGATCTGAGAAAGAAGCACCAGAATTAACTTAGGGGCAACGTCAGGAGGAGATTGCTCCTTCTGGCTGTTGTCTATTTTAGTGACTCTTCCCTTCTAGCGCCATCAAGATCCTTCGCCATGTGTCAGGGGAAGCCACGCCAGACCCAGTCAAGAGTCTGGGAAAACCTTCCCGGCTCTTCCCCCACACATGACCGACAGATGTTCTGCGGAGTAAAGTCTGGCTCAAAATAGTTCTGGGTGTGATTGCATCAGACAATCTCCTTGTGTGCGAAGGAGGTTGGGAAGAAACGCGCCTTCTTCTCCATCCAGGCCTGCTCGGAAGAAAATCCCCCTCAATTTGTCTTCCTTGCCTGCCTTCCTGTCAGACGAGAAGTTTTTTTTTTTAAAACAGCGGGCTGTGCTTCGTTTTTTTTTTTAAAGCCTTTTACGGCGCTGATGTTGTCAAGCCTGCCTCTGAAACTGAAAGCGGGCTGGAGGCCTTGCAGGTGCTGCTCTGCAGCCGACGAGTACAACTTTCAAGGTTACTTTCAAGGTTACGTTGAGGTTTTCGATGCACGTTAGCTACCCCTGCAGGTGCAGCCAGGCTGAAATCCGAGCCCTGGATTCGAACTTCCGGCCCGACTACGAGATGCAAACTTTTGTCATTAGGCTTTCAGCCCAAGGCTGGCTCCTGCTTCAGCTCCAGTTGATTGAAGCTGCTCCTTTGATTTCTTTCCCCCAAGGCCACGCGCGGTTCCCCCCCCCCATCCCACTCTATCCCCAAGTGGATTTAGCATCCTAAGCAGGACACCTTAAAGGACATTCTTGTTTAATGTTAACAGATAACAGAATAACAAAGCTGGAAGGGACCTTGGAGGTCTTCTAGTCCAACCCCCTGCTCCAGCAAGAGACCCCGTATCATTCCAGACCGATGGCTGTCCAATCTCTTCTTGGAAAATCGCCAGTGATGGAGCAGCCGCAACTTCTGAAGGCAATTAATTGTCCTCACTGTCAGGAAGTTTCTCCTTAGTTCCAGGTCGCTTCTCTGCTTGATTCGTTTCCACCCGTTGCTTCTTGTCCTTCTTTCAGGCGCTTTGGAGAAGAGCTTGACTCCCTCCTCTTTGGGGCAGCCCCTGAGATATTGGAATCCTGCTAGTCCTTCTTTTCATCAAACTAGACCAGTGGTTCTCCACCTGTGGGTCGGGACCCCATTTGGGGTCGAACGACCATTTCACGGGGGTCGCCAAACAACGCAGTCCGCCATTTTTTCCCCCTTTTCCTTAGCTGTGATACTCCCTTTTATTCTATTGGCTTTTGAAAGCCAATAGAATAGACTCTCTTGAATAGAGTCTAATTCTATTGGCTTTCCAAAGCCAATAGGAATTGTCCAGGCTGTCTCTGCCCTGCTGAGCCCGTCAAAAGTCCCAGTCTGCAAACGGTGCTGCACCAGTTGAGTAGTCCTCAACTTACGACCGGTTGAGTAGTCCTCAACTTCGTGGCATTAAAAAGGTTGAGAACCACTGAACTAGACCTTCCCAATTCCTGCAATCGTTTTTTGTTATGTTTTAGCCTTCACACTCCCAATCCTCTTTGTGGCTCTTCTCTGCACTCTTTCCAGAGGCTCAACATCTTTTTTATAATGTGGCGACCGCAACCGGATGCAGGATTCCAAGTGTGGCCTTACCAGGTCGTTATAAAGCGGTGCTAATACCGGTGTTCTTAAAGGGGAACCGACCAGCTCTGTAGTTTTTGGACTGCTGGATTCCGCTTCACAAATATACCAAGCTTGTCTTTGTAGAATCCATTATGTATTCAAGATGGACAGTGATTAATATTTATATATTACTTATATCAGGGGTCCCCAACCCCCAGTCCATACACCAGAACTGGGCTGCGGCATGCCAGCAACCGGTCCACACAAACAAGCAATGCCCCATCCGTGGGATGCAGGCAGCACACAAAACCACGCCGTCTCCAGTCTGTGGAAAAACTCTTCACGGAACCAGTCCCTGGTGCTCAAAAGGTTGGGGGCCTCTTGTTTATACCTAAGGGTGTAGGTCTATACATACGTTGTATATGGTATGCTTAAATGTGTTATGTATGCGTACACTTTGAGAGCAAGCAACTAAATTTCATTTTGAATGTGTGCCATTGTGCCCACAGGAAAAACTGACAGTTATCTATCTATCTATCTATCTATCTATCTATCTATCTATCTATCTATCTATCTATCTACCTACCTACCATCTCTATCAATCATCTATCAATCATCAATCAATCTATTTCTCTATCACATCTCTATCATCTCTATCAATCATCATATCTATCATCTCTGTATCATATCTATCTTATCTATCTATCATCTATCTTTCTCTTTCTATATCAATCATGTATCTCTCTCTCTCTATCTACCTACCTATCATCTCTATCAATCATCTATCAATCAATCTATTTCTCTATCACATCTCTATCAATCAACTATATCTATGATCTGTGTATCATATCTATCTTATCTATTATCTATCTTTCTCTTTCTCTCTATCTTCTCTATCAATCATGTATCTATCTACCTACCTACTTACCTACCATATCTATCTATCTATCTATCTATCTATCTATCTATCTATCTATCTATCTATCTATCTATCTATCTATCTATCTATCTACCTACCTACCTACCTACCTACCTACCTACCTACCATATCTATCTATCTATCTATCTATCTATCTATCTATCTATCTATCTATCTATCTATCTATCTACCTACCTACCAACCTACCTACCATATCTACCTACCATATCTATCTATCTATCTATCTATCTATCTATCTATCTATCTATCTATCTATCTACCTACCTACGTACCTACCTACCTACCATATCTATCTATCTATCTATCTATCTATCTATCTATCTATCTATCTATCTATCTATCTATCTATCTACCTACCAACCTACCTACCATATCTATCTACCATATCTATCTATCTATCTATCTATCTATCTATCTATCTATCTATCTATCTATCTATCTATCTATCTATCTATCTACCTACCTACGTACCTACCTACCATATCTATCTATCTATCTATCTATCTATCTATCTATCTATCTATCTATCTATCTATCTATCTATCTATCTACCTACCTACCTACCTACCTACCGTATCTACCTACCATATCTATCTACCTACCTACCTACCTACCATATCTATTATCTATCATCTATCTATCTCTTTCTCTATCGTATCTCTATCATCTCTATCAATCAACTATCTATCATATCTATCTCTCTATCATATCTTATCTATCTTATCTACCAATCTCTCTCTCTCTCTCTCTCTCTCTCTCCCTCCATCCCCCTGGGTCTGGAGCCAGGCTTTACCCCAGGGCTGGTCAGCTGGGGCTCTTTTAAGCTTCTCTCCGTTTCCACCCTGCTGCCTTGACCGGCAGACAAAATCTGTCTCTTCTTACCAACAGCTCCCAAATTACAACTCAGCTCAGACTTGGGCAAGGCGGGTGTACTATTTCAGCCCAGCTCTGGGTGTGCTCATCTCTTCTGGGTTTGCAACATCCTTTTTGTTTTTTTTCCTTCCCGTCTGTCCTCGTGCCCCCAGCCTTCCCTCGTGCAAGGAGCCACGCGGGCCTTGTGGGCTTCCTCGCAGCCCACAATTCTCACACCAGCAGTGAAGGTTGTGGGAGGCAGCAGGATGGACGGTGGGGGGGGAGCAGCCCACAGAGGCCACGGAAGGGAAAGCACTGCCCTCTGGAAGAGGCAACGCAAGGTCCCTTTGGAAAGGATCAGCCAGGCTATTTATAGGGGTAGGAGCCGGAACCCGATCCCAGGTGCCCCCCTTCCCCTCCCCCTCCCGTTTAAAGACCCCGGAGTTTCAAACAACAAGCAAGGGGGAGGCACTTCCACCCCTGTCCCAGGAACTGGGACAGCTGGGCGCAGACACGGTCCAGCCTCACAAATCACACATAGCCCTCGGCTTACGACGGGTCACTTAGCGAATGTGTGTGAAGTTACAACGGCACTGAAAAAAACCAGACTCGGGACCGTTTTCCACACTTACGACCAGGACAGATATCCCCGTGGTCGCGTGATCAAAATTCAGACGCTCGGCAACTGACTCGTATTTACGACGGTCGCAGCGTCCGGGGGGTGTGTGTCACGCGATCCCCTTTTGCGACTTTCTGACAAGCAAAGTGAACGGGGGAAGGCAGAGTCACTTAACCACTGTGTGACTCGCTTAATAACGGCGATGGCTCGCTTAACGACGGAGGCGAGGCCGGTCGTAAAATGGGGCAAAACTCCCTTGACAAGGGTCTCGCTTAGCTACAGAAAGTTTGGGCTGCGTTGTGGTTGTGAGTCAGGAACTCACTATGCCAGGGGTCTGCAAAGCTTGACCCTGAAGAGAAGAGAAAGACAGAGAAAGAAAAGAAAGAAAAAGGGAAGAGACAGAGAGAGCAGAAAAAGAGGAAAGAAGAGAAAGAAGAAAAGAGAAGAGCAGAAAAGAAAAAGAAGAGAAGAGAAAGAAGAAAAAAGAAAAGAGACATAAGAGCAGAGCAGAGAAGGAGCAGAGAAGAGAAGAAAGAAGAGAAGAAAATATGGAACAGAATAACAGGGAAGAAAGGAGAAGGAAATGGGATGGGAAGAAAGAGAAGAGAAAGACAGAGAGAGAAAAGAAAGAAAAAGGAAATAGACAGACAGATAGAAGAGCAGAGCAGAAAAAGAGAAGAGAAAGAAGAAAAGAGCAGAGAAGAGAAGAGAAAGAAGAGAAAAAAGAAGAAAAGAGAGGTAAGAGAAGGAGCAGAGCAGAGCAGAGAAAAGAAGAAAATATGGAACAAAATAACAGGAAAAAAGGAGAAGGAAATGGGATGGAAGAGAAGAGAAAAGAAAAGAAGAGAAAGACAGAGAGAGGAAAAAAAGAAAGAAAAGGGAAGAGACAGACAGAGAGAACAGCAGAGCAGAAAAAGAGGAGAGAAGAGAAAGAAGAAAAGAGAAGAGAAAAAAGAAGAAAAGAGAGATAAGAGCAGAGCAGAGAAGGAGCAGAGCAGAGAAAGAAGAAAAGAAGAAAATATGGAACAGAATAACAGGAAAGGAAGGAGAAGGAAATGGGATGGGAGAGAAGAGAAGGACAGAGAGAGAAAAGAAAAGAAAAGGGAAGAGACAGAGAGAAGAGCAGAGCAGAAAAAGAGGAGAGAAGAGAAAGAAGAAAAGAGAAGAGCAGAGAAGAGAAGAGAAAAAAGAAGAAAAGAGAGATAAGAGCAGAGCAGAGAAGGAGCAGAGCAGAGAAAGAAGAAAAGAAGAAAATATGGAACAGAAAAGCAGGAAAGAAAGGAAATGGGATGGGAGGGAAGAGAAGAGAAGAGAAGAGAAGAGAAGAGAAGAGAAGACACGGGGTTTGGGTATCTTGGCTTCAAAATCCAGAAGGCCGCTAAACGACAGTTAAGAAGAGACTGTATTTCTGTAGCCCACCCAAACAATCCCAGCACGCTGCCATGTTAAATTGTGGACATCTTTACTGAAGAAATAATTGCGAGAAGCCGGATGTTATTCAAGTTACACAATACAGCTTAAAACGGAGGAGGAAAGGGGGAACCCCTCCCTAGGTGTGTGATGCTGAAGGAAAAGAGAACAAGGAATCGCACGCGTGCTGTACAGCGGGAGTGGCCACTTCAAGACTGGTGGACTTCAACTCCCAGAATTCCCCAGCCAGCCCTTGGGCTGGCTGGGGAATTCTGGGAGTTGAAGTCCACCAGTCCTAACGTTGTTCCTGTTGGACGCCTCTGACGTAAAGGCTCAGTGTACCTCCTGTTGATTTAAACCTATTGGTTCTAGTAGTGCTTACATTCACGTAGTAATGTGCCGAGTAAAGAAGTGGCGCTTAAAAAAACTAGGTTCCTTATTCCTTGATTAAAGGATCTCTAACGCCAGCGAATCCACTTCTTCTGGCTGAGCCCTGGCATAAAACTTCCTAGAACCTCTTCTCCATTTTACTTTGCTCTCTCCCAGCTTCCCCTTAACCCCCCCTCCACCGAGGGTCCCGCTTAAGGCTGGCCTCGAGATAATTTCCCACGTGAAGCTCTGATTCACCAACGCCTGTGCGGTGAATAAATATGTAGGCCGACAAGGAATCCCAGGAATTGGGGCTTTCTCTGCCAGCATACGTAACCGAAGAACACACAGGCGCCCAGCGAGGAAAACCGAAAAGAATCCATCTCCGTTTTAACACCTTCTTTTAAAGAGGGGGAAGAAAGTTTCAGCCTGCTTAGAACTTGTCTGAAGTGGTATAATAGATTCTCCTGCTCGAGTGGGGGGCTGGACTAGAAGACCTCCAAGGTCCCTTCCTATTCTATTCTATTCTGTTCTGTTCTATTCTATTCCCTATCCCCTAATCTCTAATTCTATTCCCTATTTTCTTTTCTTTTATTTTCTTTTATTTTCTATTCTGTTCTATTCCCTATTCCCTAATCTCTAATTCTATTCCCTATTTTCTTTTCTATTCTATTCCCTATTCCCTAATCTCTAATTCTATTCCCTATTTTCTTTTCCATAATTCTATTCTATTCTATTCTAATCTCATTATTCTGTTCTCTTCTATTCTCATTATTCTCTTCTTCTCTTCTCTTCTCTTCTTCTATTCCCTATTCCCCTATTCCCTAATTCTATTCTATTCCCTATTCCCTAATTCTATTATATTCTCTTATTATTCTATTCCCTATTCCCCTATTCCCTAATTCTATTCCCTAATTCTATTCTATTCTATTATTATTCTATTCCCTATTCCCCAATTCTATTCTATTCCCTATTCCCTAATTCTATTCTATTCTGTTCTATTCATCTATTCTATACTATTCTACTCTATTCCCTATTCCTTATTCCCTAATCTCTAATTCTATTCTATTCCCTTTCTATTCCATAATTCTATTCTATTCTATTCTCATCTCATTATTCTGTTCTATTCTATTCTATTCTATTCTCATTATTCTCTTCTCTTCTATTATTATTCTATTCCCTATTCCCCTATTCCCTAATTCTATTCTATTCCCTATTTTCTATTCTATTCCCTATTCCCTATTCTCTAATTCTAATTCTATTCCCTATTTTCTATTCTACTCCCTATTTCTATTCTAAATGGTATAGGGCAGTGGTGGCAAACCTATGGCACAGGTGTCACAGATGGCACGCAGAGCCCTCTCTGTGGGCACCCGCACCATCGCCCCACTCCTAGGCCTTCAGCTGGGTTTTATAAAACCTTTTCGCTTTAGGCCTCCACCACCATGTGCAAAAAAAGAGAAAAAGGTTCAATCAATCAATTTCAACTTCTCGTGGGAAAAAAAAAGATCTTGCAAAGTTGGAATTGATGGATTGAACGTTTTAGTCCCACCTAGTCTGCCGTCACCACCGCAGCCACGCCCACCCACTGGGCCACGCCCACCTGACACGTAAGTGGGTTTGGGGGTTGCAGTTTGGGCCCTCGGTCTGTAAAAGGTTCGCCATCACTGGTATAGGGTCTCCTACTGGAACAGGGGGCTGGACTAGATGATCTCCAAGGTCCCTTCCAGCTCTAGACTTCATTCTGCGGTGGGCCTGTTCTAGTGTGCAGAGAACTGGCCAAGGGGCACTCCACAGATTCCCCCCCCTACTTTTTTGAGGGGGGGCAGGGACTGAGTGGAAGCAACTCCTTCCTTCCTTCTTCCGCCCCCAACTCTTGTAGAAGGCAAAGGTCTCTTGGATGTGGTTGAAATGTTTTAACTGGCCCGCTTCTACTTCACGGCTACTAATTCCACAAGACTTTCGGGAAAGAAATTTTGGCAAAGCTGGCTGAGGAATTCTGGGAGTTGAAGTCCACAAGTCTTAAAGGGGCCAAGTTTGAAGACCCCTGGCGTAGCGTGTCTTTGAATTCTCCCTCTGGATTTTTTTCTCAACCTGGACAGCTTGTGACATACGCATACACACACTGGGACACTGCGACCCTCATAAACACGAGCATCTGAATTTTGATCCACCTGACCCAGGGGGGGGACGCTGCAACGGTCCTGGGTGTGAAATACGGTCCCACATCCCTTTTTTTTCCTGTTGTAACTTCAAACGGTCGCTCAGTGAACTCCCTGTAATTTGTTGACTTGGCACACGGGAACCGTCGTGCTTTTTAACCCAGTTACCGAGAGCCAAAATTTCTTTCCCGAAAGTCTTGTGGAATTAGTAGCCGTGAAGTAGAAGCGGGCCAGTTAAAACATTTCAACCACATCCAAGAGAACTTTGCCTTCTACAAGAGTTGGGGGCGGAAGAAGGAAGGAAGGAGTTGCTTCCACTCAGTCCCTGCCCCCCCTCAAAAAAGTAGGGGGGGGAATCTGTGGAGTGCCCCTTGGCCAGTTTTCTGCACACTAGAACAGGCCCACCGCAGAATGAAGTCTAGAGCTGGAAGGGACCTTGGAGATCATCTAGTCCAGCCCCCTGTTCCAGTAGGAGACCCTATACCAGTGATGGCGAACCTTTTACAGACCGAGGGCCCAAACTGCAACCCCCAAACCCACTTACGTGTCAGGTGGGCGTGGCCCATTGGGTGGGCGTGGCTGCGGTGGTGACGGCAGACTAGGTGGGACTAAAACGTTCAATCCATCAATTCCAACTTTGCAAGATCTTTTTTTTTCCCACGAGAAGTTGAAATTGATTGATTGAACCTTTTTCTCTTTTTTTGCACATGGTGGTGGAGGCCTAAAGCGAAAAGGTTTTATAAAACCCAGCTGAAGGCCTAGGAGTGGGGCGATGGTGCGGGTGCCCACAGAGAGGGCTCTGCGTGCCATCTGTGACACCTGTGCCATAGGTTTGCCACCACTGCCCTATACCATTTAGAATAGAAATAGGGAGTAGAATAGAAAATAGGGAATAGAATTAGAATTAGAGAATAGGGAATAGGGAATAGAATAGAAAATAGGGAATAGAATAGAATTAGGGAATAGGGGAATAGGGAATAGAATAATAATAGAAGAGAAGAGAATAATGAGAATAGAATAGAATAGAATAGAACAGAATAATGAGATGAGAATAGAATAGAATAGAATTATGGAATAGAAAGGGAATAGAATAGAATTAGAGATTAGGGAATAAGGAATAGGGAATAGAGTAGAATAGTATAGAATAGATGAATAGAACAGAATAGAATAGAATTAGGGAATAGGGAATAGAATAGAATTGGGGAATAGGGAATAGAATAATAATAGAATAGAATAGAATTAGGGAATAGAATTAGGGAATAGGGGAATAGGGAATAGAATAATAAGAGAATATAATAGAATTAGGGAATAGGGAATAGAATAGAATTAGGGAATAGGGGAATAGGGAATAGAAGAAGAGAAGAGAAGAGAAGAAGAGAATAATGAGAATAGAAGAGAACAGAATAATGAGATTAGAATAGAATAGAATAGAAGTTTGAAGACCCCTGCACTACGCTGCCCGCCTCTGTCACCTTCCTCAGCCTTGCAGACCAAAGTCAACGGGTTCAGGCAAGGGGAGAACGCAGCTGTTGACGGTAACCAAATCCGGGCGTCCCGCTCCGTGCTCTGCAGCTGGGGAACACGCCTTGTGGGCATGCCAAGCCACGGAACAAGCTTCACAGAGACGTGGCCCCGTTCGGGGGAAGCTGGCCTAGACTTGCCAGGCGTGGGAGAGTGACTACCGTCGACTGGCAGGCAGGCCAGGCCCACAGCCTGACCTGCTTTCCCGTCATGCCGTTTCCCAACACATCCCCTGGGCAAATGTGACATGTCAATCAATGAATCAATGGGAATAGAGATGGAAGGGACTCTGGAAGTCTTCTAGTCTGACCCGCGGCTCAAGCAGGAGACCCTATAGCATTTCAGACAGGTGGCTGTCCAGTCTCTTCTTAAAAACCTCCAGTGATGGAGCATCCACAATCTCTGGTGGCAAGCTGTTCCACTGGTTAATTGTCCTCCCCGTTAGGAAGTTTCTCCGTAATTCCAGGTTGCTTCTCTCTTTATTTTCCATCCATTGTTTCTTGTCCTGCCTTCTGGGGCTTTGGAAAATAAATTGACCCCCTCTTCTTTGGGGCAGCCCCTCAGATATTGGAAGGCTGCTGTCATGGTACACACACACACACACACACACACACACACACACCAGTCCTTCGTTTCTCTAGAATTGGCCATCCCCAATTCCTGCAACCGTTCTTGGCATGTTTAAACATCTTCCTTGCGCTTTTTCCAAAGTCAATAAATGTCAACAATTATGAATGTTCCTGAAAGGTGCTGAGACTTTAAAAAGAACAATAAAGCACCCCACATGCATACTTTGTCTTAGATCAGTGGTTCTCAACCTTTGTAATGCCGCGACCCCCCAACCGGTCGTAAGTCGAGGACTACTCAACCAGTCGTAAGTCGAGGACTACTCAACTGGTGCAGCACCGTTTGCAGAATGGGACTTTTGGCGGGCTCAGCAGGGCAGAGACAGCCTGGACAATTCCTATTGGCTTTGGAAAGCCAATAGAATTAGACTCTATTCAAGAGGGTCTCTTCTATTGGCTTTCAAAAGCCAATAGAATAAAAGGGAGGAGCACAGCTAAGGAAAAGGGGGGAAAAATGGCGGACGGCGTTGTTTAGCGACCCCCGTGCAATGGTCGTTCGACCCCAAATGGGGTCCTGACCCCCAGGTGGAGAACCACTGTCTTAGATGGAGACATTGGCACCCGAACGAGAGCCGCCAGCGAGACGGCTTTCAAGGCTTGGGCTACCCTGAATCTGAAGTCTCCTCCACAGCTAGCTGTAATCCCAGCTTATCTGACCCGCTTATCTTTAGACATTCGCACAGCCATTCACCGTGCCATCAGCGTGCCTCACGCTTTCCCCTGCAATAAAAACACGCTTTCTATGGGACGCCACCAGAATTTGCCTGCAAGGTTGGAATATCGAATTTTAGAGCGGCTGGCCTAAAAAAAAAAAAAAGACATTTTTTCCAGAACCCAGGTGGGCAAACAGAACTTGCCTTTGTCCAGAGCCACAAGGCCTTTTGCAACCATCGTGCAGAATATTTTTTTTTTTTTTTTAAAAAAAACCAGTAGCTTTGGGCACTGAAAAATGTGACTTAAGACTCATTTTTCACATTTAGGACTGTTGTTAGCATCCCTGTGGTCAAATGATCAAAACTCATCCGCTTGGCTTATAGTTATGACGGTCGCAGCGTCCCTGGGTCACGTGTGATCCCCCCCTTTTGCAACCTTCGGACAAGCAAAGTCAACGGAGGAACTTAACGGCTGTGTTACTAACTTTATCAGCGGCAATGATTCCACTTAACAACTTTGGCAAGGAAGGTGGTAAAATGGGGCCAAATTCACTTAACAAACGTCACACGGAAATCTGTGCTCGTTGAGGACTAGCTGCATTGGGAGCCCAGGGGGATGAAGGTGGAATTAAGCACACACTGCTGTTCGTCCTCCGAGCTGCGCCACGTTTGAGCAACGTCAGCTTCACCCGCCTGCTGAGAGAAGGGTGTAAACAACTGGCAGGCCAGCCCTTTGTAAAGACAGAAACAACTGGAAGCAACTTCAGGAAACTCCGTATTCTCCAGAGAGTGGGAGGAGAAAGTATGTGGTTAGAGACTTACTCAACGATTTGCAAAGCTGTAGCAGGAGTAGGGGCGGCCTCTCTAGGCTCCTCCTCACAAGCCAGCTCCGTATCTATCCTTGGGATTTATTTAATTTTGTTTATTAAATATTATTTTGCTGTCCATCTCCTCTGTAAGGGAGCTCTGGGCGGCTTTGAGCCGGTCCTTGACATACGGCAGGGATCCTCCAAGTCGGGCACTTTAAGACTTGTGGACTTCAACTCCCAGAATTCCCCAGCCAGCTATGCTGGCTGGGGAATTCTGGGAGTTGAAGTCCACAAGTCTTAAAGTGCCCGACTTGGAGGATCCCTGACATACGGGTCACAAACTGAGTCCCACATGTCTGTCGCTGCCTGAGACAGCCGTCAAGCGACTTTTGCCCCGTTGTACGACCTTTTTTTGCCACCGTTGTTAAGTGAATCGTGGCGGTTGTTAAGTTAGTAACCCGGCTGTCGAGTGTGTCTGGCTTCCCCAAAGAAAGCAGCCCAAGGGGATCACGTGAGCCCGGCAGACTGCGACCGTCATTCAATACGAGACGCTTGCCAAGGGTCTAAATCACGTGACCGTGGGGGGGGGGAGACACTGCAACGGTTGTTAAATGTGAAAAATGACCCTTTTTTCACTGCCATCCCTTTGAACGGTCACTAAATGTCGTACCCGTGCATTTGCAAATTCAATTTTTTTAAATTGTACAAAAACCGAAACTGAGAGACGAACGGCAGGGGGGACAGACCCCAAGCTTGCATTTCTCCACAAGGGCCAGGCTTTGGCCCACGGACACACCCGGCTGCAGACTCAACCTCCTTTGAGTTGTGCAGCCCAGCAGACCCTGGGAAAAGGGACGGGCCTTTTAAAAGGGTGAGCAATGCTACTCAGAGCTAGGAGCCAAGTCCCGCCACCGTTTGATGCTTCCACAAAGGAGCAGAAGTGATTCAGCTCCTACCTGGAGCCAAAAGCCGGACGTTGAAGGTCGTATGGAGAGGGGAAGGGCTGAGGAAGGCAACGTGGCACGTGCAAGGGGAAGGTCCCTCGTAGGGCCATCTGCTCTCTGTTTGGCCCCATTACTCTCACTTCTGATAATAATAGTGATAACGATGACAAGGATGACATGGGGAGGGACCTTGGAGGTCTTCTAGTCCAGCCCCCCGCTCAGGCAGGAAATCCTATAGTACCATTTTGGGCAAATGGCTGTCTAGTCTCTTCTTAAAAACTTCCAGTGTTGGAGCATTCACCGCTTCTGGAGGCAGGTGGTTCCACTGGTTAATTGTTCTCACTGTCAGGAAGTCTCTCCTTACTTCCAGGTTGCTTCTCTCCTTGATGAGTTTCCATCTTCTTCTCCTACCTTCAGGTCCTCTGGAGAATAGCTTGACTCCCTCTTCTTTGGGGCATCCCCTGAGATACTGGAATAATGCTATCCTGTCCCCCCTCGTCTTTCTTTTCATCAAACTGGACATCCCCAATTCCAGCAACCGTTCCTTGTATGTATTAGCCTCCAGTCCTCTCATCGTCTTTGTGTCTCTTCTCTGTACTCTTTCTAGAGTCTCAACATCTTTTTTACATCGTGGTGACCAAAACTGGATGCCGTATTCCAAGTGTGGCCTTACCAAGGCCTTGTAAAGTGGTATTAATGCTTCACGTGCTCTTGATTCTCTCCCTTCTTGCGGCATTAAAAGTGCTGAAGTGCCAGCTGGACTCTTTCTAACTCAGCGTGGGACCACCCCTCCTTTGAGGTGAGACCCCCAAAGCCTCCAGATAACAGATTCCCAGCCTCTGGAATGGTTCCAGGCTGGCCACTGGATTTCCCAACAGGATATACCCTAAAGCAGGGGCCCCTAGACCCCCTGGCCGTGGAGCACTACTGGGCCACAGCATGCCAGCAACCGGTCTGCACAAACAAGCCAAGCCCCATCCGCGGGAGACGGGCAGCACACGAAACCACGCACCCTCCGGTCCACGGAAAAACCTCTCTCCACGGGGAACTGGTGCCCCTAAGGTTGGGGACCTCTGCCATGCTGGCTCAGGAATTCTGGGAGTTGAAGTCCACGAGTCATGAGGGGGCCATAGTTCCCCCATGCTGGCTGAGGAATTCTGGGAGTTGAAGTCCACGACTCATAAAAGAGCCAAGGTTGCCTACCCCTGCCTTAAAGTCTATTTATTTGTTGTTGTTTTTTAAAGACTATTTGTTTGGGGTTTTTTCTTAAGGCTGCCTACTCACCTGGGCTAGTTTAAATCTCAAATCCTGCTTGCACGGTTCTGCCCACCCTCTCCTTCTTTCTAGTATGACCATAAACTGCTTAGAAAGGTCAAATTTACTTAACAACAACAAAGAACAATTCCAGCTTGTTTCCTCTAAGACACCCCCCCCCCCCGAGTTTAACCATGGTTAATTTGGAACAAGCTAATCCTCAAACCGGTCTTGAGGCTGTCTTGCTTCAGGTAAATGGTTCAGACACACAGGAACGTCATATATATATATATATATATATATATATATATATATATATATATATATATATATATATATATATATATATATATGTTTTCTGAGGTTTTCTGTATGTAGGTCTTTGGTTATTCGGGGTTTTCTCCCGCGTCAAATTGGAAGTGTCTTGGTGACGTTTTTGACGAAGTCCCATTTGTCATCTTCAGGCTGGTGTTTTCAGCTTCGTGCTTCTAGGAGCAATCTCCTGCTCGTTCAGGAGACAAGGAGAGAAGGGAGGTGCAACGCACACCGAAGGCCAAAGCATGTTGCGGCTTGTGATGCTTCTTTAGAAGCTTCTTTGAAATGGTTCCCCCCCTCCCCAGCTTCTAACAGCCTCCTCCTCCTCTTCCTCCTTACTCACTGCACCTTCCTTTCCTCTTTCAGCTGCTGCATTAAGACCCCACTGATTCAGCAAAAATCACAAGCCCTTTTCTAGACACCGATCCAGCACAAGCAAGCTTTGTTGAGCTCAGAGGCTCAACACGATTTGGGTTTTATACATATGCAAATGAAAACAAAATCTTACACACACACAAGACAGCTGGCTCACAAGCCACCATGCTGTAGGATTGCTCACCCAGACCGTGATCTGAAACACGGCCTTCTCGGTTGAAACCCAATTCCCAGTAAATAAGCCAAGGGGTGTTTCTTTGGCAGGCAAAAGCGTTCTGCTTTTAACACGTATCAGATTGTCACACAAGTTGTGTGTCAAACCCTTCACCTGGTCTGCTGCTTTACTCATAGCCAGACACCGACAGAGGACGGAGCTGCTGGCCCAGCTCAGCAACGGAGGGTTATCAGCCTGGGGATGGCTGTTGTAATACTACGGGTTGTCCGTGACGTACGACAATTAAGCCCAGGTCGTTAAGTGAGACATTTGTTAAGTGAGTTTTGCCTTGTGTCACAACTGAGCTTGCCACAGCTACGAAGTGAAGTGGGTGCTTCCCCATTGGCTTTGCTTGTCAGGTCGCAAAAGAGGATCACGTGGTCCCAGGACGCTGCAACCCGTCATAAATGTGAGCCAGTTGCCAAGCGTCCGAATTGTGGTCACGTGACCCCGGGAAGGGTGCGACGGTCGTTGAGTGTGAAAAACGGTCATAACTTTGAATGGTGACTAAACAAACTCTACAATCCCTTCACTGCTTAGTGAGGCGTTCGTTTCTCCATCCCAAAAAATCTCAGAATGTATTTTTATTATTAGAGTGGCGTTCCTTATTATCATCGACTAAGGACAGGGATAGGCAACCTGGGCTTTTACGACTGGTGGACTTCAACTCCCAGAATTCCTGAGCCAGCAGGGCTCAGCTTGGAAACCTCTCCCCTTCCCCTCAGCATGGCTGGCTCAGGAATTCTGGGAGTTGAAGTCCAGGAGTCATGAGGTGGCCATAGTTCCCTCATGTTGGCTCAGGAATTCTGGGAGTTGAAGTCCACAAGTCATGAAGGGGCCAAGGCTGCCTACCCCTGGTCTAGGAGGCTCACCGTTTAAGACTTAGGACAGGACTAGGCAACCTTGGCTCTTTTATGATTGAAGGACTTCAACTCCCAGAATTCCTGAGCCAGCCTGGCTCAGCTTGGAAACCTCTCCCTTTTTCCTCAGCGTGGCTGGCTCAGGAATTCTGGGAGTTGAAGTCCACGAGTCGTAAAAGAGCCAAGGTTGCCTACCTCTGAACTCCCAGAATTCCTGAGCCAGCCTGGCTCAGCTTGGAAACCTCTCCCTTTCCCCTCAGCATGGCTGGCTGAGGAATTCTGGGAGTTGAAGTCCACCAGTCATGAAGGGGTCAAAGTTTCCCTCATGCTGGCTCAGGAATTCTGGGAGTTGAAGTCCACGAGTCGTAAAAGAGCCGAGGTTGCCTACCCCTGGACTAAGAGGCGGACGCCTTTTGCTGAATTGACAGAAAAACCAAGAAAGGATGCAAACAGCTCTCTTTATGGTTTGCCTTAAAAAAACAACAACCCCAAAACTCTTGAAAACCCCATCATTTCCACACCTCCTGGGATGTTCTCCTGCACAAACCAGATTTGAGCAGGAGCCCGAAGGATTAACCAGGTTGAAAGCATCTGGGACCCCCCCCCCAAATTGTTTGCACAGGCTCTCTCCCCAGATGTCAAAAAGGAGGCTGAAAAACAATAAATACCCATCAGCCTAATTGTGCAGTGAATTTTAACTTCCTGCAATGTTTTTCTTTCGCCCTTCAAAACCCAGAAGTCGCTATTTTTTTTCCACACCTTCCCCCCCCCCTTTTGTTTTTCTCTGGATAAGCCCAGGAATGGCTGACACTCCCGAAACCTGTCAGACAGACACACTAACTTTCCTCAGGGGCCTCTCCTGTGCAAGCTCAACAAAATACAAGTTTTTCTGGTTTGGCAGGCATTCAGAGGACCTTTAGCACCAATCTCTAATTGGACACGAGGGTCCCTCCCAAAGATGCATCCAAATTTGCACCTGCCACTACACCTCAACTCAGTCTGTGGATGGGGGTTTCCCGCTGAAGTCAATCTAGCACAGTGTTTCTCAACCTTGACAAGTTTAAGGCATGTGGACTTCAACTCCCAGAATTCCACAGCCAGCATTGCTGGCTGTGGAATTCTGGGAGTTGAAGTCCACATGCCTTAAACTTGTCAAGGTTGAGAAACACTGATCTAGCAGGTGATAGGCCTGAGCACACGCTAGACGTCCAGCGTTTCCTGTGGGAGGCGCAAGCGAATCACGTTTTCTGAGCTTGGCTGTTGTCTTTGCAGACGTTTCATTACCCAACTAGGTAACAACATCTAGAAGGCAGTCATATTTGTGAAGTGAAAGAGAAGGTCTAATACGGTTCTTTTCACATAACAGGACTGTTGCTTTAATGGTTTTTCGGTGGACGAAGCCGCCTGTCGTTTTGTTTAGTGAAGACCAGCTCTTGCTGCATGGAAAGTCTGACTAGAATGCTAGAATGCAAATGTTTGGTTAAAGCCATGGCTGCTTTTTGAAAGGGGTTTGTTTATATTTATGTACCAAAAGGTGTCTCACATGCCTACGTGGGGGGGAGGGGGGAAGAGGGGGATAACGGCTGTGGGGTCCTTGGTTCCCTCTGAGTTGGGTTGTTTCCTTGCAGACGTTTCATGACCTAACTAGGTAATAGCATCAGTGCTAGAAGGGGGAGGGGTTTGTGGAGAGGAGGAGGAGGATGATAACTGTGAGGTCCTTGATGCGCTCTGAGCTGGGTGGTTTCGTTGCAGACATTTCATGACCCAACTAGGTAACAGCATCAGGGCTAGAAGGAAATGGGGTTTGAGAAGAGGAGGAGGAGCAGGAGCAGGACGACTGTGAGGTCCTTGGTGCTCTCTGAGCTGGGTGGTTTTGTTGCAGACATTTCATGACCCAACTAGGTAATATCATCAGTGCTAGAAGGAAATGGGGTTTGAGAAGAAGAGGAAGAGGAGGAGAAGGGGGAGGACTGTGGGGTCCTTGGTGCTCTCTGAGCTGGGTGGTTCCCTTGCAGACGTTTCATCACCCAACTAAGTAACATCATCAGTGCTACGAGGGAGTGGCATTCTTCCCTCAAAGTACAAAATACAGCAACTCCAGCCAGCTGCGGATGACCAAAAGACTGAACCTTTTGCCCTTCCCAACCTATATAATGGAACCTTCATCCTTCAGAAGCCATCAGAACACCTGGCTTGTAGAGCCAGTCTTTGCAACCCAGGCCCAACCTCGGGCTTCAGGTACAAGCCAGACAAGAGCACCACTCAGAAGGGCCCCACAAGCAGCTCTTGGCAGGAAAGTTGCCCCAAAGGCTACAAAACAGGCCAGCCAAACCAAGATAGGTCAAAGTCAACTCCCGCCAGTCCTGCTTCCCGCAGGGACTGCCCGACTTACATCACCTCATTCGGTAGAAAAACGACGGTCCGTATGACTAACATACATCCATGTTTGCTTTCTGCATTTGCTTTTTCTTTCCCCAAATCCAGCCAACAACAGGCAAACGTTGGAGAGGAGTCTACTCAACATGCATTATATTCCCCCCAGAGCAGAGGTGGCCAACCTTGGCCCCTTTATGACTTGTGGACTTCAACTCCCAGAATTCCTCAGCCAGGCACGCGTGCCTGGCTGAGGAGTTCTGGGAATTGAAGTCCACAAGTCATAAAGGGGCCAAGGTTGGCCACCTCTGTCCAAGAAGGAAAGGAAAGGCAGGCAAGTGCCCAGAACTGCATTTCTCAACCTCAGGGACTCCCAGAATTCCCCAGCCCAGCCTGCTTTAAGGTGGGTGGACTCCAGCTCCCAGAATCCCCACACCCAGCCGGCTAGGAAATTCTGGGAGCTGGAATCCACCCACATTTAAAACATATTGTCTGGAGAATTCTGGGACTCGGGGCCCAGCCACTTCCAACCAAGATTAGTGGGGAATTCTGGGAGATGGCCTGCACCCGCCATGAAGGATGCTAACAAGAGATTCTGGGAGTTGGAGTCCAACTATCTCAAAGCAGGTTGAGTGGGCGATTCTGGGAGCTGGAGTCTCCCCATCTTAAAGCAGGCTAACTGAGGAATTCTAGGGCTTGGTGTCCACCCATCTCAAAGCAGGTTGGGTGGGGGATTCTGGGAGCTGGAATACAGCCATTTCAAAGCAGGTTGAGTGGGGGATTCTGGGAGCTGGAGTCCCAGCAGGCTGGATGGGGGTTTCTGGGAGCTGGAGTCCAACTATCTCAAAGCAGGTTGGGCAGGGGATTCTGGGAGCTAGAGTCCAACTATCTCAAAGCAGGTTGAGTGGGGGATTCTGGGAGCTGGAGTCCCAGCAGGCTGGATGGGGGATTCTGGGAGCTGGAGTCCAACTATCTCAAAGCAGGTTGAGTGGGGGATTCTGGGAGCTGGAGTCCCAGCAGGCTAGATGGGGGATTCTGGGAGCTGGAGTCCAACTATCTCAAAGCAGGTTGAGTGGGGGATTCTGGGAGCTGGAGTCCCAGCAGGCTGGATGGGGGATTCTGGGAGCTGGAGTCCACCCCTCTCCAAGCAGGCTGGGCTGGGACCTCTGGGACTTGGAGTCCGCCCCCCTTCCAGCAGACAGAGACCTCTGACCCAGAGCAGGGCCAGCACAGGCAGCGAGGCCCCTCCTCGTTGGGCGCTGGGCCGGCAAAGAGGGCCGTCGGCGGGCCCGGGGCGCGCGGAGGGGCCCAGGCGGGAGGTGGACCGGCCGCCCTCCCAGACGCGGGGCCGCAGCTCCCCACGCGGGGCGCAGACGCGTGTCCCTAGCGACTCCCTCCCTCCCCGCCGCTCGCCCGCTCGCTCCTACCTGCCGTGGGCCCCGCGGGGCCTCCGCCGCTGCGCGTTGCCCGCCCGCCCGCTGGGCCGCCTCAGCCCGACTCGCCCGCTCGCGCTCCCTCGGCCCCGGCCCCGCCTCCCGCCGCGCCCCGCCCCTCCCGTCCTGCCCATTGGCTGCCGCCTCGGCGCCCGCCATGCCGCCCCTGCGAGCGCGACGCCCATTGGCCGCTCGCCGCCAAAGCCCGCCTCCGCTCGCCCTCGGCCCGCCCTCACTTCATTGGCCCGGAGACCCGTCCGACGCCTTTCCTCGCTGAGGGGGGAAGAGGTGGGGGCTCGCGTCTCAGACGCGCGTGACGTCAGCCGGAGGGCCCCTCTTTCGCGGCGCTGATTGGCGGAGGCGCCGCCCTCGCCCCCTCCGTCTTCGGACCAGCTGCGTCTCCCACGTGGGCAGCCCTGCGCGGGCGAGCCATTGGCCTTCGGCGGGCCCTTCTTCTGCCACGCCGGGCGCTGATTGGATGAGGCGGCTGCCTCTCCCACTGAGACCTCCGCCAATCCGAGAAGGGACCAAACCAAGCGCGCGATGGGGGGGCAGATTCGCGGGCCCGTCGCGGCTCGCCTCTTTGTCTCGAGCGAAAGGCTTCCTCGCTGTCCCCCCTCCCGAGGAAATGGTTTGGCCGGACCGCAGCGCGGACACGTGGCTCGGACAGCAGTTTCCGCCTCGCGAGCGTCGCTGCAGCTGCGAGGCCTCCGCTCACAGCAGGGGCTCCGCGCGTGGACGGGAGACCACCAGGAAAGCCAGCCAGAAAGAATTACAGTAGAAACCTCGCGGAAAATGGACTTAGAGAGTGGAAAGGTTTACTGTTCGAAAACCATTGGCCCAAACCACTGAGATTTTGTTTTCAGGGTGTCACGCGATCCCCTTTGGCAACCTTTTGACAAGTAAAGGCAAGGGGGGGGGGGAAAGCCAGATTCACTGATCAACCTGGTTACTAACTTATCAGCTGCAGTGATTCACTTAACAGCTGTGGCAAGAAAGGTCGTAAAATGGGGCGAAACTCACTTCAGTGTCTCACTTTATTTGGGGGTTCCATTATGGTCATAGGTCATATGGTCCTCAGACTACCTATATAGAATATTGAAACATTAACCCGTTCAATGTACAGGCAAGAGGCAATGATACGGGTCAGTTCTGGATGAAGGAATGCGGTCCACCGTGGCTTCAATTTAGAAATAGGTGTTATGTATGTCTGGAATGATAATAGCTTGTATGTGTTTTTTTTTTTTCTCCCCTTCTTGTATAGCAGGGGTCTTCCAACTTGGCCCTTTGATGACTTGTGGACTTCAACTCCCAGAATTCCTCAGCCAGACACGCTGGCTGGGGAATTCTGGGAGTTGAAGTCCACTCCTCTTAAAATTTATATCAGGGGGCTTCAAACCAGGCCCTTTTATGACATGTGGACTTCAACTCCCAGAATTCCTCAGCCAGGCCTGCTAGCTGAGGAATTCTGGGAGTTGAAGTCCACTCCTCTTAAAGTCTGTATCAGGGGTCTTCCAACTTGGCCCTTTGATGACTTGTGGACTTCAACTCTCAGAATTCCTCAGCCAGGCACCCCAAGTTGTTCTGGCTTACTAACAAAGAGACAAAACGATTTGCTCGATTAGAATAGAATAATAACTTTATTGGCACTTTGAGTGTACTCTAATTGGCATACATTTTCGCTGCTTTGCTGTTTTCTATCCCATCCCGAAACAATTTTTGCACACCTACCTAAGAGATTTAGGTTGTTGAATTCCAACTGCGGAGCTGAGACCAGATTTTGAACTGGGTGAAAAAAAATTTTTTTTTTAATTTCCCGCTACTGTAGTAAGGGAGGTGTATTAGTCCAGGGGTCTTCCAACTTGGCCCTTTGATGACTTGTGGACTTCAATTCCCAGAATTCCTCAGCCAGGCACGTGTGCCTGGCTGAGGAATTCTGGGAGTTGAAGTCCACAAGTCATCAAAGGGCCAAGTTGGAAGACTTTGTATTAGTTATACTAGCAAAAAGAGATCTTGCTTGATGCCCGGGCTGACTCAATCAGAAAAAGGGCGACATCTGCTGGCCAAGATGATTTGCGCAGGTTTTTTTTTTTCTTGGCACATGCGCAAAGAACCCGTCAGGGGCGGTGAAATACAGGCGATGGGCGCCCAAGAATACACGCCATTGGCCGCCGATATCATCCTATGTTCCCGTCTGTTCCAATTATTTTTCCAGCCTCTGCGCATGCGCCTTGTGGAAGACCGGGAGGAGAACTGCGCGGTGCTGTGCACGCGGATTACCTCGATACCCTTTTGCGCCTGCGCGGCCAGTTGCCAACCTCTTGGCGCATGCGTGAAGCGCTCCGCGGCTGCCCGTTGGGGCGGCAGGCAGGCCGTGGCTGGCGGTGAACGCGGTTCTCTGCTTACCGAAAGAGTTTCCCTCCTTTATTCCTTCAGAGGGTCAAGATGCGGCCGGCGAGCCGTATTCTGTGACTCCAGAGAGTTGGAGGAACCGGGAAAACCCTGGTTTCCCCAATATCGGCCACTCTGGTCGTGTGAATGCGCCAGAGTGGACACGCGTCGGGCAGACACGCTCTTACTCCCTCCGCCTTCCTTTGGTTTGCGTGTCGGGTGAATTTAATGGGGAACCTGGGTCAGTGCAGAAGCGGGGTCACGCATCTGGTGTTTTTTTTCCCGCGTGGTGTGAATGCAACGGGTCGGGCAGCTGAGAAGCGGAGACTGGCGACCCCTGGTGGCTCTTCGCCGCAAGTGCCGCTTTTGCAGCCTCCCTGGCAGAGACTCCGACTGCAGCTTAGAGGAAGAGGCGGAGGGGTTGGGCTAGATGACCTACGGGGTCCCAGGTTCTAACCCGAGGATTCTGCAAGGGTTACAAATAATCCTCGACTTACGACAGTTCATTTAGTGACTGTTCAAAGTTAACAACCGCACTGAAAAAAAGTATGAACATTTTTCACCCATTTTCACGACCGCTGCAGCATCCCCAGGGTGATGTGATTTAAATTCGGATGAATGACAACTGACTCATATTTATGACGCTTTGCAGCATCCTGGGGTGACATGATCCCCTTTTTACGACCATCAGACAAGCAAAGTCAATGGGGGGAAAGCCGGATTCACTTCACGACCATGTTGCTAACTTAACTATGGCAGGGGTTCAACAAGGACTCCAGCAAGAAAGGGGAAAGAAATGATAAATTGACAATGTCAACGTTTTATAAAGAAAATTTACATAAAATGTTTTATACGTGGCGCTTGCCACCAGCAAGATTAGCAAACATGTTTAAAAACATGTCAGATGTTGGAAATGTAAACACAAGTCAGGTACTTACTACCTTGTTTGGGGCACGTGTGCCAAAGCAAAGAGTTATTGGAAGAAAACGCATACTTGGCTAGAAAAGATGTTGGGAAAACATGTATTTTTTTAACCCTGAACTTTTTTTGACTTTTTTTTTAACCCTGAACACGACATAAGCCCAAGACTGAAAATCAGGCTTGTCAGATGCTATATTTTTTTCTATCTTGCTCTTTGGAGCAGAGAGTTGGTCTCTGACAGAAGGCCATCTGAAGAGACTAGAAGCATTTGAAATGTGGATTTACAGGCGGCTGTTACGTATAAGCTGGGTTGACAAGATAAGAAATGAGGTGATAAGCCACCTGGGAAAGCCAGGGAAATCATCAAAACAATTAAAAAATGAAAATTAGAATATTTCAGACATGTGATGTGACACCCAGAAAAATACAACATACTCCGTTTAATCCTCCAGGGAAAGATTGAAGACAAACGAGGTCCAGGCAGAAGAAGAACATCGTGGCTTCAAAATCTAAGGGACTGGTTTGGACAAAATTCAGCAGCACTTTTTTGTGCGGCTGCTGATAAAAACAGGTTCGCCAACATGATTGCCAACATCTTATAACGGATATGGCACAAGAACAACAAGAACTTTTTTTATCAGGTATAATGCCAGAAAAGACTGATAAACAAAGCATATGTTTGATTCTGCATGTAATAACAGCGGCAAGAATTATATTTGCACAGTCCTGGAAAAATGAAGAAATACCACGAGATGAAGGAATAATTAAAAAAATACAAGAATGTGAGAAGATGGATAGACTGACTTTGAGGTTGAAAGAAAAAGAAGAAACAATCCAATACTTGGAAGTTATTTTATCAAGCTATTTTCCAAAGCACCTAAAGGCAGGACAAGAAGCAACGGGTGGAAACTAATCAAGGAGAGAAGCAACCTAGAACTAAGGAGAAACTTCCTGACAGTGAGAACAATCAATCAGTGGAACAGCCTGCCTCCAGAAGCGGTAAATGCTCCAACACTGGAAGTTTTTAAGAAGAGACTGGACAGCCATTTGTCCGAAATGGTGTAGGGTTTCCTGCCTGAGCAGGGGGTTAGACTAGATGACCTCCAAGGTCCCTTCCAACTTTACTACTACTATCAATGGCTGGAGAAAAGAATACAAGTACTGTTGAATGCATGAAAGAGAGAGAGATAGAGACAGAGCGCAGGACCGAAGCAAAAGCCGAGGAAAGGAACCATCTTTTCTGCATCTGCAAACGCAACGGCTATCCAGTAAGGTTTATCAAACACCACGGTGCACCACCCAAACCCCAGCAGAATTTACAGATTATAAGGACATCACCTCAGGCGGCACGCATTTCCCTCCCTTACATCAACAATGTGTCCGAAGCCACAGCTAGGCTACTAGCCCCCCATAACATAAAAGTAGCCCACAAAACACTGCGCTCCAAGATCATGCGCCCTAAGGACCCATTCCCCAACGTAGAAAAATTTGCGGTGGTGTATAAGATCAACTGCAAAGACTGTCCTTGCAATTATGTTGGGGAGACCTCCAAAAGACTGAAAACCCGGATACATGAGCACAAGCTGGCCATCAAAAGGTGCGAACAGCACTCACAAGTATGGACGCATATGGCTGGTTTTGGCTATCAGTTCGACTTTTAACGATGTGCATACCCTATCCAGTGATACCACCAAAGGAGGCCGCCTACTTAAAGAGGCTTGGCTCTCCGATAAAAAGTCGATAAACCGGCACATAGACTGCCCGGCACACCAGGCATTGAGAGTGTGGGATAAACAAAATCATACATCCCAACAAAAATGATCCAGCTATGTGCCACAAGATCAAGGAGACAGGACAACAGAGGAGTGAAAGTGTCATTGCAACCCACGGACAATCAGATAGTGGTTGCCAATAAACAACCAACAGAAACCCCTTCGCTGGGGGTATGCATGCACACGTTCCAAAAGAACAAGAGAGCTGTTAAACGGGAGCATCAATTAACATCAAGAATACCACCAATACACAGCCCAACCAATTAGGACAGGTGATGAGGTCCAGGAGCCGTGCGCAAAAACTGACTAGCACTATAAAGGAGACTCCCATCGACTGGCTTTAAGCCCTGATGATGTCGGCAGTTGGCCGACAAAAGCTTGGCATTAGATTAAATGTTTTTAGTTTAAAATTTTCCTGGTGTTTGTGTTTGTTTTTTTATAGTATGACTCAACCCAGGATTCGTGTTTTTAACTAAATTAGCTGTGTGTGTGTGTGTGTGTGTGTGTGTATGAAAGTCAGCAACTGCCTTGCACAGCAATGGAACCAGCTGTGGCAGCTGCGTGCAAATCTCACACATCTGGCATTGTTTTGCCACCCCCTGTACTGAACAAACATGAAATCAGCATCCTAGGATTGATGGAAGATTTCAGTGTATAAGGTCCTCCAGTTACGACCACAATTTCTGTTCCTAAGCAAGATGCTAATGGAACCAGGCCTGATTTTACCATGGTTCAGATAATTGCTGCAGTTGTTAAATGAACCATGGACTAGGGGTAGGCAACTTCGGCTCTTTTATGACTCGTGGACCAACTCCCAGAATTCCTGAGCCAGCCTGGCTCAGCTTGGAAACCTCTCCCTTTCCCCTCAGCATGGCTGGCCCAGGAATTCTGGGATTTGAAGTCCACCAGTCATGAAGGGGCCATAATTCCCCCATGTTGGCTCAGGAATTCTGGGAGTTGAAGTCCACGAGTCACAAAAGAGCCAAGGTTGCCTACCCCTGCTCTAGATGGACGGGGCTTTGCACAATTCCAGCTGCAGTTCAGCAGATGGGGGGGGTCCCCATGCATGCATGGGCTTTATTGTCGGTACGCGCGGGACCCCCCCTCCGGGTCTTGGCTAGGTGCAAACAGATGCGCACTTCCGCCGCACAATCCGACCTCCCGCACCGCTAGCTCAGCGGATCCGAGCGACTGCGCAGGCGCCCGGCGCGCGCTCCCGCATCGTCTCTCGCCCCCCTCAAAGCCCGGGCCCCCGCCCAAGCGAGCGCATGCGCGTCGTCGTCGTCCCCCCCGCGTCGGCGCGCTTTCGGCTGTCTCCGCACGCGCCCCGCGCCTGCGCAATCGACCCCGGCGGCCCTGGGCGCTGAGGCGACGACGACGGCGGCGGCGGTCCCTGAGGCGTCTGGGCGGCGGTGCGGCGACTCGAGCGACGCGAGGCCCGCGCGGCCGGGGAAGGGCGAGGCCAGGAGCGGAGAAGAGGTGGGCGCTGCGGTCGGTGCCGGCCTCCCGCAGGCCATGCCGGGCGGGCGCAGGGCGGCGGCGGGGGGGGGGAGGCAGGAGGCCTCAAAATGGCGGCTGAGGGGCGACGCCGGGCCTCCCTGGCAGGGCCGCCCGGCTCAGTTTTGGGGTTCCCCCGGCGCCCGTCGGGTCCGCTGCCGGAGGCGCCCTCTTAGCCGGCGGTGCTAGGCCCCGTCCGGGTCTTCCCGGACGCCCCGCGGCTTTCCGGGCCTCCAGACCGGCTTGTGCCGTTTTACTTTATTAATTGCATTGATTCAGTTTATCCTATTTATTACATTGATTCAGTGTATCCGTTACGTTTGTGCCATTTATCCCTTTTATTCCATTTATCCCATTTATCTTTTCAATTTATTTGCAGCCCGTTAACTGTCAAAAGGAGGCGTTGGGACCCTCGGGGCAAAAGAGAGGATTGGGTTTATTTATTTATTTATTTGAGGGGATGTCCTGGGTTCTGCCCCCCCCCCCGGGCAGGACAAAGCTTGCCTCTGATATTTGCAAACCGCCCCCTTCCCCCCCCCCCCGCAAGACAAAAAGGGGCAGGGGTCTTCCCTGACCAGGCAAGAGGAGGAGAGGGTCTCTCTTCTCTCTCCCCCCCCCCAGCTTTGTGTGTGGGGGGTGAATCTTGCAGAATTTGCTTTTGGGCAGATTTTGAGCAGGCCAAGTCTTGGAGATGAAAGTTGGGGCAGGCTCCCAGAAGGGGGCTTTTTTTGGTCTAAAAATGCAGATTCTTTTGCTTTTGGGGTGGGTGGGTGGGTGGGAGGAAACTTGCTTCTGCCCATGTAGCTTTTAGGCTGTGCTTATACCAGGGGAAAGCTGGCTGGGGAATTCTGGGAGTTGAAGTCCACAGATCTTAAAAGTGGCCCTTGGTACACACACACACACACACACACACACACACACACACACACACACAGAACACGTGTTGCTGCCTGATGGCTTGTTACCCGTTGATTTCCCTCCTTGCGTTGTGGTTTCTGCTCTGGCCCTCTCCACTTTTTCCATCTTGTTTTGGGCCCACGTTTCCAAGGACACCAATACAAGGCCTTCCAGACTGGTGGGTGACTAAATTTCATTTTTGATGTGTGCCGTTGTGCCCACAGTAAAAAAAAAACGACAATAAAACCTCCATCCCTGGAGGTTTTCAAGAAAAGATTGGACATTTGTCCAGGATGTTCAGTTATAAAGACTCCTGCCTTGGTTAGGAGGTTAGACTAGAAGACCTCCGAGATCCCTTTCAGCCCTATAATTCTACGAAGGTACCTTTTTCTCTTTCAGGCTCAATAAGTGCATTAGGATTCTTCCTATCCGACCCTCAGCCCAGCATTTGTCTTCCTAATACAATTTGCTCCTGGGCTCTTTTTCTGGCGGGGGGGGGGGGGAGGCTGAGTAGAAAATACAGGTGATTTTGAAGAAAATAGGTAGGTATAGTTTGTAGTTAATAACGGAGAATAACCGTCTGAAGGGACCTTGGAGGTCTTCTAGTCCAACCAGGAGACCCTATATCATTTCAGACAAACGGTTGTCCAGTCTCTTCATCTGTCTCTTCTGATAGAAGGTCCAGAGACTAGCCATGTAATTTTACCTGCCTCTTCAGCTTGGGGAATTAAAAACAGGGGTGGAGGTTCATCTATTGTGTTTGTGCCTGGCCTGACCGAGGGCCTGAGTTCCACAGATGGGTCTTGTTCTGATTCTGTAGCTAACAGCACAGGAGTAACTGTGAGCCAGAACATACTTGGAGGTGTGGCAATAGGGGGCAGCATTCTGTGTGCTGTAGTTCCTTCACTCTCCCACTGCAAAGCTTGCTTAAGGTGTCGGGAGCAACACAATCATTAGTAGAACTTACGGAACCCTTTTTGTTCATGGCGTTTCTGTAGAACCAGCTAAGAACCAAATTCTCATTTGTTGTTTAAAGACTTGTGTAAAGAAGACGACTAATATCTTTGGCTCTGTATCAACCACACATCATTAAACGTTTTGATTCATAACCAACGGTGTTGCTTGTTTTCTTCCCCTGTCCTGTGGTTTTTAGCTGAGCTGCTTATGACATGCATCAAAATTGCAGAATGTTCTTGCACAAGTGAATGTTTCTGTACTTGTCTCTTATTTTTGAGATTTTTTTTTTTTTTGCAGTGCTATATTGAAATCCAACGAACTCCTAACTGAACACAATCACCTGACATGGCTGCTTGTTGCAGAAAGAAAGGATGGCCGGGGGGGGGGGAGACAGGGCAAATTTGGCTTGCCTTGTAAGAATGTAGATCGGGGTGTCAAACTCGCAACGTCACATGATGTGTGGCGACGTATCACAACTTTTTCTCCATTGCCAGCAATGGGGTGGGTGCGGTTTCGGCATGACACATCTGGCCCGTGGGCCAGCAGTTTGACACCCCTGGTGTAGATCCTGAATATGATTTGCAGATAGTTCTGAATGAGGGTCTCTTGCTTTAAAACAAAATAAAACCAGGCAGCTTGATAGAGTTAAATTCTACTAGCAGCTGAATTGCATCTGGAGTGGATTACTCTAAATCAGGGGTCTTCAAACTTGGCCCTTTCATGACTTGTGGACTTCAATTCCCAGAATTCTGTGCCTGGCTGAGGAATTCTGGGAGTTGAGGTCCACAAGTCATAAAAGGGCCAAGTTTGAAGACCCCTGCTCTAAATACTTCCTGTGCTGTTTTGGGGCGGGGGGGGGGAAATGATGGAATATGGATTGAAAGGGAAGAAGAGGATTTGGAACTCACAGAAGCCTAAATGTCCTCCTGTCAATCTCTTAGAACAGACTTGTCAAACTCGCGATGTCACATGGCATTGTGCGACTTATCGGAGCTTTTTCTCCATTGCTGGCAATGGGATGGGCGTGGTTTCCTGGTGATGTATCTGGCCTGCAGTTTGACACCCCTGCCTTAGAAGGAGTTGGGGTCTTGGCACTAGGTGTGCAATCTTGGGAAAAGACACATTTGATTCAAAGATGAATAGCCCTCCTTTTAAATTTTTGTCCGGCTCCATATCCTTGTTGCATTCTTAAGACAGCATGGAAGTCTCAAAACAGAGCTGCCAGGATATCTCTGGGCCAAAATATCTGCTTGTATTACAATCATTGTCTTGGTGTCAAGCACCGAAGCTGACATTTAAGGCTCTGAATGTTTTGCAGTAGTTAGGTTATTTAAAGCACTGAATGCATCTCTGTAAATCCATGCTTTGAGTGCTGAGCATTTAGACCAGAGGTGGGGCTGGGATGAGCCCATATTTTTGGAACTGCCCCCCAAGTTGGGATGAAGAATTTCTTCTTACCAGCTTTTTTTTTATGTTATGATTTTGTGATCCTGTTTTTTTCAACTTGTAGCCCAGTTGCTAACTTTGTTTCACACAGTGAGTGTTCAGTTTATAATCTGCTTGACAAGTGCCGTAAACACCTTGACTCTCTGGACCTCAGATGAAGTAGAGAAAGTTTACTTTGAACTTTGTCCCTAAACAATTGGCAAAAATCTGTTGTTCCAAAGCCGTCCCAATCGGAATGCATGTAATTAATGTAATCAGTGCTCTATATCAGTATCCACAGCTTGCATAAATTAGGTCACTGTGGACACTGATATAGAGCACCGATTACATTAATTACATGCATTCAGATTTCATGGGCACCTCTTTCCCCTGGTCTGTTAAATTGAGAATGTACCCTGTTTGTACCTAGAGTAGGCTGCGATTACATTATATCGTAATAGTTATATAAATGAAAAGACTGAAACGAGTAGATAGTCTTCTAAAGAGCAGAGATCTGCTTAGTTGGGGCTTTCTGGGCAGAGCAGGAATCATTATCTTGGCCATTTCAGGTTCACAAGAACCAGGGTTACTCATGAATTGTCGCTGACAAAGGTTGCCCACCAGCACAACTCTGGCTGAGCTGGTGTCTTCTGTTTGGCTGCTGCCATGTGACTTTTTTTTTTTTTTTTTTAGCATTATCTCAGAATGGAGGGACATTCTGGTGGTTGCTGAATAGAAGGCAAATAAATAAGAATGTACCGTTCCTTGCTGTGTCCACTTTCAATCTATTGCAGTATTTTCCCAATTCAATAGAAAACACAGTATGACGAAAGGAAAGCCACTCTTGTGAAATATTTTCTTGTTTAGAATGCCTGCCAGGTAATTAATAACATTATTGAACAATAGTTCTGTGCTTAGTGCTGCTTGAATATTGCTACTACCACACCGGAGGTACAGTTGATGTATTAGAGCATATGTACTGAATTCTGTATGTATATTTTCCAGGAAATGCAGAGGATTGAAGGTTCAATTATATGCACCCTTTTGTATTATGATTTTTTTTTTGCTAATGACACTGTAAATAAAATGTTCTTTACATTCAGAGAGAATATAATAAAATCACCAAAGTTGCAATGTTTGAAACATCTTCAGTTGAGTTGAATATGAAGTTTTTTTAGGCTGTGTACATCGCATTAGCTGGTTTATTATACGTCGCTCATCTTATCACCCAAAGTGGGTGGCTATAATGTGATTAGTTTGGTCTTGGCTTAGCTAGTCATGTGAATTCCACCCTTGTGCTTTATTCCACAAATGTTGTCTCTTATGATGTGTGAACCCAGATTTAGACTCTTAAGTACGTAGCGCAGAAGTAAAAACGAACCAATCAAGAATTGCTAAAAGCAAACCACTTTGCCAAATGAGTAGTTATTTGTTTAAAGGAGACAGTTTCTCAACAATACGCTTAAAAGCAGTAAAACCACTTTAAAAAATAGATTAAAAAAATAAATGTAATTAACTTTTGTGTGTTTTAACTTTCAGCTTTATGGTGTTCTTGGAAAATGTTGCACCTCTTGTGAATTCTCTGAACCTTGGCATTGTCAGCCCCTTTCTGTTGGGCCTCCCTCCTTTACAGTTTGCTCAGATTAAGACCCAGTTGGCTCTTCATCCGTTCAACTCGGTGGCTCCCAACTATTCTGTAGCCGCCTCTCCGTTGTTAAATGAGGTGTTCCTGAAACTAGCCATGTTTAACCCTAGAGGAAGCAGGCCGCCAAGGCCGAGAGGACCTAACATGCCTGATCCAATCCCGCATGGGCCCTTTCATGGGCCGGGACCTGGACCAGGTGGTCTTCAGAGGCAGCTCCCACCTAATTCTGATGGAATGCCCCAAAGGTTCATGGGATCAGAAATGAGGGCAGGCTTTCCAAGGCCGAACATTCAGGTGCCTCCACTCAGAATGGACCCAAGACAAACGGCCAAGAGACTGAATATGGAGCAGCACCAGCACCACCAGCAGCAGCAGCACCACCAACAGCAGCACCACCAACAGCAGCAGCACCAACAGCAGCAGCACCAACAGCAGCAGCTGCCGCAGCAGCAGAAAATGGAAGGATGCGGTTCTCATTGGGACAACCCGTTTCCTCCTGGGAATAACAGCCAGAGTCAGCCCATCCCAGGAAGGATGGCAGACTATCCCCCGCCCGTTCAAAGCCGGTATACCAACGAGAGTGCCTCAAGTATCCTGGCGAGCTTCGGATTGTCCAACGAGGACCTGGAAGAACTGAGTCGCTATCCGGATGATCAGTTGACCCCCGAAAACATGCCTATCATTTTAAGGGACATCCGCATGAGAAAAATGGCTCACCCGCTGCCGAGCTTGCCCCCTCAGAGCAGCGAAAAGGAGAACTTCCACGGCGACGACGGCCACGGCCCCATGATCAAGGGCAAAGTAATCGATTATGGGCACGAGAGCAAATACGGCTACGACGAGGGCCCCCTCGACGTGAAGGTCTACGGTTCTGATGGGCCCCCCAAAGACAGCCTGAAAGGATTTCAGAGCCAGCCGACTCCGCCGGCCGGCATAACCAGCAAACAGATGAACGCGGTTGAAGAGTTAATCCGGCAGATGGGATTCCAGAGAAGCGCGCCCAGCACCCAGTCTTTTTTCTCCATGGACACCTCTAACAAGATGTCCGGATTGTGTCTCCCTTCAACAGGAACCGGGGTCGCTCCAGCAGCCCCACCCATCATGCCGCCTGGGGCACCGCCCCCCCTACCTCAGCCGGGGATCCCACCCGTTCGGCAGGCTTTGCCTCCCCCCTCCGTAGCTCGGCCCATGATGCCGGCTATGAACCAGCCGCCGCCGCCGTTTGCACCTGAAATGCTGGGCGGTATGAACAGGCGTGACCGGGTTCACGAGGAGCCCAGGCCGCGGCCGAGTGCTCCCCCAGGACCGGCTCCTCCTCCTCCTCCTCCCACTGAGAAATCTTTCCGGAAAGAGATCGAAGGGCCGATCAAGTCTCCCTTTGGGGTGGTGAAGGCTTCCTGGCTCCCGGTTTTCTCCAAGATGGACGCCCAGAAAATGAAGAGGCTGCCGACGCCGTCCATGATGAATGATTATTACGCTGCATCTCCGAGAATATTTCCACATATGTGTTCTCTGTGTAATGTAGAATGTAGACATTTGAAGGTGAGTCAAATCCTCCCCGTCAGATTACATAATTTATACCAGTGGTTCTCAACCTTTTTAATGCCGCAACCCCCCTAGGACTACTCCACTGGTGCAGCACCGTTTGCAGAATGGGACTTTTGGCAGGCTCAGCAGGGCAGAGACAGCCTGGACCATTCCTATTGGCTTTTGAAAGCCAATAGAATTAGACTCTGTTCAAGAGACTCTATTCTATTGGCTTTCAAAAGCCAATAGAATAAAAGGGAGCAGCACAGCTAAGGAAAAGGGGGGGAAAAATGGCGGACTGCGTTGTTTGGCGACCCCCGTGAAATGGTCGTTCGACCCCAAATGGGGTCCCGACCCACAGGTTGAGAACCACTGATTTATACAGAACGTTATCTCTGTGTTGGAGGTCAGTTAGGTTTATGGATATTTATACCAGTATGCATTTTATTTCTTTTAAAATGTCCGGAAGTTTAGAACGAGGTATCTGAATCAAATGTCTTTCTATTACTGTCCGTTCTTAATGAAGGGCAACAGCAATGGTTAAGATATTTAACTAGCTTTGTCCAAACAGTTGGATTGCATGCTTTTTTCCTGTCTTATTCAACACACCACTTGACCCTTTTAACCATACAAGGTTTAAATGCAAAATACTTCTTCCCAGGCTATTGCCTAGACTTCTACTTAAACAGCATAAACTTGGAGATGTTGATTGGCAAGGATGTCAGCTGAAATCCAACACATTTTAGAGTGTCTGGAGTTTGGAGAATGATGACTTAGAGCTGGCTTGTTTTAGGAATTTGAAGATTTACTCCACCAGATTAAATCCCACAGCACCTTGGTCATACTTGGAATCTGTTCAAATTTGGTGGGTCTTGATCTGACTATTCTCTGATTTCAGTAATATTGCATATGCCTCTGAAATGTTCTGGACCAATCTCAAGAGTCTTTAGTACAGCAATGAGACACTCACTGATCACAATCTGTACATAAATATTATTTCCTATGTTTGTTTGCTTACTGTGTTTGTTCTCCGTTAAGCAAATTATTTCAACAATCCCTGTATGAAAATCTGCGGTAGGTGCACGTATCAAATACTTTGTAGAGTTCTGGAAATCACACACCATTGAAAAAGAGTAAAATAGCTGGAGGATATGTGGAAGAAGGCAACCCAAATGACTTGGGGGCTTCCAAGGGCAGGTTGAGACACATGGACCTCTGTAGCTTAGGAAAATGGCAGCCGAGGGTTAAGGTTTTTAACATTTAACCACAAATCCTAACACATAACAGTAAAATTTCATTCCACAAGGCCTTGTCTGGTATCCCCATCCAACATAGCTACATTTTTTCTTTCTTAAAGCACAATTAAGGCTCAATATTTTTCATTGCTTGACAGTTCAAGGGGTGGATAAAACAGGAACTAAAGAACATCACTGCAGATATTTTGAGAATATTTTTGGCACGTGACCGTAACAAAATAGAACGTGATATTGCCATTTGTTAGACAATAGGACAAGCTGAATTCTAGTTTTTCCTTCAGCATTTGTATTTTCAGCCTCTAACAGTTCTTAAAATAGATTTGATAGATATAGTCACTAATGTTTATCTTGTCTTTAATTTGTACATGCATGCAGGCATATAAAGCTGAGTAAATCGGCAGCCTAGGATGGTCATTTACATCAGTCAGAGTGCCAAATGCCCTACAAAATGTTGAACGTTATCGGATATTCAATCCTAAACTGAAGATTTGAAGTACGATGTATTTTATGGTGTTGTCCTGGGCTCAGATAATCTGAAGTGGATTGACTGGGTTCAGTGGCTTATTAATGTGCTTCCTTTGTCAGTGAGGTCCAGGGTTAGTGCTCAGTTCTTCCACAAGTACGGATTTTACCAGACAGATCCATTGCTAATCCGAAAGTACAAAGCTTTCAAAATCTTTGGGAATAAACCAGATGTACATACAATGTAAGTTTCCTGGGACCTCATGGCGTTGGGCTAGGTCAGCTTTGTGTATAAAGTGGCTTGTTATTGTTGTTGGCCTTAAACACAGCTAATAGATCCCAAGTTCCTTTCTACGTGTTTTTATTTGGTCCCTGCGCGAAGCAAAATGGCCATATTAATGACTGGTTTTCTTTTGGCTCTCCCACATTCGGGTATAAGTTGCTGCTTATCTTAAGAGGGCATATGTCTATCTCATTTATTCCAAAGAGGTGGCCTGCAAAGCATGACTTGAGCTTTTTTTTTTTTTTTTAAGAAATGATGCTTATAATAAATGCCATGTTGGTGGGAGACTCCACTTGAAATGGGATGTCTTGTGAGATCCCAGAAAGGGAAATGTCATAGGTCTGGGGAAGTCAGGAAAAGAGCACTTGGGAGCTTTTTGAAACAAACCTTGGTGATTGGATGAATTGATAATAATTGATAATAGTCACGATGGGATATGGAAGCTAGTGTTTCCTGGGGATTCACAGAAATCAGTGATCAAGGTAGAGTGCTCCTAGGAGCCCCAAAGACGCACACCATCAATTTGTTCAAAATGCCCCATTTCCTTCACTTTCCCACTCATCCTGTAGTTCTGTTCCAGCCAAGAAGCCCCAACCAAAATGCATGCTGAGCAGTGCCTGTTCTCCCTCCCTCCCTTCCTTTGCGCCCTCCCCTCTCTCTGGCAATTGCAGCGTTTCTATTAATACATTGATTTCTTTTGAGCCTGCATAAAATTGCAGGTTAAGTATTTGGCAAGCCACAAGGGCTCTTTTCTGTATAGTAGATGGCTGAGCTGTGATGTGCTTGGCAGGCTGAATTCCGCAGAGAATAGCACAAGCTGAAAGAAGGGCGTTTTTCAACACCGGTGTCCTAGTCTGTCTTCCCACCTTGACAGAAGAAATGAGAGAGTTCCTGAATTTTGGAGAAACTGAGCATGAGTCACAAGGTTGCTTTGAAGATAATTGGTGGAGGGAGGTGAACAGATCTATCTATTTTATCTTCTTGGAACAGCTGGTTTGTGTCTGTGTGTAAAGCTTAAAATTAGCGATTATCCTAGTTCATGGTTTAATCTTGACTCCGGCTGCTTGTTCTCTATAGGATTGGCTTCTGCATCAGAATTCTTCCACCCACCTTGAAAGCTGCCGCCAGCTACGCCAACAGTAAGAGTTTTTATTTGATTTCTCTTAAATTCTGGAGGCTACGGGTCCCTGTCTTTTTTAATACAAACACCTCAATTAATAGTTGAATTAAGCAAACCATAGCTCAGCGTTGCTGGCTGTGGAATTCTGGGAGTTGAAGTCCTCATGCCTTAAAATTGTCAAGTTTGGGAAACACTGCCGTAGCTCATAGAGACAAACTTTTACATCATTGCTCCTGCTATATTTTCGAATGAAATCCTTTGGAACTTTTGCAGCATGATCCCTCTGAAAGGGATTGTTCCATTCTTTGGGCAGTTGTTTCGTGTGATTAATGGGACATTATGAGAACAAGGAAGGAAGAGGGTTGTCCACAGTCCCTGGGATAATTCGTGGTCATCGGAAGATGGGAGAAATCAAGAGTGGGATCCTTTCCACATAAGAGTGGCCAATATGTAAACCAGCCAATGGTTCACGGACAGGCCAGTTGCTTATGTCAGCAGGAAACTATTGTGAAGTTAAATGGTGTAGGATTTCCTGCCTGCGCAGGGGGTTGGACTAGAAGACCTCCAAGGTCCCTTCCAACTCTGTTATTCAGACCTTGCAAAATGTGGATCTGTGGGTTTTGCCAAAATACTGACCTGTAGCTGTAGGACCAGTAGGAAAGAATGAGAGTTCAAATTCTCAGCCGAACATTGAAAAGTTGTGTAGGATCTGGGAAAATTATTTGGAACAGCAGTTCCAGCTTTTTAAAGCTCAGCATGCACGCAATGAAAACACTGTAGAAAGCACAGCTAGGCAGACAGTGAAAATGGGGACGGTACCTGAGGGGCCAATTTGGCAATCCATTTTAAGGGAAAAAAATATATATATATAAAAGCTTGTTTCTTGCATTAATAGTTCTATTTTTGAAATAGATACCCTGACTGGAATCCAGAATCCCATTCATCATCAAAAAGGTAGCTTAAATTACGTTTTCTTGGGATGTGATGGTTCTCTTTTATTGCTTATTCCCAAAGATGTTTTACTGAATTAACGGCATATTAATGAAAAGAACTACAAAAAAAAACCAACACAACACCATAGTGGTTGCATGGCAGTTGTTACCGGAAAGGGTTGCAAAATCGCTCCTCCTTTCCCACTGGCGCTGTCGGGTCCTCTTTCCTGCCCTGGCTAGGACCTCTGTGTGTGCTCCAGGCATAGCCTCTGCGTGCCAGACGGGACCTCCTTTTGCAAAAGAAAGAGCTGGCTAGGAACTGGCTTTCCTGAGGGCCCAACGGAGCCCTTTTTCACCCAGGCCTCCCTTGAAAAAGGGAAGTCCTAGTTAGCAGGATCGAGACCAGTTGGCTGGGGTGCGAGAGAAGTCTTGGCGGCACCGGCACAAAAGGAGGCAGCGTGAAGCAGGCCCGCCAGGTGGTAAACAATTGTGGCCTGCAGGACAGCAGGCTATGGGGGTGTGTGAGGCTGGGTGATGGGGGCAGCTGGTGGCCGTGGGTAGGTGGGTGACTAAAAAGTGGCTGTAAATGCAGTTGGGGAGAGGACTGAATTTTGTTCATGACCAACATGGGCTCTGCAACAGCCAGAACGTTGAGCTGTTGGTCATAAGCCCCTTGATTAGGGAACTGGACACTAAAACACATGAAGAAGGGTTTCAAAAATCGGGTTTGTCTTGTCTAATGTAAAGAATGACCAGGGCTGACATGATGGCAGTGTTCCAATATTTGAGGGGCTGCCCCAAAGAAGAGGGGGGGTCCACCAAAGCAGCTGAAGGCAGGACAAGAAAGAGCAGATGGAAACTAACCAAAAAGAGAAACAACCTAGAACAGACATGTCAAACACAAGGCCCGGGGGCCGGATGCGGCCCGCGAAGCCATCCTGGAAACAGTGAGGGAACGGCCCCCGCTGCCTTGGCCCTGGCCCAGGCCGGCCGGGAGCCACTGTACAATTTTGTGGCGGCCATCTATGCTGAAACGCATTTAGTCATAGCTCCACAAGGCCGTCTGGAAACAGCGAGGAACCAGCCCCTGCCGCGTCGCCCCGTCCCCTGGGTGCATGCTGGGGAGGGGTCACCCTTTGTGAGGAATGAAGAAATGGACCATGCCTTGGCGCTTGCCCCGGTCCCACCCTCTTCTGCCAGAGACCCTCAGATCTGTCCCACTCCTGCCCAGGTCCCCACGGGCACCCTTGACGCGAACGATGTAGAGTTGGCCATGCCCACCCAGTAGACCACACCCACTCCATTCACACCCACCCAGTAGGCCACACCTACTCTGGCCACACACACCCCCCCAGGGCAACCACAATGCTTGATGTGGCCGTCAGTGAAATTGAGTTTGACACCCCTGACCTAGAACTAAGGAGAAACTTCCCGTCAGTGAGGACAATTAACCAGTGGAACAGCTTGCCACCAGAGGTTGTGGGTGCTTCAACCCTGGAGTCTTTTAAGAAGAGATTGGAAAGCCATTTGTCTGGAATGGGAACAGGGTGCCCTGCCTGAGCAGGGGGCTAGACTAGAAGATCTCCAAAGTCCCTCTGCTTTGTTATTCCGCACCATCATCATTTCAAGGGGTCGTTGAACAAATAAGTGTTAAGTGAGGACTCCCTGTATGGAGGGCCATTTCACATGAAACCAAAGCCACCAGGTAATGCATATCGTTCTTCGTCCCTAGACAAGAGGGCGAGAGAAATGAAAACAGCGGGGTCAGGCGGCGTTCTGCCAGCATTAGCCCCAGGCGTTCGAGACGTTCCAGTTCTGGGCACGCCAGACGTCGAACCCGGTCCCGATCCAGGAGTCCCAGGCACAGGCCAGGCAGGCCAAGGAGTCGAAGTCCACGGCCACCCCCCAATTTCAGACAAAGGTCAAGGTCTCCGTGGCGGCCTTATAACCCCGCTTCGTCGTTTCAAAAGTCTACCAGCAGAGAGAGGGGGTCCAGACGGTATATTCGATCTCCAGGTAAGAGGGTGGTTGATAGACGCTTGCCTCCAGGCAGCCAAATGTATCCCATTTTAAAACTGGACTAAAGACAGCACTCATTTTAAGAGAGAGAATATTTAGGGGCACTCACTGGCGTGGGGAAAGGGCATTTAATTGTTCCCTGGCCTTCTTAGGCCAGTGTTTCTCAGCCTTGACCATTTTAAGGCATGTGGACTTCAACTCCCAGAATTCCACAGCCAGCGTTGCTGGCTGTGGAATTCTGGGAGCTGAAGTCCACATGCCTTAAAATGGTCAAGGTTGAGAAACACTGTCTTAGGTGATCATTTTCATTGCAAACTTTTAGAGAATTCATTTTTAAAACAACAACAACACCACTTTGTATACTTAAAAACAGAGAAAGCGGAAGTAGACACACAACAACGTGGGACCCCTCAAATTTTACTGCACAGTTTGGGTACGAGCCAAGGAGGAAACAGTTACTTTTGCCTTACGCACCTCTTTGTTGGCTTGCAATAAGCTGTGCGTGGGGTCCTTGGTGTCTCCTTGCAGACCTTTCATGACCCAACTAGGGAACCTCATCAGTGCATTGTTCGTCTGTAGCTTCATCATTCATCAGTGGCACTGACGACATTACCTGGTTGGGTCATGAATCGTCTGCAAGAAAACAGCGGAGCTCAGAGAGCACCAAGGACGGTGCTGAGCTACAAATGTTCTCCACGATAGGTTTCAGCTGTGCATGGAGCTTCTCTTGAAGATCATCTGGGAGCTACATGGAGTTCCCAAAGCAGGGGCCTGGGCACAAGCTGGCTGGGGCATTCTGGGAAGTCCACTGGTCTTAAAGTTGCCCAGGTCTAACGTAATGTGTTAGACTTATATCCTCCTTTCCCACCCATTTTTTTCCAGATTGGGCATGTTCCAGACTCTTCCCAGTGACTCCTCCTCAAGAGAGTAGGGATTTGCAAGTTCCTCCCCATCTTCGATACAATTTATGTTCATTCCAAAAATGTTTTCCCCCCCCTCGGTGTTTAAGATCATGGTTTATTTTCATGCTATTTCATTGCATGTGTTGCTAAAAATGTTGGAGACCCCTTGTTTTGTCTCAAAGGAGGTCTCCCAGTCTTTAAAATACACAAGGCCGAGGAATCAATTTAAAAGCCTTTCTTTCTTTCTTTCTTTCTTTCTTTCTTTCTTTCTTTCTTTCTTTCTTTCTTTCTTTCTTTCTTTCTTTCTTTCTTTTTCTTCCTACCTTACTTTCTGCTCTCCTTCCTTCGTTCCCTCCCCTCCCTTTTTTCTCTTTCTTCTTTCCTCCCCATCCTTTATTCTTCCTTTCCTCCCTTCTCTTTCCTCCGTTCTCTTTCTTTCTTTCTTTCTTTCTTTCTTTCTTTCTTTCTTTCTTTCTTTCTTTTTCTTTCTTTCTCTGTCTCTCTTTCTCTCCCTCCCTCCCTCTCTCCCTCCCTCTCTCTCTTTCTTTCTTTCTTTCTCTCTCTCTCTCTCTCTCCCCTTCCTTCCTTCCTTCCTTCCTTCCTTCCTTCCTTCCTTCCTTCCTTCCTTCCTTCCTTCCTTCCTTCCTTCCTTCCTTCCCCAGATAAGGCCTTGGAAGCGGTGATGAAATGCTTGGGACCTCGCATCGTGGAACATATCCACAAGCAAGCCTTCGGCCAGGGCTTTTCGGGAGGGAAAAAAGCATCGCCTGACTTCGAAGAGGGGAAGACCGGAAATCCTTCCGTTCCCTCAAAACTGCACAAGAAAGAAGGACACTCCCGGCACGGCTCCTCCGAAGCGAAGGCGAAGGTCACGGAGGCTGCTGATGGCCCCAAGAAAGAAGAAACCGCCACGGAGGGAAAACCTAAGAAGCCGCCTTCCGAAGCGCCAGTGAAAGAAGCAGATGCTCTGAATAAGGTAGGTTGTCCACATTTGGTCCCGCTCTTTGGTCTTCGTAGGATAGTCCCGTCCCCGTGCCATTCGTGTGGGTTGGCACCTTTCAAGGCGCTCCCGGGCTGAAAGGATTAGCCAGTGGCTTTACCGTTGCCCGGGGGGGGGACACCTACGGGATCTCCTTTCATGCCCACCCACGGGATCTCCTTTCACGTCAAGGAGCTGGAGTGAATGACAGGAGCTCACACCCCCACGCAGCAGCAACTCGGGTCTCAAACACGGTCTTACTAACCTCCAGCTCAGCATCCCAACCACGTGATGTAAGAACGTCCTAGCTGTGCTTCACAAAAGCCAGGAGACAGGAACGTTGCAGCATCCAACAAGTTTAATTCACTATGTTGAAACAAAGTTAGCACTGGAAGGAACCTCTGGAAGGAACCTTCTTCCAGTGCCTTAAATACAATAAACCACCATGCCCAGAGCACACACCCCAATTACCACCCGTGATTAAACTCCACCTGCGCCGCGCCCAATAACTACCCGTGATTATACTCCACCCGCACCACGCCCAATCCCAGCTAACACCCACGCCCTAGCAATACATTGATTTCAAGTGCTGGGCTCTCGCTGTCCCCCACCCCAAACGTAACAATAACCGTAACAGAATTAGTAGCATTTCGCTCTACTGCCCAGTCCCCTGTCCCAGCGTCCATGCTTGTCAGACCCAGCGACCCTGCACAGTCCCCTAGCCATAGCAGCAACGGAACAGTGTCTATTCAATTCGGCCCCTCTCGTTCCCTATTGTGACGAGGCAACCATCCGGGTGCTTCCTGCTGACGTCGGATGGTCACACGACCTGCTTGGCTGCCACTCCGGGAATCCCAGCGCCCAACTCCGTAGCTGTGATGGCGGTGCAGCACACGGAGGCACGGGACCTGGCTGGGAGCGCTTGGGACGTCTGCTGTTTCCCGGACTCGTAACGAGGCTATCGGAGAGTGGGTAGCACGCTGGGTCTGACACGTGAGCTGCTGTCACGCTCCTATCGTGGGACATAGATTTTGTGGTTGTGGTGCTTTTCCTTACAGGAGCGCCTGAAGAGAGTCAGACTTCCATAATCAGCGCCACTGGGTGAGGGGCCATTCTTGATTAATGTCAAGTTAAAGCAGGGGTCTTCAAACTTGGCCCTTGGATGACTTTTGTGGACTTCAACACCCAGCATTTGGGGAATTCTGGGAGTTGACGTAGACTAGTCACCCAAGGACCAAGTTTGAAGACCCCTGCTTTATGGGAAGGTAAATTTATCACTGTTGTCTGAGGTTCTTTCAGTAGATTTTTAGAGGATGTGCTTTGTAGATTTTGACCATTGTTGTCCTGCTGTTAGGTTATTTTAAATTAGCTGTAATTAATTTACAGCTGTAAATTAGCTATATTGTGTTTCATGGTATTTGTATGTGAGAGATTAAATGTGAGAAATCACGCAAATTTACTTAAAAAAATTATTTGCAGTTTTGGAGTAAACCCAGGAGTCTGGGGACTATTCTTCAAATATCTGAATTGCCAGAAGATGGTTTTACAGATCAGGACATTAAGAAAATAGTTCAGCCTTTCGGAAAAGTTAGTGACATCCTGGTTGACCGTTGTAAGCATGAGGTAAGCAACTTCTTACATTTTTAATGTGTTTTAATTTGCTGAAATGCGCGCTTTTTTTTTTTTTTTTTGCAAAGATACATTAGGGTGGGTATGTTTGAATGGTTGTATTACCACAGGAAAATTCAAGGTTAAGTTTCTGTTTGTTGCCAGTAGACTGTTCACTTTCAGGATAAGCAGTGTTGTGCAAAATACAAAAAAGAGGCAAGAAATAACCCAAACAATTGAAGATAACGGAAGCAAGAATGGTCCTAGCACTGACGACGTGACCTAGTTGGGTAATTGAAATATCTGCAAGAAAACAGCCCAGCACACACAGCAGCAAGGACCCCATGATTGTTATTCTTTTAGCTCTTCTTGTTACAGTTTTAATATCTTAGATCAGTGGTTCTCAACCTGTGGGTTGGGACCCCATTTGGGGTCGAACGACCATTTCACGGGGGTCGCCAAACAACGCAGTCCGCCATTTCCCCCCCTTTTCCTTAGCTGTGCTCCTCCCTTTTATTCTATTGGCTTTTGAAAGCCAATAGAAGAGACTCTCTTGAATAGAGTCTAATTCTATTGGCTTTCAAAAGCCAATAGGAATTGTCCAGGCTGTCTCTGCCCTGCTGAGCCCGCCAAAAGCCCCATTCTGCAAACGGGGCTGCACCAGTTGAGTAGTCCTCGACTTGTGACCGGTTGAGTTGTCCTCGACTTACAACTGGTTGGGGGTCGCGACATTAAAAAAGTTGAGAACCACTGTCTTAGATACTGGTTTTATATTTTTTTTTTCTTGATAAATAATTCTCACTTTGACTGGTCTTTAGTGTTTGCATACTGCATTTTAATTATTGCTAGTTATCTCTGTCCTTGGAATAGGAAGCTAGTATGTAACTGAAATAAAACACAGGCAGGATTTTAAATAAAAAAGCACTTTGTTTTCTTAGGCTTATCTTGAAATGAACTACAAGGAAGCAGTCATAGCAGCTGTCAAATTCAACGAAACATCTCCCGTCCTTATTAATGGCAAGCGGGTGAAGATAAGTGTTGCAGAAAAACCCAAAGTGGCTTCTACTCAGGTAAGCAGAGATCTGTTGTGGCAAGAGAAGTCGTAAAACGGGGGGAAAACTCACATGTCTTGCTTAACAATAGAAATATGGGCTCAGTTAGCTTTGTAAGCCGAGGGTTGTCTGTATAGAGCAGGAGTGGGCAAAGCTTTACAACCTGTGGACTTCCAACTCCCAGAATTCCTGAGCCAGCGTGAAAGTCCACAGGTTGTAAAGGGGCCACCATTGCCTACACCTGGTGTAGAGATACTTTGGTTTAGCTGTCGAAAACCCAAGAGTTGATTTTTGAATAGGTGAGCTACTTTTTGTTTGTGTGTGTGTGTGTGTGTGTGTTTCTTTTGGCAAAAATCAAGGGGCACCTTCTCAAAATACTACATTATTAAATACAAAACAAGAAGCCGCATTGTTTTGCAGAGCCTAAATGTCCCTCTTATTTTCAGAGCAAAGGAAACGAGAAGAAAGTCGCGCAGAATGTCAAGGATCCTGCCCTGAATAATAAGTAAGACAATGAGCTACTCTGGATTCCCAAATGCTCCCGCTCAACTTGTGGATGTGAGCTTCCCGGAGGGTGAATGGAAATGAATCCAACTGTTATTTTCTTCTTTTTAGGAAAGAGCAGGTTGCGCCTGTGGTAAAGATGAAGAGTAAAGAGACCCTGGTCTCCGCCGCCTGTGAGTTTTCCATTTTTTTAAGCTATTCTCTTCTATGTGCCCGTGTGTTTTCCTGAATCTTCAACCCCAAATATCTAATATTTTCTTAAACCCCAACCAGGCGGTTTGGTGACGAGGGGCTGCTTGGGAAGGGGCTGAAACAAAAGGGGGCTGCGCAGAGATTGTGAGGAACGGAGATGTGTTTGGATATTAGTAGCTCAGGATGATAAGATGGGCTGTTGATTTGATCTCCGAGTTTGGCGATGTGGCTTCGTTTGGGGGAGCAACCTCTTCACTGAAGAGGACGGACACACACACACACACACACACGAATGGAGCCGAAATGTTTGCAGCCACATCGCCAAGCTCGGAGATCAGACCAGCAGCCCAGTTGTTAGGAACTGTCCCTGGGGAGAGCGATCCTGCAAAGTGGTGATTCATACAATTAGTGCTAGGCCAGGGGTAGTCAGCCTTGGCTCTTTTATGACTGGTGGACTTCAACTCCCAGAATTCCTGAGCCAGCCATGCTGAGGGGAAAGGGAGAGGTTTCCAAGCTGAGCCATGCTGGCTCAGGAATTCTGGGAGTTGAAGTCCACATATCATAAAAGAGCCAAGGTTGCCTACCCCTGCGCTAGAGGATCAGACTTTTGGGGTTAATACAAAGTGGCCAACGTTGGCAGAAGGGGTTCATTTTGCTGACGTTTGTAGGCCAGGGGTAGTCAGCCTTGGCTCTTTTATGACTGGTGGACTTCAACTCCCAGAATTCCTGAGCCAGCCATGCTGAGGGGAAAGGGAGAGGTTTCCAAGCTGAGCCAGGCTGGCTCAGGAATTCTGGGAGTTGAAGTCCACATATCATAAAAGAGCCAAGGTTGCCTACCCCTGCGCTAGAGGATCAGACTTTTGGGGTTAATACAAAGTGGCCAACGTTGGCAGAAGGGGTTCATTTTGCTGACGTTTGGTTATTTGTAGTTGGTAATAAGAAAATCATAGATTGATAAGACTGGGAGGGACCTTGGAGGTCTTCTAGTCCAGCCCAAGGGAGGAGACCCTAGGCCAGGGGTAGGCAACCTTGGCTCTTTTATGAGTATTTCCTCCTCTCCCATCTCTATAGGATCTCCTGCTTGAGCAGGGGGTTGGACTAGAAGACCTCCAAGATCCCTTCCCACTTTCTTATTCTGTTCTGTTCCTTTCTGTTCTGTTCCATTGTTCTGTTTGGTTCTTCCTAGACCAGGCGTAGGCAACCTTGGCTCTTTTATGACTGGTGGACTTCAACTCCCAGAATTCCTGAGCCAGCCATGCTGAGGGGAAAGGGAGAGGTTTCCAAGCTGAGCCACACTGGCTCAGGAATTCTGGAGTTGAAGTCCACCAGTCATGAAGCGGCCTAGGCCTAGGCCAGAGGTAGGCAACCTTGGCTCTTTTATGACTGAAGGACTTCAACTCCCAGAATTCCTGAGCCAGCCTGGCTCAGCTTGGAAACCTCTCCCTTTCCCCTCAGCATGGCTGGCTCAGGAATTCTGGGAGTTGAAGTCCACCAGTCATGAAGCGGCCTAGGCCTAGGCCAGAGGTAGGCAACCTTGGCTCTTTTATGACTGAAGGACTTCAACTCCCAGAATTCCTGAGCCAGCCTGGCTCAGCTTGGAAACCTCTCCCTTTCCCCTCAGCATGGCTGGCTCAGGAATTCTGGGAGTTGAAGTCCACCAGTCATAAAAGAGCCAAGGTTGCCTACCCCTGCCTGGACAAATGGCTCTCCAGTCTCTTCTCTAAAACCTTCAGCGATGGAGCACCCACAACTCCAGGAGGCAAGCTGTTTCTCTGATTAATCGTTCTCATTGTCAGGAAATTCCTCTTTACTACTTCCAGCTTGCATCTCCCTCTGACCAGCGTGTTAATGTTTTTAGGGTGGATATTTTCGTCTTTAATCTGCCCAGGCATCCCATCGGTCGATTTCATGCAATCTTTTTTCAAACGTGGCAACTTGAAGCCGCCTGGACTTTCCGTTCCCAGAACCCTCCAGCTTACGCATCTTAAAAGTTGCCGTGTTTGAAAAACACCGATGTCGTGGCGTGTTCCCAGGAATGTGTTGTTCCCCCCCCCCTAACGACCGGTGCTTTATTTGACCACAGCGAAAACCGATACGAAGAAACCGGGGAAAGTTGTAAAGAGCGGGGAGCCCAAGGCCGCCGTAAAACCCAAGAAAACGACAGAGGCCAAGAAACCGGGCGCAGCAGCCGTAAAACAAAACAACACCGCCGAGGCCGCCCCCTCGGAAGAGGGGAAACCCCCCCCTAAGGGAAAAAAGGTGGCGGAGGCCGCCAAATCGGTCGACCCCAAGGTCAAAGAGCCTCCGAAGACCAAGAAGCTGGCCGAGCCCAAGGACAAAGAAGGGGGGCCGAAGAGCAAGGACAAAGAAGGAGGGCCGAAGAGCAAGAAAGCGGGAGAACCCAAAGCGAAGGAGCCCGTCAAGGCCAAGAAGGGCACGGATCCCAAGGCCAAAGAATCGCTGAAGGCCAAGAAGGGGCTAGAAAACAAGAAAGCCAGCGAGCCCCCCAAGGCCAAGAAGGCTGCAGAGCCCAAAAAAGAGGGGGACTCGAAGGACGCCAAAGAGCCGGTGAAGGTGAAGAAAGTAACAGAGTCCAAAGAGTCTCCGAAGGAGCCGAAGGCTGGCGAGAGCAGCCAAGCCAGCGGAGAATCTCAGGCCAAGGAGCCCAGCAAGCCAGCGGAAGCCCCAGGTAACCTTTCCTCCACTGTGGGCAGATAGATTTATTATTTTATTTTATTTTATTTTATTTTATTTACTTATTAATAAAATTTATATGCCGCCCAATCCCTAGGGACTCAAAATTAAAACAATAAATATAACAATAAAAAGGAGTGCATTCATATAGCATGTTCCAATCGTATCCTCCGCCCCCCCCCCCCCCAACCCCAGGCCTGCCGGAACAGGAGAGTTTTAATGGCTTTCTTGAAGGCCGGCAAGGTGGGAGTAGTTCGAATCTCGGGGGGGGGGAGTTGATTCCACCACTTCGGAGCCACCGCAGAAAAGGCCCTGCCAGCTGCAACTTCCCAGCTTCCTTAGGGGGCTTCCCAGCTGGTCCCTAAGGTTGTCTCTGTAGCCCCCTTGAGGTGGGCACTGGGACCCGTCCCCCTTTGGAGCCTCCGTCAGTTGGCGGGAGGGGCAAGGCGGGCAGCAGTGGGCGCCAAGAGGCCGCTTCCTGCGGGAAGAGATGCGGTTGGCAGAAGCGGTGGCCTCATCCAGGGCAGACCCTTTGGAGGGTCTCTTGGGCCGGGCTTTCTGCACGGAGGTTTGGGACACCGCTCCGCGGGAGCCGTGGATAGGGTGGTAGCGGGGTATGCGGGCAGGCAAGTCATTTTCTGGGAGCGTGGTTTTCTTGCTTGGCAACGTGGAAGACGGCGTGGACTTCCAGCTCCCAGACTTTGCTAGCCGGCAGTTGTGGGAATTGAAGTCCCTCCATCTTGGAAGGGTGTGAAGGTGAACAAACCCAAGTCTGTAAGAGCTGCGTTTCTGAACATCGGGCACGTTTAAGATAACGTGGACTTCAGCTGGCTGGGGAATTCTGGGAGTTGAAGTCCACAAGTCATCAAAGGGCCTTCAAATGACTACGGTTGAGAAAAAACAACACAGCTATAGAATGAGCAGAATATACCATGAATTCCTGCTCCCCTGAGGAATCTTAACAGCTCAGTGGTTCTCAACCTTTTTAATGCCGCGACCCCCAACCGGTCGTAAGTCAAGGACTACTCAACCGGTCGTAAGTCGGGAACTACTCAACCGATGCAGCACCGTTTGCAGACTGGGACTTTTGGCGGGCTCAGCAGGGCAGAGACAGCCTGGACAATTCCTATTGGCTTTTGAAAGCCAATAGAATTAGACTCTATTCAGGAGAATCTCTTCTATTGGCTTTCAAAAGCCAATAGAATAAAAGGGAGGAGCACAGCTAAGGAAAAGGGGGGGGGAATGGCGGACTGCGTTGTTTGGCGACCCCCGTGAAATGGTCGTTCGACCCCAAATGGGGTTCCGACCCACAGGTGGAGAACCACTGTTAATAGCTCTCCCGAGTAACTCTTCAACCAGTAAGAATTGTTTAATTTTTTTTTTTAAAAAAAAATTCTTTTAAAAAAAATTACAGATAAGTCAGAAGCGGTGGAGAGTCCTGAAGTGGTGGAATCTGCCAACAAGGTAACCTTGTCTCCTCCTCCTTCATTGCGGTTGGAAAGTCCCACCGCTGGGCAGGTCCTCAAGGCGGGAAGCGGGAAACGGCAGGGGAATGTTAAACTTGCCCAATAAAGATTCCGATTTGCTGTTTCCGTTTTCCCCAGGACGCAGAAGAGATGTGTGTCGTGATGATCTCCAGTTTCCCCGAGGCCGGGCTGAGTCTGGAGGAGATCCGAAACCTAACCAAGCCCTTTGGGAAAGTCAAAGATATTTTAATTGTGTCTTCGCATAAAAAGGTACTGAACAATGTGTACAAGGTGTTAGAAAGGGGGGGGGGATATATTTGATTCGTTCTTTATTAATTAATGATTGGGAACGATGCATTTTTCCACCCAGTGCCAACATTTGAAACAAAGAAGTCATTTGGGTTCCGGTCATTGATAACAGTTGTTTCTTCTTCTTCTTCTTCTTCTTCTTCTTCTTCTTCTTCTTCTTCTTCTTCTTCTTCTTCTTCTTCTTCTTCTTCTTCTTCTTCTTCTTCTTCTTCTTCTTCTTCTTCTTCTTATTCTTCTTCTTCTTCTTCTTCTTCTTCTTATTCTTCTTCTTCTTCTTCTTCTTCTTCTTCTTCTTCTTCTTCTTCTTCTTCTTCTTCTTCTTCTTCTTCTTCTTCTTCCTCCTCTCCTCCTCCTCCTCCTCCTCCTCCTCCTCCTCCTCCTCCTCCTCCCTCCTCCTCCTTTATTTTATTTTATTTTTAAAAAGGCATACATAGAAATAAGTCGCAAATCTGCAGATTCCATGGTGAAGTTTTATACCTGCTTCCCAATGTGGGTGGAAAGGAACCAGCTCTGCATTTCTCTGGTCCCTGAGCTGAAGGATCTAAATGAGGTCAGTGAAATTTTATTTATTACATTTATTTGCTGGCCGTCTTGCCCCAGGGCGACTGTTCTTAAGTGTTTGTTAAAGAATAAATTAAACAAAAGGTGGTTAATAATTTACATCAGGGGTAGGCAACCTTGGCTCTTTTATGACTCGTGGACTTCAACTCCCAGAATTCCTGAGCCAGCCATGCTGAGGGGAAAGGGAGAGGTTTCCAAGGTGAGCCATGCTGGCTCAGGAATTCTGGGAGTTGAATTCCACAGTCATGAAGGGAGGCATAGTTCCCCCATGCTGGCTCAGGAATTCTGGGAGTTGAATTCCACAGTCATGAAGGGAGGCATAGTTCCCCCATGCTGGCTCAGGAATTCTGGGAGTTGAAGTCCACGAGTCATAAAAGAGCCAAGGTTGCCTACCCCTGCTTTATATCAATAGAACTACTAGGTTGGGGAAGGCAGAACTAGAAGATTCTTTGTTACCCAGCTCCCTCATTGCTCCTAAATATCTAGCTAGGCGTAGTGAATTGCAACGACTGAAGAGGACAGAATTGTTTGCCGGCTCCTGATTGTCCAGTAACACTTCTTGGCTTCTTTCGTCAGTTGTAAATTGTGGTTATACTCTTGGGGTGTAGTATATGTCACAGGAAAATGGGAAGGTGAGTGAGAGGGAAAGCTGTGGAAAAAAGGTATTTACTTACCTAAGAAAATGTATATGTCCACTTGAGTTACTCTCAGTGACTTCGGGTGCCTTACAAGAATAAAAGCCTAATACAAGAACAATAAAAAAGCAATAACACCCCCCCCACACACACACACATATCTCTGATGGCGACAATTAAATCAGCTCTTGTTGGGCTCTGTATCGCCCTGGGGGTCCCCAATCCCTTTGGCAGAACCACATCTTCAGGGTCTTACAAGAGAGTGTCAAAGTAGGGGCCAATTTTACCTCCGCAGGAATGATGAGGTGCAGGGAGGGAGCCACCACGGAGAAGGCCCTTCTTGGGGGGGACTTGCACCATCCCCTGCCTCCCCACTCTGGTGAGTCAGGTGGATGGAACTGGGAAAAGATGGTCCTTCAAAGAACCTAGTCCCAGGTCAAGTAGGGCTTTGAAGGTGACAGCCAGCACCCTGACTTGGACCCGGGAGTTGACAAATTAAGAAGATTGCCAGCAGAAGATGGGTGATTAAGGGAGACTTTGTAAAACGATAAACACCGTCTTCTAATCGCCTAAATTTTCTTGGCCCTTTTTAGGAAATGATATTTACTGCGATGATTAAAGATGCCAATCCAGATGTAAGTAACCAGAGTTGTTCCTTAATGTGTTGTTACTCAGTCAGGGCCAGGGGTGTCAAACTCAATTTCATTGAGGGCCGCATCAGCATTGCAGTTGCCCTGGGGGGGGGGGCTGCGTGGGTGCGGCCTACTGGGTGGGTGTGGCTGGAGTGGGTGTGGCCTACTGGGTGGGCATGGCCAGCTCTACATCGTTCGCATCAAGGGTGCCCGTGGGGGCCTGGGCAGGAGTGGGACAGATTTATTTATTTATTTATTTATTTATTTATGAGGCTTATATACCGCTTTAAGTGCAAGGACTCTCTAAGCGGTGTACACCAGTAAGCAGTGTGTGTGTGTGTGTGTGTGTGTGTGTGTGTGTGTGTGTGTGTGTATGTATATATGTGTATGTGTGTGTGTGTGTGTGTATGTATATGTGTGTGTGTGTGTATGTATACACACACACACACACACATATATATATATATATTTGTTTTCTGAGGTAAATATATATTTACATTGCCCCCAACAATCTGGGTCCTCATTTTACCTACCCCGGAAGGATGGAAGGCTGAGTCAACCTTGAGCCGGTGAGATTTGAACCGCTGACCTGCTGAACACAGTCAGCTAAAGTGGCCTGCAGTACTGCACCCTAACTGCTGCACCATCTCAGAGATCTGAGGGTCTCTGGCAGAAGAGGGTGGGACGGGCAAGCGCCAAGGCATAGTCCATTTCTTTATTCCTCACAAAGGGTGACCCCTCCCCAGCATGCACTCAGGGGGCGGGGGCGACGCGGCAGGGGCCGGTCCCTCGCTGTTTCCAGACAGCCTTGTGGAGCTAAGACTGAATGTGTTTCAGCATAGATGGCCACCACAAAATTGTACATTGGCTCCCGGCCGACCTGGGCCAGGGCCAAGGCAGCAGGGGCTGTTCCCTCACTGTTTCCAGGATGGCTTTGCGGGCCGCGTGAAACCACTTCGTGGGCCGCATCCGGCCCCAGACCTTGTGTTTGACATGTCTGGCTGGGCCCTTGGGGTAGAGAAAGGGGCTACAAAAATAGCAAAACAGTTTTTTTTTTTTTTTTTTGCCGGTGGGGGGGAGACTGTGAAATAGTCCATCTCCTGTGAAGAATGGATGTGTCTGGAAAGCATTGATTAAAAACGTAATTGCACGTTGAGGATATAAGCAGCAGGAAACTAGCATCCTGATTTAAGGTGGACAGTGTAGTGTAGAGTGTCTTCGGCCTTGGTACCACTTCAAAAGTAATTGTGTGATGACAACCAAGACGATCAGTCCTAGAGGAGATCAACCCCGACTGCTCTTGAGAAGGCCAGATCCTGAAGTTGAAACTCAAGTCCTTTGGCCACCTAATGAGAAGGAAGGACTCCCTGGAGAAGAAGGGCCTGATGTTGGGAAAGATGGAGGACAAGAGAAGAAGGGGACAACAGAGAAGGAGGTGGCTGGATGGAGTCCCTGAAGCAGGAGGCATGAGCTTCAATGGACTCCAGAAGATGGTAGAGGACAGGAAGGCCTGAAGGAACGTTGGCCATGGGGTCGCGATGGGTCGGACACGACTTCGCAACTAACAACAACAAAAAACCACAATAACGGCTTTAATCATGGAAAAGAGTTGGGAGAAGCGGCAGATTCCTCTTGAGTCCTGTGCTTCCCTGGAAGAAGGCGGAAAATAGGCTGGGCTTGTGGTTAAACTGAGGAGGAGTCTTCCAAAGGATCAGTTGACTCGAATTAAGGACCCCCGGCCCAATTTGTGAGCTTGCCTTTCCTTTCCACCAGGTGAACACGGAGTCGCTCTACACCCAGTTTGTGCATCTGGGGAACCTGCCAGACGACGGCTACTCAGAGCTTGAAATCCTTTGCGTCGGCCTCCGCTTCGGACGAGTGGATCACTACATGGTGATAACTAATAAGAACAAGGTGATCTTTGCTTTCTACAAAGCGGGAGCCCAACGTCTGTGGGAGGCAGGTTGTTCCACCGGTTAATTTTTCCCACTATCAGGAAGTTTCTCCTTAGTTCCAGGTTGCTTCTCTCTTCGGTCAGTTTCCATTCATTGCTTCTTGTCCTGCCTTCAGGCGCCTTGGAGAATAGCTTGACTCCCTCTTCTTTGGGGCAGCCCCTGAGATACTGGAAGGCTGCTATCCTGTCCCCCCTCGTCCTTCTCTTCATTAAACCAGACATCCCCAATTCCAGCAGCCATTCTTTGTATGTTTTAGCCTCTAGCTGAGGGCTATCGGTACATTCTGTCCCTCGGTTCAAGGAATGCTTGAAGTATTTAAAAACTTTTTTTAAAGAGTTGAAAAACCGGGAGCCCCCTCAGACTCCCACAAAGCCTTCCTTTCAAGGGGCTGGTGGGAAGGCAGCTGCCCTCTTGCAGGTTCCCCTTGAAGAAACGCCGCTTCTGCCACAAGCCCAGAGGCTTCCGTGTTGATTTTCTGCCCTTTTTGAATTTTGAAGGCGGTTCTCCAGCTGAACAGCGCCGAGTCAGCAGCCTCCATGTGTCGCTTCTTAAAAAGGTATCCCTACAGTTTGGGAGAAGTCCAGCTGACGATCTCACGCTCGCCCAGAATAGAACCTGCAGCTGTAAGTCCTCTTCATTTATTTGGCCTCTTGGTTTTGAATTAGTTTGTAGCCCTTCCAATATCTAGGATGGTTCTGAATATTGAGAATGCTTGTGATTTTTTATGACAACCTGTTGGCGTACAGGTAGCTGGTTTTTTTTTTTTTTTTTTTTTTTTGGGGTTGTTGTTGTTGCCAGATGAAGGATGATTGAGAAACAGCTGTCTGGAAATTCACCCTCTGAGCAGGGTTGCAAATTAGGGTAGAATGGAAGTGTAGCCTGCAGAATTTATACCCAGAATTTGTAAAAACTTACCAATGATTTTCCAGCTTTTGCGTTTAAGCCAGGGGTGTCAAACTGCCGGATCCATCATGCTGGAACCGTGCCCACTCCATTGCCGGCAGTGGGAAAAAAGTCGCAACACATCACGTGACGTTGTGAGTTTGACACCTTAGGTTTAGGTTTAGGCTGGTGGTGGCGAACCTATGGCACGGTTGCCAGAGGTGGCACTCAGAGCCCTCTCTGTTGGCACACGTGCCACTGCCACCAGCAGCAGGTCCATCAGGCCGCCATCGCCATCGGGAGCAGGAGCCCCACCCAGCACAAAGGAGGCTAAGCGGCCGACTACCAAGCTGGAGTAGAGGTGGTAGAGCAGAGGTCCCCAACCATTGTCGATTGGTGGACTGGAAGAAAAGGGAGGGGGAAGCATTTTACGTGCATGCATGCGCACACGGGGCCGCGAGCACGCACACGCTGCAAACGGGGCAGGGCTAGTGCCTGCATGATACTCACTAGCCCTGCCCTGTTCTTGCATGGTGCAGCGCCTTGTATCTGCATACTGCGAAGCAGCAGCAGCAGCCATTTTTGTGCCTTGCGGCACAGTGGCCCATTTTTGCGCCCCTGGTTTTTCTGTACCAGAGGCGGCACTCAGAGGCACCTCCTCCCCCCCCTCCCGCCCCCCGAGGGCACCACAATGCTGATGCGGCCCTGGCTTTTTGTGATCAATAAGTGGGTTTTGGGTTGCAGTTTGGGCACTCGGTCTCTAAAAGGTTTGCTATCACTGGTTTAGGCCGTCACGTTGCGATATTGTTTCTTGCATATCAAAAAGCTGAACTTTTTTTGGTTGTTAATAGGATAGTATTGGAAGAAGGTTTTTTTCTTCTTCTTTTCTTCTTTTTCTCTTTCTGTTTTTCATACATAATGGGGTTAAAGTACTTAATAATTCATTTATTGAATGTAATTATATTTGTTTGAGGTTTATTTGAGTTTAAAAGTTTTTCCTTTTAAGTTCTAGTTAACCCTGTATTCAGCTCTGGGAAGAAGGGGGGAGGGTTTTGGGGAGGGTTGGGAGGGATTGGGGAAGGGGTTTTTTATTGTAAAATTGTAAAAATTTATAATTAAAAAAAAAAAGCTGAACTTTTTTTAACAGGCCGATGCTGTAAAGAAAGAAGAGAAAACGCAAGAAGCAAGCCAAGAGAGGTATTTTTTCATTGATATCCCAAGTGGGTGCGTGTGAGAGAGAGAAAGAGAAAGAGAGAGAGAGAGAGAGAGAAAGAGAGAGAGAGAGAGGATGGGTGTGGGGATGGGATGCGAGAGATTGAAATACGAAACAAACATAATTCTCATTTTCCCCTTTAGTGCAAAGCCTTGATTTCTGGCTTTTTAGAACCGACCCCTGCCGCTTCCCTCATTCCTTTGCCCCTTTCTGCACCTAGCATGAAACTACAGCAGTTGAAAGAATAAATGGGTTTTTGAATGCATGCATGCATGTAGATCCGTCCGTCTCAGTTGTCTTTTGTTCCTGGTACACAGAGGAGCCCTGAGGAGTGACACCAGCACGTATAATTGTTGCGGGCATCCGACCTGTATTTTTGAGGGCCAGTGCTTTTTAAATCCTGGTGCCTTTTCTCACCTCCTGTTAACGTGGTTCATTTTTCTGAGTTGGTTGGCTTGGGACCTGGGACATGTGACCCAGGAGGTAACAACCTCTAAAACAGCGGTTCTCAACCTGTGGGTCGGGACCCCATTTGGGGTCGAACGACCATTGCACGGGGGTCACCAAACAACGCAGTCCGCCATTTTTCCCCCTCTTTTCCTTAGCTGTGCTACTCCCTTTTATTCTATTGGCTTTTGAAAGCCAAGAGAAGAGACTCTCTTGAATAGAGTCTCATTCTATTGGCTTTCAAAAGCCAATAGGAATTGTCCAGGCTGTCTCTGCCCTGCTGAGCCCGCCAAAAGTCCCATTCTGCAAACGGGGCTGCACCCGTTGAGTAGTCCTCGACTTAACGACCGGTTGAGTAGTCCTCGACTTACGACCGGATGGGGGGGGGGGTCGCGGCATTAAAAAGGTTGAGAACCACTGCTCTAAAATGTGCAAAGTGCTAAATTACGTTCTGGGGTTGAAACACGACAAACCACGGAGAGGCAACACAAAATTCAAATAGCTGTATTGGGACTTCGTTTACATATTTATAAATAGACCAGTGAAGGAGCAAAGATATTGTAATGCACGATGAAGGGATATTTTCCTTTCAAAACGGCCTTTGTAACCCCAAACCCATCTTTTCCCTAGCTGACTCTAGACACATGAATATAATTTACCTATCTATCGATATATATTGTAGATACACCTTTAAAATAAATGTACTTTAGGCAACCAAAACCTTTGGAAACGATATCCATGGAATTCGCTAACTATATAATGATGTAGACCTGGAGCAGGTTTTGTGTATTTTATTTCATTTTATTACAACTAATAAAATACTGTTTTTAGAGTACTTACTTATACACATCCAGCCTCTTGAGTTGTTGGTGGTCTCTGCACGTTGCCTATGGAGAAGACTGGCATGGGCACGGTGGTCTCTTTTCCCATCAGAAAATGTTTGAATTTCTGGGTGAAATGGCGGGGGCTCCAGGGTGACTCTTCCTAAACAGCTCCGTGTTTTATTTTGTCTTTTTCTACCTGTTCTGTCAAAGGGAGGGAGCAGTACGGCTGTTAGATGCTCCAAGGTGTTACTTTCTAAATTATCTTTTCAGACATTTCCATTTAAAGTGGAAGAAACTCTGTGTTAACTTATAAAGCAGGGGTGTCCAACCGGGGCCACTTGAAGCCCTGTGGACTTCGACTCCCAGAATTCCCCAGCCAGCAAAGCTGGCTGGGGAATTCTGGGAGTCGAAGTCCACAGGGCTTCAAGTGGCCGAAGTTGGACATCCTGTTATAAATAAGGTGCTTCTTAATGCTGAGAAGAGATGAAAGCCAGAAAACCTTCCAAGCTACAGAACGCAGAGAGAAAGCTCATTGTTCTTGTGCCTCGTTCTTATCAACAGTATTTGGGGAAACCATATTTATATCTTTGCAGTTGGTCAGGCGGGCTTGATGAAACCTTTCCAGCATTGCTGGCCGTTACGATAGGTGATGCAAACGTGAGCAGATCCTCTTCTCACTGAGAGGACCTGGCAGCTGTCCTGAATATTTTGTTCTGTTCCATCTCTTTCTCTTTCTCTCTCTCTCTCTCTCTCTCTCTCTCTCTCTCTCTCTCTCTCTCTCTCGACAATTTTCCAGCCAACTTTTCCCCTTTACCCCCCCCCCTTCCAAAAGAAAGCAGATCAAAATGGCAGAACAGTGGCTGAATTTCAAGTGGAGAAAAAGAACGAATCCTCCATCCTTGGAGGCTTTTAAGAAGAGACTGGACTGCCGCCTGTCTGAAATGGGTCTAAGCTCTCCTGCCTGAGCAGGGGGCTGGACTAGAAGACCTTCAAGGTCCCTCCCCGCTCCGTTACTCTGTTAAGCTGGATGCTGTCCTTTGACTTCCAAACTGGATTGTCCTTTTCGTTCAGTTCCTCAATAGTGTCTGAACCTGACTGCGGAATAAGCTCTTTTCACGCTCCCGGAAATCAAGAGGACTTGTCAAGTTTCTGCAGCTTTATTTTTATTTCCCGATTTTCCCATATTTTTTCCAATATGCTATCTCTTTTTCTTGCTTACGAATGCTGGTTTTGTTGTCCTTCATTATCTCAAAAGCTTTTGGATTTCTGAGGCATCCAGACTACCAAGGTTTTTTTTTTCTCCCCCTCGTCTTAAAATAGCCTTCTTCTCCCAAGTGGATTAAGTCCAATTCCCGTATTCCTCGGAAGCTATTTGAAATATTTTCGGTAGAGTGCTTATGGGTAATAACCCTCTTTGATTAAGGAGATGATTGAATGGGCTTTGAACAACTTCTTCATCCTTTTTCCAGCAGAAAAAGAAATTCAGTGTAATTTATTTTTATTGATGAAAAGCAAAAAAAAAGGAAAGGGGATTTTACACTTATCTTGAAACATCTTTTTGTTTAGAAGCCTGCTCTTGCAGGACTGCTGTTTATAGTTAACACTGTCTTACAGGCCCTTTCCATCTATACAGTTACATAAGATTTGTTTGGGAAGGATATCTCTCAGGATTGAATGCTATGCCTCTAGAAGATCGATACCATTGAATGGAGGAGCACAGCTCAAAAGTCCCAGCCCGAGCCTAAAGAGATTTTTGACTTAACCTTGAGTAAGTTTGTTCGGAATGGGGTCAGTCTGACTTCCGCTCTTCACTCCATCCTTCTGTTTTTCATCGTGGCCTCTTCTTCTTTTCTGGCTGTTGGAAAAGCCAGTCCTCATTTGAAAGACCCCAGTTTCTCAGCCTCTTGTCAGCGACAAAATCTTGATCTTGTAAAATTGGCCCCGTTTTGCAGGGCTCTGCCCACTATCATTTATTTATTTTCTGTGCAGAAGATTATGACAGCTTTTCCCGTGACGACAAAGGCCTGGAAAGTTTGCAATTAGTACATTCCTGTTTCTCTTACTGATTCTGAGGACAACTTGAGGATTTTTTTCCCCCCACAATTGTCTACTATTCTGTCGCTTTGTGTTTCTTGTGTTGGCCGTACAAACGACAATTCCTGTCCATGATCCGGTTTTGATGGTCCTGTCGTCATCCGTTGTGGTGATATTGACACTCCAGCCCCTTTCCCTAAATCATCCAATCTGGATTTAAAGACCCTGTCCTTCAAATCGTAGATAACGGCATATGATTGTCCCAAAGGGGGGGGGGAGGAGGAGGAGGGAGGGAAATGGAAGATCTCCTTACAGATTTCCCGAAGGCATTTATTTGGCTGAAAACAGTTGGAAAACGAATAAACAAGATAAGACTCTCAGCCAGAGCTGTTGAAACTGCTTACGTTTTTGAAAAATCCCTGTGTAAATTCCTGTGTGTACTTTGTCTTGTAATTCAGATTTCCTTGGGAGCCATTAAGTCACGTGGAACACACTCCAGCACAGCCTTTTGCATGTGGATATTTCCGTTCCCCGTGGAAGTGTCCTGGCTCATTTTGGTTCCTTGGGGACAAAACTATTAATATTTCTGTTTTCAGTTTAAATAACTCACTCACCACCTCAGCACAACTTCTCTCTGTGTTTGTATGTTTTTTTTTTCCCCCCCACCTGCCAAGTTCTCATCTTCAGCATTTCCATAGTCAGCTTCAAAGAAGCTCTGAGGTTGCCTGCCATAATGCTAGGTAACTTAGAAAGGAGCGTTTCACCCAGGCTTACACCGAGGGTAGTAGACAAGTTAAGTCCTCCCCACCCTCAGCCATCCTGCTTCAGGAGATCCCGGCCGTTTGGCCCCGAGAGGTAATTAATAACTGTGGCGTTCTCAACCTAGCTTGATCTCTTCTGTTTTTTTAAATACATTTAGCCCTGACTTGAAAACAATTCCCGAAGGATCAGGAGGGGTGCACCCATCGGCTGTTCCTCCCACAGAGGCCATGGAAGACTCGGAGGCTATTCCAGATAAAGAGCCCCTGGATAGCCAGAAGACGGTAGGGGCAGGAGCTCCCCAGCCCCCGAAGACCGAAGACTCGGAAGAAGACGCGAAAACGATAAAGGAAGAGTTTGGGCTCGGGATTCCGAGCGCCGTTGAGGATTCGGAGTCGTCGGAAAGGCAAGCTGAAGACGCCCGTGCTTTGACCTCCGCTGTGAAAAAGGAAGAAAAAGGGACTGATCACCCTGACCAGGAATTGCCGAGAAAGGCCTCGCCCTCGGGGGGGAAGGCAAACGAGGAGGCAGCTCCTCTTCCTGGGAAAGCGGAAGAAGCGCACGCTGCCTCGAAAGAAGGAACCCCCAGAGCCCTCTCGGCCTCAGCCGCGGAAGAAGGCACAAGTACAAACCTGGGGCCGGGCCCTACAGAAGGTGCCCTGGAGGAAACGCCAAGCGCGGAGACGCTGTCCAGGGACAGGCCCACGTCTCCAGAAGCCGATCGTACGGAAGCCGCCGTGGGGTTAGCAGAAATGCCGGCCCCCAAGGTTCAAGTGAAGATGGAGGAAGAGTCGGGGGGCCTCCCTGCCGCCTCTCGAGCGAAGGTGGAGGTAGCAGCCAAGCCGGCGGGGGCGGAAACGAAGGAAAACCTAAAGGAAAAGTTTCAGCTGCAGTTGGCCAGGGTTGAAGTAACCCTGCAGAAGCTCCCTGAGAACCTGCTGTTAGGCACCGAAGAACTCAAACAACCAGAAGAGACCCCAGGAGAGAGCACCAAGGTGCAGCACCCCGAGCACGTTGTGCCAAAGACACCAAAGGGTAAAGGGCCGGGACAAACCGAAGCCGAGGAATCCGGCAAAGCGAGCACGCCGGAGGCAGAGACGGCAGCCAACCCAGAGGCCGCTTCGCTCGGCAAAACGGCCCCGAAGGCTTCGAACCCATCCAAGGCGTCGAGACTCACGGCTCGAAGGAAAGAGGAGAAGCCGGCCGGCAAGCCGGTCCCCAAGAGCCAAGGGCCGGCTGAGAAGACGCCGTCGCCGAAACAGCCGAGTCAACAAAGGCCCGCAAACGGTCGGCCCAGCGTCGGCCCAGATAGCGCCAAATCTAAGCTAAGCACGAGTTCGGTGGTGGTGGTTGCGTTAGGCCCTGGGAAGAGCTCCTCGCAGCAAGAGAAGGACCCCCCGGCGGAGACCAAGGGGAGTCCGAAGCAGAGCCGGGAGCCAGAAAGTAGAACCTCCACCCTCAAGCGGGATGCCGGCGGCAATAAGGTGAGGAGGGGATAAAGCACTGGCTGGCCCCTAACCTTGACGCTTCTTCCAGACCTTGAGCGAGTCCCCGTCCCCTCCCTGCCCCTGTACGCGGCTGCGTCCGGTGGTGCCACGCACGCCGCGCCGGCGGGGAGGTGCCTTTGGAAACGCTTGACTCTGGACGCGTTTGGCGGAAGGGAGGAAAGAGCCGGCTCTTCACAGTGCAGTTTCCGAGCGGACACGCGGTGTGTGTGTTCGTTCCTGCTTTCCTTCCTTCCGCGGTGGTTCCTGAGACTCCCCTGTTTGCGAGGCGCGGCTTCTCGTGAGGCACCCCGACTGCTTCGCGTAGACTCGACCATCCCGGAGTCAGATAAGTTACCCACAAAAGCTGTTGGAGCGCTGAGTACTCGGGTCTTAGAAACGATTGGCATGGTTTCAACTTGTGGCGTGTAAAAGAATACCGCTTTCTCTGACCTGCTGGTTTAATGGTGCCCGCCAGGCCTCAGCCTGAAGCGCTCACCGTCTTTTCAACTTCTCCTCCCCAGGTGTCTGCTGGGAGAAATACCAGAGCCTCTAAAAGCACTCCCAAACCCAAAGAGGTAAGCAAGCCAATGAACACGGTTCTTGTAACCCAGGGTATCGATACGTGGGAATGACTTTAAGGCCGGGGAATCCAAGCTTGAAGACTGGTGGGCTGGAATTCCCCAGCTATCTTTTTAAAGAAGTTACTGACTATATGCCTAAACCAGGGGTCTTTAAACTTGGCCCTTCGATGACTTGTGGACTTCAACTCCCAGAATTCCTCAGCCAGGCACACGTGCCTGGCTGAGGAATTCTGGGAGTTGAAGTCCACAAGTCATCGAAGGGCCAAGTTTGAAGACCCCCGCCCTAAACCTGCCAAAACGTGAGTCCAAATTGTTAACGCGGCGATTAAGAATTAAGGATCCCCTACTCTTTTAACTTCACTGTTAGCTACTTCTAAGGAAAAATTTTTTCCTGAAAAGTGAATTTTGACAGTTGGGTGAAAGTGACTTGCCCAGATCTGTGCATATTCCACTCCGGAGTTCTTTTTTTTTTTTAGCAATTAACTTTTGGGAGAGGGCAGCCTGCAAATCAATCTTGACTCCTGCAGTTTTCTGGCCCAGGTTTTTTTAAAAAAAAGTGGTTTGCCATTTCTTCCTTCCCAGGGCTGAGCAAGAGGTACTGGCCCAAGGCCCCCCAGTTGGTTTCACACCCAAGGCAGAATCTGGATCTCCCTGTTTTGAGCCGTGACACCCTAACTGGCTCTTGACCGTTAAAATGTGGACAGAAACAGACTCTGAAAATGACAAGCAAGCGGCTTATATGCCTCCTTGAACCTATGAAAGATCTCCTTCAATCCAGATCGCCTTCGAAAGCCAGGGTGGGCAAACTGTGGCAACTTCACCTCCTGTGGAATTCTGGGAGTTGACGTCCACAGGTAGTAAAGTTGTCATAGTTGCCTAGTCCTGTTCTAAAGCATCCCCTGTGTTTCCATCATGCTTCCCTTTTTTCCTTTTGTCTTTACTTTTATTATTAAAAAGTTTTTATTTTCCATTTATTCATACAAAATACAATTAACCATTGGTACCGCCTGCCCCTTCCCCCCAGGCTGCGTCCACCCTCTCTAAACCTTCCCTACTTCCCTCCTCTTTCTCTCCTCCCCTCCTACTCTCTTCCCCTCCCCATCTCCTCTAACCATCCTACTTCCTCCCTACTCCTTCCTCCCTTCTCATCCCTCTCACGCACATGAACGCAGCATAGGGGAAATGCCCAAGCATTTACCATGACTATATTATCATTACCCACCCACCCACCCTCAACCTTCTCCCCCTTGCTTCCCAGAGCAGAGTACAGGGTTATTAATAAGAAGGTTAACAATAATAAAAGAAAAAAGAAAAAAAAGAAAAAAACCATCATACTTAACCTTTAACTCCCCTTAAATTAAGACATATAAACAAATCTCTACAACAGTTACTATAAAATTTACTCATAAAATAAATGAAACTTTATAGCCCCATATTTTTTCTGAATATAATCTATCCATCTTCTCCATACAATAATATATCTTTCTTGTGGTATGATCCTTCAAATAAGCAGAACTTTTTGCCATTTCCTGCAAAGTTAGAAACTTTAAATATCCATTCTTCTAAAGAAGGACTCGTTGCCTACTTTGTCTTTACTTTTAATATCTGCCACAATCAGGTGTTTCTCTACGTCATTTACAAATATCGAACGGTGTAAAACTCTGGCTTCCCCCCCCCCTTTTATTTCTTCTTTTTTTTTTTTAGGAGGAGGAGCTTTTCCCGTTTAATTTGGACGAGTTTGTTACCATGGACGAAGTGGTCGACGAAGTGGAGTCTCCTCAGCCTCGAAGGAACCCCGTAAGGGGCAAAAGGAAGGACCCGCCGAAGAAGAGCGTCCCCGGGGAGCCCAGCTCCAAGAGAAAGAAAGCCAAGGCGGCGGCGGTGGCGGTCGAGACCGAGGTCTCCTTCGTGACCTTGGATGAAATCGGGGAAGACGAAGGCGGGATGGGCCAGGTGGAGCTCCTGAACCTGGAAGCCATGACCGACGACCAGGGTCTGGTCACGGTGGACGAAGTCAACGAAGAGGAGGAGCTGATCGACGAGGACATGAAAGACCCGCAGTCGCTGGTGACCCTGGACGAGATCTCCGAGCAGGAGGACGTCGCTCCTCCGGAGATGGCCAAGGAGCCCTTTGCCTCCGGGGAGAGCGAGCCGGACCTGAAAACGGAGCCATTGTTGACGGTGGACGAGATCGGCGAGGTGGAGGAGCTTCCGCTGAACGAGCCGTCCCATTTCAAGGACGAGGAGATGCTCAAAGGCAAGGAAGAGGGGAAGGCCGGGGCCGAGCCGGCTGGGGATTTTCTCTCCTCCCAGATCCCGGAGGACCCCAGCGTTTTAGTCACGGTGGACGAGATCCACGAGGACAGCGACGACCAGCCCTTGGTGACGCTAGACGAGGTGACCGAAGAAGACGAGGACTTCCTGGAAGACTTTAACCGCCTGAAGGAAGAGTTCAGCTTTGTTACTGTGGACGAGGTGGGCAGCGAAGAGGAGGAAGAGGAAGAGAAACCCGGCCTGTCTACCGGCAGGAAATTGAAAGAATCCACCAAAACCGCACCGGAGGAAGAAGCCGACCGGGACGTCCCGTTTTCTGCCACATTAGAAAACTTTAAAATTCCGGCCGCCCCCTTGCCGGAGCCGAGGGAGAGCGCTCCGAGGGATGAGCTGCCGGAAGAGAAGGCGTCGGCAGACCAGCCGGAGGATCCTCCGAGTGAGAACCCCAAAGCAGAAGAGGAGGTGGACCTAGGTAGGGAAAAGGCTGAGCTGGAGTCTAAAGAAGAAGAAGAAGGGCGAGGCGTGGAGCAGACAGACCCAGTAGCGGAAACCGATTCAGGTTGCAAGCAGCCGCCGACAGGTAGGAAGGGGATCGGCCCCGATAGCGGACAGCCGCGAACCGCCCGGTGAGCAGAGCGAGAACCTAAACGTGCCCCTTTTCTTGGCAGAGCCGGTTGCGAACCAGAAGGAGCAGTCTTCTAGCAGCAAGAGGAGCGGTTCGCAGGAGAAGCAGCAGTCACTCGGTAAGGGTGCCTCTTTTCCCAGTGACATCCCCCTGGCCCGCCGGAGCGGGGAGGCAGGGGACGTTATGGGCCCCCTCTCTTGAGCAGGTCCATCTGGTGGGACCCAGGAGAAGGGCCTTCTCTGTGGTGGCTCCCTCCCTGTTATTTGAAGGACCCTCGTTTCCCAGTTGTATCTACCTGATCCACTAGAGCAAGGAGGCAAGGAATGTTAGGGGTCCCCTCTTGAGGAGGTCTATCTGATGGGACCCAGGAGAAGGGCCTTCTCCGTGGTGGCTCCCTCCCTGTTATTTGAAGGACCCTCGTTTCCCAGTTGTATCCACCTGATCCACCAGAGGGTGTAGGCAGGGGATGTAATGGGTCCCCTCTCCTGAGGTCCATCTGGTGGGACCCAGAAGAAGGGCCTTCTCCGTGGTGGCTCCCTCCCTGTTACTTGAAGGACCCTCATTTCCCAGTTGTATCCACCTGACCCACTAGAGCAAGGAGGCAGGGGATGTTATGGGCCCCCTCTCTTGAGGAGGTCCATCTGGCGGGACCCAGAAGAAGGGCCTTCTCCGTGGTGGCTCCCTCCCTGTTATTTGAAGGACCCTCATTTCCCAATGACATCCCCCTGGCCCGCCAGAGCAGGGAGGCAGGGGACGTAACAAGTCCCCTCTCTTGAGGAGGTCCATCTGGTGGGACCCAGGAGAAGGGCCTTCTCTGTAGTGGCTCCCTCCCTGTTACTTGAAGGACCCTCATTTCCGAGTTGAATCCACCTGACCCACTAGAGCAAGGAGACAGGAGATGTTATGGGTCCCCTCTCTTGAGGAGGTCCATCTGGCGGGACCCAGAAGAAGGGCCTTCTCCGTGGTGGCTCCCTCCCTGTTATTTGAAGGACCCTCGTTTCCCAGTTGTATCCACCTGATCCGCCAGAGGGTGTAGTCAGGGGACGTAATGGGTCCTCTCTCTTGAGGAGGTCCATCTGGTGGGAACCAGGAGAAGGGCCTTCTCCGTGGTGGCTCCCTCCCTGTGAACTTCATCCCCGCAGAGATTGGCCTGGCCCCCACTTTTGACACTCTTCCTCAAGGCCCTTGAAGACCGGGTTCTGCCCACCGGTCTGGGGACCCCAGAGTGGGAGGGAGTCCATCAGGTGGCTTGTTTGACGGATTGCTGTCGCCAGCGCAGAGTTTTTTTTTTATATTGACGTATATGGGTTTTTTTATTTTTGGTTAAGCCGCCCAGAGTCACCGAGAGTGAGTGGGTGGCCACATGCATTCTCCAGATAAATAAATGTATAAATGAATCTGAAGCTTGGAGAGGCAGGGATTCAGCAGCCACGGCGCTTCAAACAGAGACAGATTTATTACCTGCACTCTACAAGAATCCGAAACCTTATTTATTTTTTTATATAATCCATATCATAAGAATAGTATTAACTCAAATACGAGACGGTAAATATACCAAGGGGAAAAGAGAGGAAACATTTAATGCAATCGTTTTGAGATCTGTACTAAAGAGATTTGTATGTTATGGAAGTATGGACCCACTCAGCCGCCACGTTGCTTCTCAAATATTTAAATGTAAAACTAGAAAATCGATCAAATTTTCTTAAAAAAAAAAAAAAAAGAATCTGAAATGTGACAAATTGGCCGTAGGTAAGACTCTCAGTGGGATTCAGGTCCAGTGGCCTGGGCTTGGATCGCTTGTGGATATGAAGGGACTTGATCCGCTTAATCCCTCCCTTCCTCCCTCCCTCGGGCTCACCCTGGTCACCTGCTACAGGTGGGCAGCTACTCCTCAGATACAAGCAATGTAAGCAAAGCGTGTGGCACGACGGGCAGCCCAGGGGTCAGTTATACCCTGCTTGCTAATCAGAATGTCCCCGTTGCAGGTCGGATGGAATCCGACGTTGAACAGCCGGAAACTAAACAAAGGAAAGTAGAGTCCGCGGAGAAGCCGAAGGCGTCAAGCCAGCTGAAAGGTAGGCCTTTGGGACAGCCTAGTCCAGGGGTAGACCACCTTGACTCTTTTATGACTGGTGGACTTCAACTCCCAGAATTCCTGGGCCAGCCACGCTGAGGGGAAAGGGAGAGGTTTCCAAGCTGAGCCAGGCTGGCTCAGGAATTCTGAAAGTTGAAGTCCACCAGTCATAAAAGAGCCAAGGTGGCCTAACCCTGCACTAACTCAACCCCTGCAGTGGTTCACTTAACATCGATGGCAAGCAAGGTGGGGCAAAACTCACTTATCAACCGTCTCGCTTGGCAAAGGAAATTTTGGGCCGTACTGAGTGGAAAAGGTGGAGATCAAAGGGGATTTAATCACCCAACCCAGCGAGCGATGGAGCATCATTAGTCAGAGGAAAGACCCCCCCCCTCAGGTTATGGGGGGGCTTGCATTAAATAGCTAGATTGGGCCAATGGGTGGCTTTCTCCAGTCCAGGGGTGGGCGACCTTGGCTCTTTTATGACTGGTGGACTTCAACTCCCAGAATTCCTGAGCCAGCCATGCTGAGGGGAAAGGGAGAGTTTCCAAGCTGAGCCCTGCTGGCTCAGGAATTCTGGGAGTTGAAGTCCACCAGTCATAAAAGAGCCAAGGTTGCCCAGCTCTGGCCTAGTCTGAAACGTAAAGTCTTCATTGTGTTCGGCAGAGGTTGCTTGCAGAGAGAATGGCCATCTCTGTCCGTCTGTCTTCACTGTACTTTGAACATCTGAGCCATCAGGGCGGGTTTTCTGGGTGCCCCCCACTTCAAAGACCGTAGGCGGTTAGGGTGCTCTAAGACAGCCCCCCCCCCCAAACGCCGAGGCCAGGAAGCAGAAACGGAAAGAGAAGGATGCTTTGCCTATTTCCTGGTTTAGGGAATAATGGAAGGTGATAATAGGTGATAGCAAGCTAGGGGTGGTGGTAAAAATGAGCCTGCAGGCACTTCCTGCGCTGTTGTGGTGAGATGGGCAGCCAACAGACTTAATCAATAAAACGAACAAACAGTAGCTAAAAAGATGAACCGCAGCGGTCCTTGTCAAGCTGTAATTTATTTTGTTTGTCGCCTTCTCAAATCTAGATTTAGATTTCCTGGTCCCCAAAGCGGGCTACTTCTGCCAGATCTGCTCCTGCTTCTGCGTGTTCGAAGAATCCATGAAGAGCCACTGCCTGTCTCAGCTTCATCAGCAGAATATGGAGGTAGCAAAGGGGCGCGAGGGGGAACTGAGGCACAGGGTCACTTCCTCAACCGAGCGTAAACCCCGTGTTCCCTGCAGGGCCGGCTGGACTCTTGGCCAGTATCCGGGGGGTCCCTTCCCCAGGATTCCCTCCCCCCCCCCCGAGGTCTTCAGGATAGGGATGGCCAAGGACAGGGGTAGGCCACCTTGGCTCTTTTACGACTCGTGGACTTCAACTCCCAGAATTCCTGAGCCAGCATGGGGGAAACTTTGGCCCCTTCATGACTCGTGGACTTCAACTCCCAGAATTCCTGAGCCAGCCATGCTGAGGGGAAAGGGAGAGCCAGGCTGGCTCAGGAATTCTGGGAGTTGAAGTCCACCAGTCATAAAAGAGCCAAGGTTGCCTACCCCTGGCCTAGGCCTAGGCCGCTTTCTGACTCGTGGACTTCAACTCCCAGAATTCCTGAGCCACCATGGCTCAGCTTGGAAACCTCTCCCTTTCCCCTCAGCGTGGCTGGCTCAGGAATTCTGGGAGTTGAAGTCCACCAGTCATGAAGGGGCCAAAGTTTCCCCCATGCTGGCTCAGGAAGGGAAGTTCCCCCCCATGCTGGCTCAGGAATTCTGGAGTTGAAGTCCACGAGTCATAAAGCGGCCTAGGCCTAGGCCAGAGATAGGCAACCTTGGCTCTTTTATGACTTGGGGACTTCAACTCCCAGAATTCCTGAACCAGCACAGCTCAGCTTGGAAACCTCTCCCTTTCCCCTCAGCGTGGCTGGCTCAGGAATTCTGGGAGTTGAAGTCCACCAGTCATAAAAGAGCCAAGGTGGCCTACTTCTGGCCTAGGCCCCTTCATGACTCGTGGACTTCAACTCCCAGAATTCCTCAGCCAGTCACGCTGAGGGGAAAGGGAGAGGTTTCCAAGCTGAGCCAGGCTGGCTCAGGAATTCTGGGAGTTGAAGTCCCCAAGTCATAAAAGAGCCAAGGTGACCTACCCCTGGTCTAGGCCTTGAAAAGGACGGAGGAGGGGGAGCTGCAGAGAGCAAGCAGAGACCCCAAGTTGTACCACACAGAGGGGAGAATATTTGTAGCTCAGGGTGGAAGTGGGGGAAGCTTGGCGTTCTCTGAGCTCGGCCCGGACTAGGCAACCTCTTCACTAGTTAACCTAGTTTGCCTTTGGGTTGAAGTACAGGTGAAACTCGAAAAATTAGAATATCGTGCAAAAGTTCCATTTATTTCAGTAATGCAACTTAAAAGGTGAACCTAATATATGAGATAGACTCATTACCTGCAAAGAGCAAAGAGTTCAAGCCGTGATGTGTCATAAGTGAGATGATGATGGCTTACAGCTCATGAAAACCCCAAATCCACACTCTCAGAAAATTAGAATATTGTGAAAAGGTTCAATATTCTAGGCTCACTCTAATCAGCTAACCACCTGCAAAGGGTTCCTGAGCCTTTAAATGGTCTCTCAGTCTGGTTCAGTAGGGATCACAATCATGGGAAAGACCGCTGACCTGACAGTTGTGCAGAAAACCATCACTGACACCCTCCATAAGGAGGGAAAGCCTCAAAAAGTAATTGCAAACGAAGTTGGATGTTCCCAAAGCACGTTAATAGAAAGTTATGTGGAAGGGGAAAGTGTGGAAGAAAAAGGTGCGCAAGCAGCAGCGATGACCGCAGCCTGGAGAGGATGGTCAGGAAAAGGCCATTCAAAAGTGTTTGGGACTTTCACAAGGAGTGGACTGAGGCTGGAGTCAGGGCATCAAGAGCCACCACACACACACACCACACCAGACGGCTATCCTGGACATGAGCTTCAAATGTCATAATCCTCTTGTCAAGCCGCTCCTGAACAACAAACAACGTCAGAAGCGCCTTACCTGGGGCTAAAGAAAAAGCAGAACTGGTCTGTTGCTCAGTGGTGCAAAGTCCTCTTTTCTGATGAGAGCAACTTTTGCATCTCATTTGGGAACCAAGGACCCAGAGTCTGGAGGAAGAATGGAGAGGCCAAAAGCACCAAAACCTGGTTCAATGACCGGGGGGTTACTGTGCTTGATTGGCCAGCAAACTCGCCTGACCTGAACCCCCTAGTTCAGTGGTTCTCAGCCTTTTTAATGCCGCGACCCCCCAACCGGTCATAAGTCGAGGACTACTCAACCGGTCGTTAAGTCGAGGACGACTCAACTGGTGCAGCCCCGTTTGCAGAATGGGACTTTTGGCGGGCTCAGCAGGGCAGAGACAGCCTGGACAATTCCTATTGGCTTTTGAAAGCCAATAGAATTAGACTCTATTCAAGAGAGTCTATTCTGTTGGCTTTCAAAAGCCAATAGAATAAAAGGGAGTCGCACAGCTAAGGAAAAGGGGGGAAAAATGGCGGACTGCGTTGTTTGGCGACCCCCGTGAAATGGTCGTTCGACCCCAAATGGGGGCCTGACCCACAGGTTGAGAACTGCTGCCATAGAGAATCTATGGGGCATTGCCAGGAGAAAGATGAGAGACACGAGATCGAACAATGCAGAAGAGCTGAAGGCTGCTATTGAAGCACCCTGGTCTTCCATAACACCTCAACAGTGCCACAGGCTGATAGCTTCCATGCCACGCCGCATTGAGGCAGTAACTGCTGCAAAATGAGCCGAGGTGGCGCAGCAGTTAGGGTGCAGTACTGCAGGCCACTTTAGCTGACGGTCAGCGGTTCAAATCTCACCGGCTCAAGGTCGACTCAGCCTTCCACCCTTCCGGGGTAGGTAAAATGAGGACCCAGATTGTTGGGGGCAATGTAAATATATATACACACATTGCTTACTGGTGTACACCGCTTAGAGAGTGCTTGCACTTAAAGTGGTATATAAGTCTCATAAATAAATAAATAAAAGGGGCCCAAACCAAGTACTGAGTACATATGCATGCTTATACTTTTCAGAGGTCTGATGTTGTTCTATGTACAATCTTTGTTTTATTGATTGCATGCAATATTCCAATTTTCTCAGTTTGTGGATTTGGGGTTTTCATGAGCTGTAAGCCATCATCATCTCGCTTACGACACATCACGGCTTGAACTATCTTGCTTTGCAGGTAATGAGTCTATCTCATATATTAGGTTCACCTTTTAAGTTGCATTACTGAAATCAATGGAACTTTTGCACGATATTCTAATTTTTCGAGTTTCCCCTGCAAGTGTGACTTGATTTGGAACAGATCTGTCCCATCGGTTGGTGAGGTCTGAACTGCCTGCATTTGTCAGGAAAAACATTTCGGGGTGTCCTGGCGGTTTGTGCGGTGAACAGGGTGACTCTGTGGTCGTTTTGAAAAAGCAGAGGCAGTTCTAGGAACCCCTGGGGAAGGGACTGAGAATAAGACCGCCATTAGTGTAGAGCCCTGAACAAAACGACCCCCAGCGGCCATCAGCACCCGGATCAGCATGGATGAACCCCCAGGTTAATTAACATCAGACCAACAATCAGGTAAACCAGACCCCGGTCAAGAAGCTGCCAAAAAAGTCAACAGCAAACAGCCCAGCCAAAGAATCTCTTAAGACCACCCCCATCGTCACTGACAGGGCAAGCCACAGAATAGGAAGTGACAGCAAAGCCCACTCCTTTCTAGCACTGATGACATTACCTAGTTGGGTCATGAAACGCCTTCAAGGAAACCACCCAGCTCAGAGAGCACCCAGGACCCCACAGTCCTCCTCCTCCTCCTCCTCCCCCTCCCTCTCCTGCTCCTGCTCCTCCCCCTTCTGCTCCTGCTCCTCCTCCCCCTCCTCCTCCTCTTCTCAAACCCCATTCCTTTCTAGCACTGATGCTGTTACCTAGTCGGGTCATGAAATGTCTGCAATGAAACCACCCAGCTCAGAGAGCACCAAGGACCTCACAGTTATCCTCCTCCTCCTCCTCCTCCTCTTCTCAAACCCCTCCCCCTTCTAGCACTGATGACGTTACCTAGTTGGGTCATGAAACGCCTTCAAGGAAATCACCCAGCTCAGAGAGCACCCAGGACCCCACAGTCCTCCTCCTCCTCCTCACAAACCCTCCTCCCTTCTAGCACTGATGATATCATCCAGTTTGGTAATGAAACGTCTGCCAGAAAACCACCAAGCTCAGAGAGCACGAAGGTCTCCGTCTCCTCCTCCTCCTCCTCTTCTCCACACAACACACTCCTTTCTAGCACTAATGATGTTCTCTAGTTGGGTAATGAAATGTCTGCAAGGAAACCACCAAGCTCAGAGAGCACCAAGGTTTCCTCCCCATCCTCCTATTCTTCACAAACCCCCCTCCCTTCTAAGCTCTGATGATGTCACCTAGTTTGGTAATGAAACGTCTGCCAGAAAACCACCAAGCTCAGAGAGCACCAGGGTCGTCATCGTCTCCTCCTCCTCCTCCTCTTCTCCACACAACACACTCCTTTCTAGCACTGATGATGTTCTCTAGTTGGGTAATGAAATGTCTGCAAGGAAACCAAGCTCAGAGAGCACCAAAGAACCCCATAGTCTTCCTCTTCCTCCACAAACCCTCCCTTCTAGCACTGATGATGTCACCTAGTTTGGTAATGAAACGTCTGCCAGAAAACCACCAAGCTCAGAGAGCACCAAGGACCTCCTCCTCCTCCCCCCCCCCCCGCAAAACCCACTCCCTCCTAGCACTGATAAGGTTACCTAGTTGGGTCATGAAACACCTTCAAAGAGACCACCCAGCTCAGAGAGCACCCAGGACCCCACAGTCCTCCTCCTGCTCCACTCCACAAACCCTTCCCTTCTGCCACTGATGATGTTCCCTAGTTGGGTCATGAAACGTCTGCAAGGAAGGCACCCCAGGGGCTCAGAGAGCACCAAGGACCCCTCACAGCTCAACCCTGGAGCTAGAAATACTCTCCTTTTATTATTGGAGGCCTGGAGTTGTGTCTACAGGCCCGGGTGCCCAAGTTGGAAAGCTGCAGATAAAGGGATAGGAAGAAAACGGAACGAGAACGCTGGGCTTCCGTTTCTCCGAAAAGGGCAACCGGTTAGCCTTGGGGAGGGGGGGGGAGGAGAAATAAACCCTCTTTTAATGTGTGATAAAGACTTCGAACCCTTATCCCCCTTTTCAGAAATTCATGATCAAGAGCACAGCCGAGGAGAAAGAAGGCACGGAAAAAGAGAGCTTAACGTGATACGAAGACGGGGAGTGCCTCTGCGAAGTTTTATTTAGGGTCCAGTTGCTTCTTCGTGTTTTACGTTCCTGTTTTATTTTGTTTTTTTGTTCATTTTTTTTTTAACTTGGTTCCTTTCGGGAGACTTTTCACGTCGTGTTTCCCTTCCAGAAGCAAGCTTATTAAAATGGTGTAGTGATTTCGATTGCTTTCCACCAACAACGGTGGAAGTTCTCAAATAAATTCTTACTGTAGAGTTGACGGGTTGAGCTGTTTGATGCGCTCCGTTTTTTGATTCCGGGTGGTAGAAAGGGGCCGCCCTTGTGCGGTTTGCAGAGTAAAGCTCTTAGTTGTGCACCTCAGTTGTGCACCCCGTGAGCTTCCACCGCTGACAACGGATGGGATCAAAGGAATTAAGCCCTGGTTCCATCTGTTTCTTACACGGGGAGAAGGAAACCCACTGGCCGTCCGCACTCTTGTCTGCCTTGGTCCTGCTCAGCAGCTCCATTAGCCCACCTTGACTGGCATTTTGTCGCCATGTTTCGCACTTTTGTCACAAACCTAGCCTCAAATAGCCCGAGCCTGCCTGAAGGCAAGACATGAAGCAACAGATGGAAACGAATCAAGGAGAGAAGCAACCTGGAACTAAGGAGAAACTTCCTGACAGTGAGAACAATTAACCAGTGGAACAACCTGCCTCCAGAAGCGGTAAATGCTCCAACATTGGAAGTTTTTAAGAAGAGACTGGACAGCCATTTGTCTGAAATGGTGTAGGGCAGTGGTTCTCAACCTTTCTAATGCCGCGACCCCATAATACAGTTCCCCATGTTGTGGTGACCCCCAACTACTTATACATCACCGGGTGCCAGTGGCGTGGACAAAGAAAAGGGGGAAAAAATGGTGGACAGCCTTGTTTGGTGACCCCCGTGAAATGGTCGTTCGACCCCAAATGGGGTCCCGACCCACAGGTTGAGAATCACTGGTGTAGGGTTTCTTGCCTGAGCAGGGGGTTGGACTAGATGACCTCCAAGGTCCCTTCCAACTTTACTACTATTACTAAAATTATTAAATGCTAGGTTATCCTTGCCAGCAGAATTCCAGGCTCAAATTGCTTCCACTGGCCCAGATGTCAGTGTCCAAACGGGAGCCAGAGGTTGATCGGACAACGGCAAAACATTGACAACGTAGAAACCGGGATGGGTTTTAGGACCGACCCACCTATAGAGGACTGATGATGGTCCAGAATATTGCCGATCGGTGGGACTTTAAACCTCAATTGGCTGGGTTTAGAGCAGTGATTTTCAAACTTAGCAACTTTCACCCATGGGGACCCCAACTCTAGAATTCCCCAGCCACCTTTGCCAAGTTTCAAAAAAAAAAAAAAGCTGGTTTCAAACAGGGCTATCCAAATTCAGCCATTTTAAGACCTGTGGACTTCAACTCCCAGAATTCCTCAGCCAGCCGTGCTGGCTGAGGAATTCTGGGAGTTGAAGTCCACAGGTCTTAAAATGGCTGAATTTGGAGGAAACCCCCTCCCCCCTAGTTTAGGGCGTCCCACAACTTGACCGATGGGCTGCACTTAGATTAATCCTGTTCTTGGCTGCTCAGGATTAAATCTAAATCCCCGGCATAAATCCCCCCCCCTTTTTTTTTAAAGGATCGCCTCCCGTGTTAAGTCAAACAGAGGAATCTCCCTTCGGCTGACTGGCCCATGCTGACTCTTGGAAAAGGTCCAAAAGCTGCGGGCCGGGAGGCTTTGCACCTGCTGCTCCTTTTCAGGCCAGACGCCACCATCTTCAAATAGGATTTGGGAAACGGACACTGCTCTTCCTGGTCAGCTCCGGCCGAGGCTCACACTGCCCATTTTCTTTATCTCCAAGAGAGACCGTGCACTAGAAAGGAGACTGAGAGCTCACAGTTCCAACAGTCGGAGGTTTTTAAGAACAGACTGGACAGCCATCTGTCTGAAATGGCATAGGGTGCCCTGGCTGAGCAGGGGGTTGGACTAGAGGACCTCCAAGGTCCCTTCCAACATTATTATTATTATTTATTATTATAATCAGCCCATTGGATCCTCTCCCATCGTGCTGAAGACGTGACTCAGGCTCGTCTGCATTTCGGCAGCTAGTCCTCAACGTTGAGCGTACGTTGCTAAGTGAGACATTGGCCCATTCTACGACCTTCCTCGCCCCGGCTGTTCAGCGGATCGCTGTGGTGGCTAAGTTAGTAACACGGCTGTTAAGCGAATCAGGCTTCCCCCATTGACTTTGCTGGTTAGGAGGCTACAGAAGAAGGTTGCGTGACGCCGGGACACTGCAACCGTCCTAAGTACATGCCAGTTGCCAAGGGTTTTAGTCTGAGTCACGTGACCACGGGGAGGCTACAAGGCTAGTAAGTGTGAGAAACGGTCCTGAGTCACTCTTTTCGGTGGCCGTTGTGCCTTCAGCCCCTAAACGAACTGTTGCAAGTCGAATTCCCTTCCCGGGGCTGCCCTGGAAGACGAGGTGGAGACCATCGGGGCTGGGAAGGGAGCGCACAAGCATCTATAGGCCGGTTGCTGACCAGCACCTGCCGGCTCAGCAGAGCCCCGCCCATCCCACAGGTGGAGACGTGTAGGTGTTTGTGGCTCCCTCTTTGGGGACACCTTTTCCTTAGAGCAGGGGTAGGCCACCTTGGCTCTTTTATGACTCGTGGACTTCAACTCCCAGAATTCCTGAGCCAGCCACGCTGAGGGGAAAGGGAGAGGTTTCCAAGCTGAGCCAGGCTGGCTCAGGAATTCTGGGAGTTGAAGTCCACAAGTTGTAAGGCGGCCTAGGCCTAGGCCAGGGGTAGGCAACCTTGGCTCTTTTATGACTCGTAGATTTCAACTCCCAGAATTCCTGAGCCAGACATGCTGAAGGGAAAGGGAGAGATTTCCAAGCTGAGCCATGCTGGCTCAGGAATTCTGGAGTTGAAGTCCACGAGTCATGAGGAGGCCATAGTTCCCCCCTGCTGGCTCAGGAATTCTGGGAGTTGAAGTCCACAAGTCATGAGGGGGCCATAGTTCCCCCATGCTGGCTCAGGAATTCTGGGAGTTGAAGTCCACCAGTCATAAAAGAGCCAAGGTTGCCTACCCCTGGCCTAGGCCTAGGCCGCTTATTGACTCGTGGACTTCAACTCCCAGAATGCCTGAGCCAACATGGCTCAGCTTGGAAACCTCTCCCTTTCCCCTCAGCACGGCTGGCTCAGGAATTCTGGGAGTTGAAGTCCACCAGTCATAAAAGAACCAAGGTGGCCTGCTCCTGGCCCAGGTAGACTCCACCCTTCCACCTGGTCTAGCAAGAGAGGATGTTTTGGAGGCCCATCTGGCAGGAGGTCACCTGCCAGAGACTGGGGCCCCCTCCCTCTAGAACAGCAGGCCCGTTGAGGTCAGGCTGGGCCCCAACCTTTGCTCCTTCAGCAGCTGGTGGACCGCCATCTTCTCCAAGTGGCCTCCCCTACCCGGTCTAGCAAGGAGAGAATGTTCCAGCAGCTCCCCCCCCCCCAAATGCATCAAGGAGACGGGATACTTGGTGGCAACCCTTTCTCTGGGGAACAGCCTAGTCCCCAGGCTACCCCCAATTTTTGGCCCTTTAGGACAACGGAGAGGATGGGAAGACCATAGTTTTTTTATTGAGAGCATTGCTAGGACTTTACGTGGGAGTGGGTTGAGTTGTAAGGTTGCCCTTTTGGACCTTGCAGAAGAGTTGTAAGGTCTGTGTGCGAACGCAGGTGTGTAAGTCACAAATATATTGTCTGCAGGCTATGTGTTAATGCCTGTGTGTCAATCAATCAACACCGCTGGCTTCAGCAGGCCTGGATCCAGCGAAGTCCTTTTGGGGCCAGACAATTGTTCCGGCAGGAAAAAATCCAGTCGCAACAAAGCAAACACTGGAAATTTGCTTTCCCTCTGCCACTGCCTGGTGGCTGGGCTGGACCTGAATATTTGTGTGTGTGTTTGTGTGTTTGTGTGTGTGTTTGTGTGTTTGCGTGTGTGCGTGTGTGTTTGCATGTGTGCATGGATGGAAGGGGGGAAACTAATTGAGGAGAGAAGCAGCCTAGAAGCAAGGAGGAATTTTCCTGAGAGGGAAAACGATCAGCGGGATGGTGTGTCCTTAAGAAGTTGTAGGTGCTCCATCACTGGAGACTTTTAAGAAGAGACTGGACAGCCGTTTGTCTGGAATGGTCTAGGGCCAGGGGTAGGCCACCTTGGCTCTTTTATGACTAATGGACTTCAACTCCCAGGATTCCTGAGCCAGCATGGCTCAGCTTCGAAATCTCTCCCTTTCCCCTCAGCATGGCTGGCTCAGGAATTCTGGGAGTTGAAATCCACGAGTCATAAATCGGCCTAGGCCTAGGCCAGTCGTAGGCAACCTTGGCTCTTTTATGACTAATGGACTTCAACTCCCAGGATTCCTGAGCCAGCATGGCTCAGCTTCGAAATCTCTCCCTTTCCCCTCAGCAGGGCTGGCTCAGGAATTCTGGGAGTTGAAATCCACGAGTCATAAATCGGCCTAGGCCTAGGCCAGTCGTAGGCAACCTTGGCTCTTTTATGACTGGTGGACTTCAACTCCCAGAATTCCTGAGCCAGCCATGCTGAGGGGAAAGGGAGAGGTTTCCAAGCTGAGCCATGCTGGCTCAGGAATTCTGGGAGTTGAAGTCCACGAGTCATAAAGAGGGCTAGGCCCTAAGCCAGAGGTAGGCAACCTTGGCTCTTTTATGATTAGTGGACTTCAACTCCCAGAATTCCTCAGCCAGCATGGCTCAGCTTGAAAACCTCCCTTTCCCCTCAGCACGGCTGGCTCAGGAATTCTGGGAGTTGAAGTCCAAGAGTCATAAAAGAGCCAAGGTTGCCTACCCCTGGTCTAGGCCTAGGTCTCCTTCCTGCGTAGGGGGTTAGACTAGAAGACCTCCAAGGTCCCTTCCAACTCTATTATTCTGTATCAGGACTAGGGGTGACAGGATAGCAGTCTTCCAATTTGAGGAGCTGCCACAAAAAAGAGGGGCCAGTCTGTTCTCCAAAGCACCTGAAGGCAGGACCAGAAGCAACGGATGGAAAATCAGGGGAGAAGCAACCATTTGTCTCAAATGGTAGAGGGTGTCCTGACTGACCAGGGGGTTGGACTAGAAGACCTCCAAGGTGCCTTCCAGCTCTTTTATTCTGTTATTCTTCTAACCTCTTCTCCGAAGCAAGAAGTAACGGAGAGAAACTGAGCAAGGAGAGAAGCAGCCTGGCATTAAGGAGGAATTTCCCAATTAACCGGTGGAACCACCTGCCTCCAGAAGCTGTGAATGCTCCAACACTGGAGGTTTTCAAGAAGAGACTGGACAGCCACTTGTCTGAAATGGTCTAGCTAGGGTCTCCTGCCCGAGCAGGGGGTTGGACTAGATGACCCTCCAGGTCCCTCCCAACTCTCTTATTCTGTTAACTGCCTGGTGTTTGGGCTGGATCTGAATATGTGTGTGTTTGTGTGTGTGTGTGTGTGCTCGCAGGCAAGTGTGAACTCTAGCTAGGATCCTACACACACACACACACACACACACACACACACACACACACACACACACACACACCCCGATTGCTTGGCTCGGCTGCTCAGCGGTGCGGCCGCCCCTTTAAGAGCTCTCGGACTCTGGCCGAACCCCGTGCCAAGAGCCGCTCAGCCGGGCGGGCGGGCGGGCGGTCGCAGAGGGTGACTGGCCTGGAGGCCGAGCAAGCGGCCAGAATGCTCCGGGTCTTCATCCTCCAGGCCCAGCAGATCCAGACGCCGGACAGCGACATCAGCGACGCCTATTGCTCCGTGGTCTTTGCAGGTAAGAGGCAGGAGCCGGAGTTGGCAGACGGGGGGGGGGGCGAGGCTGGGACCAGTTGGGGAGCCCCCCTCCGGTCTGGTATGTCTCTCTCCCTGTCCCTGTCCATCCCTCTCCCTCTCCCTTCCTTCCTTCCTTCCTCTCTCTCTCTCTCTCTTTCTCTTTCTGTATGTATGTATGTATATATAAATCTGTGTCTGTCTTTCTGTCTGATCTAATCTCTCTCTCTGTATCATCTTTTTCTTTCTTTCTTTCTTTCTTTCTTTCTTTCTTTCTTTCTTTCTTTCTTTCTTTCTTTCTTTCTTTCTCTTCCCTTCCTTCCTCTCTCTCTTTCTCTGTGTCTTTCTGTCTGATCAAATCTCTCTCTCTGTATCATCTTTTCTTTCTTTTTTTCTTCCTTCCTTCCTTCCTTCCTTCCTTCCTTCTTTCCTTCCTTCCTTCCTTCCTTCTCTCTCTGTCTTTCTGTCTGATTGAATCTCTCTCTCTGTATCCCTTCCTTCCTTCCTTCCTTCCTTCCTTCCTTCCTTCCTTCCTTCCTTCCTTCCTTCCTTCCTTCCTTCCTTCCTTCCTTCCTTCTCTCTGTCTCTCCCTCTCTCTATATATGTATATGTATATGTATATGTATATATATTTGTTTCCTGAGGCTTTCGCGGGTGTTTGTATGTAGGTTATTCGGGTTTTCTCCTGCGTAAAATTGGAAGTTTTGGAAGACTTCGACGAAGTCCCATTCATCATCTTCAGGCTGGTGTTTTCTGTCTCTGTCTGTCTTTCTGTCTGATTGAATCTCTCTCTCTGTATCATCTGTCATCTTTCCTTCCTTCCTTCCTTCCTTCCTTCCTTCCTTCCTTCCTTCCTTCCTTCCTTCCTTCCCCTCCCTCCCTCCCTCCCTCCCTCCCTCCCTTCTTTCTTTCTTTCTTTCTTTCTTTCTTTCTTTCTTTCTTTCTCTATGTATCTCTATTACCATCTGCCTGTCTCTTATCTAAGCGCAGCTCAACGGCAAAATTTAAAGAAGACCCCTCTGTTTTAGAGCCAACAAATGGATACTCACAAGCGTTCAGTTAGAGAAACACGAAATGAATTATTCTCTCCCTAAAATAATGTTCCTCTTGTATAGAAATCACCCCATACATTTGTTTAATTTTTTTAAAAAACTGCTTTCTTTGCTGGAGTCACTTGTATGATCTATGTCATTTTCCTAACAATTGTCTGCAAAAAACGTTGGGAGGGATCCTTGGTGCTGTGTGGGCTGGGTCGTTTTCTTGAAGACGTTTCATGACCCAACTAGGTAATATTATCAGTGCTACTAGTGACGGAAGGAGGAATAGGGCAAGGGGGAGGAGGTGGTAGAGGAAGAGGAGGACAACAACTGTGGGGTCCTTGGTGCTTTCTGAGTTTGGTGGTTTTATTGCAGACATTTCATGACCCAACTAGGTAACATGATCAGTGCTAGAAGAGAGTGATGTGGGAGGAGGAGGAGGAGGAGGAGGAGGAGGAGGAGGAGGAGGAGGAGGAGGAGGAAGAGGAGGAGGAGGAGGAGGAGGAGGAGGAGGAGGAGGAGGAGGACTATGGGATCCTTGGTGTTCTCTGAACTGGGTTGTTTTCTTGCAGATGTTTTATTACCCAAGTAGGGAACATCATCAGTACTAGAAGGGAATGGGATTTGTGGAGAAGAAGAAGAGGAGGAGGAGGAGGAGGAGGAGGAGGAGGAGGAGGAGGGGGAGGAGGAGGAGGAGGAGGAGGAGGAGGAAAAAAAGACTGTGGAGTCCTTGGTGTTCTTCAAGCTTGGTGGTTTTCTTGCAAACGTTTCATTACCCAACTAGGTAACATGATCAGGGCTATAAAAGAGTGAGTTTTGCAGAGAGGAGGGGGAGGAGGAAGAGGAGGAGGAGGAAGACTGTGGGGACCTTGGTTCCCTCTGAGATGGGTGGTTTCCTTGCAGACGTTTCATGACCCAACTAGGTAACAACGTCAGTGCTAGAAGGGAGTGGGGTCTGCTCTCATTTCAGGGTGGGAGATGTTGTCCTTCTGGAGGAATTCCCAAAGTGGGAAACCTGCTTTTGCACAAACCCTGCTCTTGACTGAAGAAGGATCCACTTTGTCCTTAGGAAGTTTCTCAGATGGTAAACTAATAAATCTCCCCTATGTCTTCCATCCAATTCTGCTGACTGGGGGGGGGGGATGGAAATAAATGAGTTTTCATTTCAATTCTCTTAGTCACGGTGGGTGATAAATACATTTTGGACTGAGGCCGCATGATAAATCAGAGTCAGCAGCGCCTGTGGAAAATCCCCAGGGTGTTCAGCCCAAATGTCCAGAGAGCTCACCAGGCAGGCTGGACACTTTCTGCAGAACGCACAGCTTTTGTTGCTCTCTTTAAGGATTAAAGCAGGAATTGTGCATTTCTAGAGAAGAAAACCAAGGGCAGCTTGAATGGGGTCCACGGTACAACCTGGAACGAAGGAGGAATTTCCCGACAGTGAGAACAATTAAGCAGTGGAACAGAAGTTGCCTTTAGAAGTTGTGGGTTGCTCCATCACTGGAGGTTTTTAAGAAAAGACTGGACAGCCACCTGTCTGGAATGGACTAGGGTCTGCTGCCTGAGCAAGGGGATGGACTAGAAGACCTCCAAGGTCCCTTCCCTCTCTATTGTATGGTTGACACGGGTTGCTACCAGCATCCAACCATCAGCGCCAGTCAATTTGAATGTTCAATTGACTGAATTTCATGTCTACATAATAACAACAACAATAACAATTATTATTATTATTATTATTACGGTGACGTCGCTGAGTTTAGACCTAGGGGGAAAGGGAATTTCCAGTATATTCTTTCTCAGTGCTTTTTTTCTTAAAAAAAAAAAAAGGTGCTGGAACTCACACATGTCATACAACCCGCCTTGCATACCCTACAAGGTTCCATCCAAAAAAGGTGCCGGAACTCCATTCTGGGCGTTCTATGAGAAAAAAAGCCCTGCTCTTTCTTAGGGGCTGATCCACCCCCTCCCTGGCCCAGCTCTATTCATAGCTCATTTCTCCCAGGCCATGTCTTGGCAGCCCTCCGGCACCTGTTGGGCTGATGACTGGATTCCTGGCAAAGGAACAGCTGGGACAGGCAGAAAAGGCCCTTAGCCCTGGGCTCTGTTTTGCTGCCCCGGGGAGCCGTGGAGGAGCACCTTTCTACCTCCTCATCTGGTGGAAGACAATCATACAGAATAATGGAATAACAGACTAGGAGAATGGCAGAATAAAGAGTAACAGAATGCAGAATTCTGAATAACAGAGTGTAGAATAATAGCCTGCAGAATGCAAACTGCGGAATAACAGATTGCAGAATAACAGAATAGCAGAATGGCAGAATAACAGAATTCAAAATAACAGAATGCAGAATATCAGAATGCAGAATAACAGAATGCAGAATAACAATGCAGAATGCAAAATGCGGAATAGCAGAATGGCAGAATAACAGAATGAAGAATAACAGAATGCAGAATAACAGAATGCAGAATGCAGAATGCAAAATGCAGAATAACAGAATGCAGAATGTAAAATGTGGAATAACAGAATGCAGAACAACAGAATAGCAGAATGACAGAATAAAGAGTAATAGGATGGAGAATGGCAGAATTCTGAATAACAGAGTGTAGAATAACAGACTGCAGAATGCAAAATGCAGAATAACAGAATGCAGAATAACAGAATGCAGAATAACAGAATAGCAGACGGTGGTGTAGTAGAAATGCTCTCATTTTGTGCACCAACCAGCCAGGATGGAGTTTGACTTCAGGAACTGGAGCATGCCAAAGTTTCTGCGTGTTGCTAGATCTTCCCATCTGGCTAGCAGGGTGAAGAGGAAACAGGAAAGGAAAAACAAATTCTGGATGGAGAAAGGAAAAGTTGATGTGATTTCACCAGAATTAAGTCCCAAAGAGTCCACGCAGTGCTGAGTCGTCCAGCCATCCCATCATGACAGGGTCAGAGAAGAACTGAGCACGGTTTGTGTTGGGTGTGAAAAGACATCTGTCATCAATGTGGCTGCTACGTCCTTCCATTGTGCTGATGCTCTGAGTCACTTAACAGAATAACAGAGTTGGAAGGGACCTTGGAGATCTTCTAGTCCAACCCCCTGCTCTGGCAGGAAACTCCGAACCATTTCAGACCAATGGCTGTCTAATCTTTTCCTAAAACCCTCCAGTGTTGGAGCAGAATTGGACCCCTCTGCTCTAAGGATTTCAACTCCTGGAATTCCATAGGCACACACACATCTTCACATGGTCAAGGTTGACAAACAGTGGATTAGAGACGCAGGTTTACAGGGTCTTTCAAAGTCTAATTTTTTTCCATTTTTCTAATCTGGACATTGTGATAAATCCCCGAAACTCAAACAAAGGGGTCATTCCAAGTGGCCAGACCGGTTTTGTCATGGTGTGATGAAACTAAGGACTATTCCCACCTCAATTATGTGAAAGCTGGTTGGGTGGCTTAGGGCCAGTCCCTCTCTCGTCCCAACCCACCTCGCAGGTTGTCATTCTGTAGGAAATAGGAGAAAAAAGCATGTTGGCCACCTTGTTTATGATTCCCATCCTTGACCTTCTGAAAGGAACCTGGGGGTGTCCCATTTTGGAGGGGGTTAGTGGAGCAGCAAGAAGACCTCACCTGTCCCCCCCCATCTATGCATTGGTTCTTTTTATCCATTTTAATATTAATTTTAATGTTTTCACTTTCGATGCCTGGGGTTTTAATGGTTTAATCCTATCCTTGTTTTATTCTGTGTTTTAGGCTGTAGTAAGCGGCTTGGTAGAAAGACGGGAGGCCTAATTAATAAATAAAAAATAAAAAATTAATAGATTGAATTAAATGAAAATAAAATAACAAAGTAACAAAATAAGATAAGATACAATTATACAATAATAAAACAAAATAATAAAATAAGATAAAGTAAAATAATAACAATAAAAGAAAAAATCCGATAAAATGAATAAATATAAACAAATAAATGCAATATACATAATATATAAATAAAAAATAAATATGAATGCATAAATATAATATATATAATATATATTGAATATAATTTATATAATATATGAATATAATATAAAATAAAAATAAAATAAAACAATACAAAATAATATAAAATAAAAAATAAAATAATACAATAATACAATACAATCAAGTAGAATAACATAAAGTAAAATAAAAAAATAAGAAAATAAAATGATTCAATTAAAAATTAAAATAAGAACCCAGGTGGCGCAGCAGTTAGGGTGCAGTACTGCAGGCCACTTTAGCTGACTGTGTTCAGCAGGTCAGCGGTTCAAATGTCACCGCTCAAGGTTGTTGACTCAGCCTTCCATCCTTCCGAGGTAGGTAAAATGAGGACCCAGATTGTTGGGGGCAATGTAAATATATATATACATTGCTTACTGGTGTACACCGCTTAGAGAGTGCTTGCACTTAAAGCGGTATATAAATCTCATAAATAAAATAAATAAATTAAAGTAAATGATAACAATAAAAAACAAGATCAATTAAAACAAGTAGCATGCCAGAAGCAGGTCTGGCTGGGGATGGCGGGGGGGGGGCGGGGAAGGAAGGGGAGTCGCCCTGCCGGTTTAAGCCCAGAATGCCCCCCCTCCCCCGCCGGGACCCTCACTGCTATGCGTTGCCGGAGCATCCCTGCTTGCCAGCCTCCGAGCGCCCCCTGGAGGGATAACGCGGTATCGCCGCGGCGCCGCCTGGTCCTGATGCTGCGCGTCCGCCCCGCCGGAGCGGGGCGGGGAGAAGGGGGCGGAGGAGGCGGTCCGGTCAGGGCGGGGCGGGGCGGGGCGGGGCTGCCCGGGGCTCGGACGGTCCGCTCTGCTCTCCTGCCCAGAGCCGGGGCAACGCCGCGACTGCAAAAACCATGCTCCGCTGCCTGCTCCAGCGCGCCTGCAGCCTGCCCTGCTTAGAGCGGGGCGATAAGCGGAGCGACCCGGTGGCCAGCCTGACTTTCCGAGGTGAGTCTTGGCCCCGCAGCAACCGCGGAGGCTGCTCCGGGGGTCCTGGGGGGGGGACTCTGTCCTTCTCCGGGACGGGGCCGGCTGGCTTGGGACGGGCAGGAACCAGCCAGCCCCCCCCCCCGCTGCCTTCTCTCCGGGCTGTATTGCGGTGCGTTCCATCGGGCCCCTCTGGAATGGCTGGACTCCAAAGCCCATCATCCCTCCCAATGGCCCTGCTGAGCGGGGAGGGTGGGAGGAATGGCATTCCAGCTGGTGCGGAGGGCTCCCAGGTGGCTGAATTGGGTGACAGGCCTGTCAATCCGTCCGTCGAGAACTTTGATTTGGCGCTAGCTCCGCGTTGTTTTTGATCTTTTAATCTGTTGAGTTGTTGTAGCTGTGATGTGATTTTTACAGGCTGCTCTGACTTTTGATTGGGAGCGGCCCAGAGTCGGTTGGGACTTGGGCAGCTATATAAATGTTTTAAATAAAATCAATCACTTGTTCAATCAATCCATCCATCCATATATATCCTGTTTTGCCTGTGCTTTGGAAAGATGGGAGGGTGAGAGCAGCTGATAGTAAGGAGAAGGAGATAGTAAGGAGAAGAAGTAAGAATTTCCCACTCTGGGACAGAGGCTGCTCCCTCTACAATGGGCAGAGCAGTGGAGTTGTGCCTGGTGTCTTCCTCCTCCCCCTCCCCCTCTCCTCCTCCTCCTCCTCCTCCTCCTCCTCCTCCTCCTCCTCCTCCTCCTCCTCCTCCTCCTCCTCTTCTTCTTCTTCTTCTTCTTCTTCCTCTTCTTCCTCTTCTTCTTCTTCCTTTTTTCCTCTTTCCTTCTTCCTCTCCTCCTCTTCATTTTTCCTCTTCCTTCTTCTTCCCCTTTCCTCCTTCCTCTCCTCCTCCTCCTCCTCCTCCTCTTCTTCTTCTTCCTTCTTCCTTTTTTCCCTCTTTCCTTCTTCCCCCCCTCCTCCTCCTCCTCTTCTTCTTCTTCCTTTTTTCCTCTTTCCTCCTCCTCTTCATTTTTCCTCTTCCTTCTTCTTCCCCTTTCCTTCTTCCTCTCCTCCTCCTCCTCTTCTTCTTCCTTCTTTTTTCCCTCTTTCCTTCTTCCTCTCCTCCTCCTCCTCTTCTTCTTCTTCTTCTTCTTCTTCTTCTTCTTCTTCCTTCTTCTTCTTCTTCCTTCTTTCCTTCCCCTCTCCTCCTCCTTCTTCCCTTCTTCCTCCTCCTCCTCCTCCTCCTCCTCCTCCTCCTCTTCTTCTTCTTCTTCTTCTTCTTCTTCTTCTTCTTCTTCTTCTTCCTTCTTCTTCCTTCTTTTTTCTCTCTTTCCTTCTTCCTCTTCTTCTCTTCCTCCTCCTCCTCCTCCTCTTCCTCCTCCTCCTCCCTCCTCTGCTTCAAAGAATTGTCCCAAGAATGCTGCCACCCAAAGGCTGTGCCCCATGGTCCTTCTAGAGAGCTGCAGGCGGGCGTGCAGCAGGTGCAGTTGTGCTGGTATCTTTGATGGATTTATGGAGCCCTCACCCTGACAGAGTCCATACCCCCTCTCTCCTCCGGGGTCTGGTCAAAAAGGCCAAGAGAGTAACCGTGGTGTGGCCATCAAAGCTCTTTTTACGCACGTCGCCCTGTTGATTTTTTTTAAAACTGTGCCCTGTGGAGGCTACCTACAGCCTACAAAACAGGATGGTCCAGTTAGGGCAAGGGGCTTCAGTTACCGCAAGGTGGATTTTGAGGGTCTGTTAGGAGAAACGGATGGAAAGCAGTGTGTGATTTACCAGAAGGAAGGCAGAGATGGTTCTAGCTGACAGTGTTTCTCAACCTTGACCATTTTAAGGCATGTGGACTTCAACGCCCAGAATTCCACAGCCAGCATTGCTGGCTGTGGAATTCTGGGAGTTGAAGTCCACATGCCTTAAAATGGTCAAGGTTGAGAAACACTGTGAATCTAGCAGCTCCCAGAGAGACAACGAGGGAGTGCATTTTGCCGAAGGAGCTTTGCTCTGTGGTCTCCGCCACCACCAGACCCCCCCCCCCAAGGCTAGATCTTTCTTTTTCTCTGGGGGCTTCAGCTCAGGATCCTGGGGAGACCCCTGGTTCTCCTCCCTTGTTTCCTGGGCTTCAGAGGCTGCTGAGGCTTGCTCAGAGTAGGAATCCCTGGAGAACGACCTCAGAGCAAGGATGGCAGAGATGTTCCCCTTCCATTCTTGGCGTAGAAGCTGGCTGGGACAAATGAGCTCCAGAAAACATTGAAATGAGGCTGGGTGTGTATTTGTGTGTGTGTGTGTGTCACGTCTGGATCCCGTGCAGGATTCCTGGCCTTGCGCGAGGAGGACCAAATGTTATGCCAGCTCTGGTTTCCCCTGCGGCTTGGCTCGCTTGCTCGAATCACCGGCAGCCACACCCAGGCTAGCCAGCCCCTCTGGGGTTCCCTTCACCAGAGAGACTTCCCTCGGTCCCTCCCTGACACAGCTCTTTAACCAAAGTCAGACAGGCAACCATTCAACAGGGGCAGAAAAGCTAAAGCTTTTCCCTGATGATCAACGCAAGACGAGTGGAATTAGATTTTTCTTTTTTTGGAAACCATTTCTTCACACCTCCTGTTTTAAAAGAGAAATCTGAATTTAAATGCAGACATAAACAGGTTTGGAGCAGAAATGAAGAAGGTGTCAAGACACCAAGACACCTCACTGGAGAGAAGGCTGGAAGAGTAGAATTTTTTTTTTGCATCCGACCGCTCAAAAATTCACAGGGATGCTTTTTCTCTGAAGTGCAGAAAAATCTCAGGGACACCCAGCCCAGGGGATCTCGTCTAGCTTTGATTGTCCGCGTGTAACATGTAGTTGTGACAGCTGCACGAACAGAAAGACTAAGGAAGAACTGTGGCCTTTAATTCTGGGGCTGAGGAAATTTACCGAGAACAGAAGCCCAAATAATTTTGCAATATTAGAGGCGTCTACAGGCGGTCAAAAAAAGTCAAGAGGGCAGCAATGGCTGTGGGATCAAAGCACCAATAAATAGGGCTTCCATTGCATGGCTGTGGCACGCAACATGCTTTTTTGGACACCCCCCCCTTTGCAGACACCCACGAATGATGCAAACAATAGTCTAAAACCAGCCTGTTCCCCAGGAGCATAATAATAATAATAATAATAATAATAATAATAATAATAATAATCACCTGCAACATAACACCCCAGACTTAATAATTGTCGATAAGAAAGACAAAAAAGTCTGGATAGTGGACGTGGCAGTGCCTGGAGACAGCAGAATAGAGGAGAAAGAACTGGAGAAGATAACAAAATACAAAGACCTACAAATAGAAATAGAAAGACTGTGGCAAAGGCAAGCAAGGGTAGTACCAATAGTAATAGGCTCCTTGGGTGCAATCCCAAAACAACTGGAGCACCACTTGAACACCACTGGCATTGACAAATTCGCTATTAGTCAATTGCAAAAGGCGGCCTTACTAGGAATTGCTTCCATCCTGCGACGATATCTGTAATATCATCAAACATCCACATTTGCCTATCCCAGGTCCTGGGTAAGGACTCGATAGGTAGTCAAAATGCCAAATCCAGTCTGAATATCTGGCTGACTGTGCGATGATCAATAATAATAAAGTTGGAAGGGACCTTGGAGGTCATCTAGTCCAACCCCCTGCTCAGGCAGGAAACCCTATACCATTTCGGACAAATGGCTGTCCAGTCTCTTCTTAAAAACCTCCAGTGTTGGAGCATCCACAGCTTCTGGTGGCAAGCAGTTCCACTGGTTAATTGTTCTCACTGTCAGGAGGTTTCTCCTTAGTTCCAGGTTGCTTCTCTCCTGGATTGGTTTTCATTATTTCCATTATTGCCAGTCTTATTGCCCACCGTCCCATTGGCCTATGATGCAGCCAAAGAAACTCCTGGGACATTATTTTACCACATTTTGAAGTTTTTGAAGTAGTATAGTTAAAAATCCTCTTTTTCTCCCCTGCCCCCCCCCCGTTGTTCATTGTCCACCATTCAATTATAGTCAATTTGTTTTGGGAAATGAACTGAACGCCTTGGAACTTCCCCATTTTTTGACCTTGGGCTCCAGGACTTTGCCAGGCGACATTCGGCTCTTGCATTCCACAGTTCCCACCCTTGCATTCCAAATCTACTCGCCCCCCTCCCTGTTTCTGCTGTCTGCTTGTGTGGTGTGTGTAGGGGGGGGGAAGCATAGCGAGTCAAGCATGACACTTATCTGAAATATTTGGGGCACTTCGTGGGAAGATGTGATTGAAGAAGACCCCAATGCCAAAAAGGGGGGTCATGGCTCCTACCTCTGAAGATGCAAGCAGGAAAGGAGAAGGTCTCCTAGGGACGGTTCCAGGAGGCCAGTCTAGAAGACTGGACAGTCATCTGATCAGAGAGAAACTGCATCCAGTTTTGGTCACCACGATGTAAAAAAGAGACTCTAGAAAGGGTGCAGAGAAGAGCAACAAAGATGATTAGGGGACTGGAGGCTAAAACATATAAGGAATGGCTGCTGGAATTGGGGATGTCCAGTTTAATGAAGACAAGGATGAGGGGGGACAGGATAGCAGTGTTCAGTATCTCAGGGGCTGCCCCAAAGAAGAGGGAGTCAAGCTGTTGTCCAAAGCGCCTGAAGGCAGGACAAGAAGCAACGGATGGAAACTCACCAAGGAGAGAAGCAACCTAGAACTAAGGAGAAACTTCCTGACAGTGAGAACAATTAATCAGTGGAACAACCTGCCTCCAGAAGCGGTGAATACTCCAACACTGGACGTTTTTAAGAAGAAACTGGACAGCCATTTGCCTGAAATGGTATAGGGTTTCCTGCCTGAGCAGGGGGTTGGATTAGATGACCTCCAAGGTCCCTTCCAACTTTATTATGATTATTATGATTATTAAACCAGGAAATGATGGAACAGCAATAACCGTCTCACCAAACCTTCAAAGATGGGTATCCTTGGCTGATGGTCACTTCCCTGGATGGACCAGGATGTTTTTGCCTGGTTCCACATGCTTTCCTCTGCAGTACAATTGATGGTCTTTTTGGGGGTGGGGGGTCTTCCTGTCCACCCCCCTTCCTGAGCATTGCAAGTTTCCTTCCAGGGAGGCTCTCTCCTCACTTGTTCATTGCTTCTTAGGGGTTTTTGCAGGAGCCCCTTCTTTTGGGGTGAAAGCCAGTTGACAGTTTAGCTTAGGAAAGTCCAAAGAAAGGGAAAAACAGGTATTTAATTTTTGTCCATTCAAGAGAGGGAGCCGATGTTTTTCCAGGAAGAGGAGTTCAAAATAGCAACCTTTCTCTTCTTCAGGGAATGGGGGGGGGGTGAGGCGGGCATGGCCCTCAACTAGTTTTCTGATGAATCGGTGTCAATTTCCTCCCATTATGTGCCTGATTGGTCTTTTTAAAAAGATGACTCCCTTGATAGCGAAGGGAATGTGAAAATGACCAGGCTGATTTCCGCTAGAAAAATTAAGATTGTAGAGGGAAGAAGTTGCTTGCTGCAGCTCTAAGATGTGAAATACTCTCTCTCTTTGTGTGTGTTTGTGAGAGAGAGAGAGAGAGAGAGAGAGAGAGAGAGAGAGAGAGAAGAAAGAAAAAGAGAAAGAAAGAAAGGAAGAGAAAGAAAGAAGGAAGAGAAGGAGAGAAGGAAGGAAAGAGGAGGAAGGAAGGGAGGAAGAAGAAAGAAAGGAAGGAAAAAAGGAAGGAAGGAGAAAAAAGGAAGAAGAAAAAAGAAAAAAGAAGGAAGGAAGAAAGAAAGAAAAAGAAAGAGGAAAGGAAAGGAAGAAAGTATATGTGTTCATGTAAACTCTCAACTAACTTCAGCATAGTTTATTAAAATAATCCAAGTCTCTGGTTTTAACAGCACCTCGTCCCATGTCCCATTGGCCTGTCTTCACACCCATATGCACACCTGAGACAGGTGTTGAGCCTGGCAGGTGCTCAGTTCGCCGACCATCTCTTCCACTGCCTCCAGGGCCTCCTTCCTTCCTTCACAGACCCCCAAGCCCATTTTCCCGGGGAGAATTCTGTGCGATGCTGCTCTTTGCCCGGCAGGAACCCGAGATTCAGAAATGCGGATTGCAGCTTCAGCTGCGTGAGAGTCTGGGGTGGGCGGGGGGGGGGAGGAAGAATGAGAAGAATCCTGTCTCCCCCTCCTCCCCCTGGATGAAAATAGGGACCCTCAGCTAAATGGGGGCACCTCTATTTTTTGCTCCCAGCCTCTTTGGCAAGGCTGGGCAGACGCCTCCCTGCCTGGCTGGATCAAAATTGCATTATAGTCTTTGACCGGCCTAAAGGTAGAAACAGCAGCCACGGACCCTGGAGAAGGAGAACGAAGACAAAAACGCCGTGCAATTATCCTGAGTAAAAAAGAAAGTGTCCAGGTTTTTTTTTGAAAAATGAAATAAATAACTCGGTGTACCATAAAAAGTAACTTTTTTTTTATAACAGCAGCGGGGGTTGGACTAGAAGACTTCCAAGGTCCCCGATATGTTTATTAGTTATGAATTAAATGGATTGGCCACCCATCTTGCACCTCACTGAGCTTAGCCTTTGCATGCTAATAGGCAGATGCTGATGATCAGTTGGATTTATACGCCTCCTTTGTTTTCTAGAAATACGCCCTGCAGATCTTTTTCAAAAAACGTTTCCCTGCGTCTCTTCTGGGAAAAGGCTGCAGAGTGACCATATATAGCTGCATTCAGTTCAGCTGCTGGACTGGGAGGAGATGGGGGGGGGTGAGGAGGAAGGAGGAGGGAGGGAGGGGTCCGGCCGCAGCTGCCCCAGATGGACCTTCCGCCAGCCTTTGGCCCTGGGGACCCTCCTATTGTTCTGGGGTCCTGCTTTTAGGAGTCACTTCCTTTTCCGTTTGGGTGTTCGAGCAGCGCCCGGCCCTTGCCAGGCTCCTTTGCCCAACCTCCAACGGGCTCTGCCTGCTCCTTCGGCCAGAGCTGGCGGCTTTGCTTAATTTATGGGCTGACAGAAGGAAATATCCCACACGCAAGAGCAGCCCAAGATAGAATTTGGAGCAACTGCCAAATGCGCCCTGTTAACCCTCTCGGAGCTCCGGTTTCCAATCCAGACCAAGCTAGTTTGACCGTCCAGATTCCACCTGGAACCCCAGGGCTTCCAGGAGGCTGGACTACTGCATCCAGTTTGGCTGGGAAAAGGGCAGAGAAGAGCAACTCAGATGATATTAAAGGCCTGGAGATTAAAACCTACAAAGGAAGGATGGTTGCAAGATTTGGGAATGGCCAGTCTAGAGAAAAGAAAGGACCAAGGGGTTAGGGTTAAGGTTAGGGTTGAGCTTGGTGGTTTTCTTGCAGACATTTCATTACCAATTAGGCAATGGAGGAGGAGGACGATGACTATGGGGTCCTTGATGCTCTCTAAGCTTGGTGGTTTTCTTGCAGACGTTTCATGACCCAACTAGGTAACATCATCAGGGCTAGAAGGGAGGAGGAGGAGGAGGAGGAGGAGGAGGAGGAGGAGGAGGAGGAGGAGGAGGAGAATGACTGTTGGGTACTTGATGCTCTCTGAACTTGGTGGTTTTCTTGCAGACATTTCATGACCCAACTAGGTAACATCATCAGGGCTAGAAGGAGGAGGAGGAGGAGGAGGAGGAGGAGGAGGAGGAGGAGGAGGAGGAGGAGGAGGAGGAGAATGACTGTTGGGTACTTGATGCTCTCTGAACTTGGTGGTTTTCTTGCAGACGTTTCATGACCCAACTAGGTAACATCATCAGGGCTAGAAGGTAGGAGGAGGAGGAGGAGGAGGAGGAGGAGGAGGAGGAGGAGGAGGACTATAGGGTCCTTGGTGTTTTCTGAGCTTGCTGGTTTTCTTGCAGACGTTTCATGACCCAACTAGGAAACATAATCAGGGCTATAAGGGAGGAGGAGGAGGAGGAGGAGAACTGTGGGGTCCTTGGTGCTCTCTAAGCTGGGTGGTTTCTTTGCACACGTTTCATGACCCAACTAGGTAACATCATCAGTGCTAGAAGGGAGTGGTGAGGGAGGAAAGAATTATGGGGCCTTTGGTGCTCTCTGAGCTGGATGGTTTTCCTGCAGATGTTTCATGACCAAACTAGGCAACATCATCAGTGCAAGGAGGGTGTGTGATCTGCTCTCTATTTGTGTCTATTTGTTTCTCTGTCAGTGTTTTTGGGATTGCTGCTTTCTCCCTGGTGTCAACTTTTGTGGACATGTGGTGCTATGGGGATTTGCCCAGATAATCCTCGACTTATAACCGCAATTGGGATCAGAAGAATCAAACGGTCATGAAGAGAGTCAGGCCCAACCAGCGTATGAACGGAATCCTTTGCTCTGACTCCCCCCCCCCCGCCCTGATTTTCGCCTGCAGGGATATTTTGGAAACCAGCTTCCTTGGGGGGTGTTCATCTGGGCAGCCTTGCTCACTCGCTCACTCTGCTTCCTTTTAGGAGTGAAAAAGAGAACAAAGGTGATCAAGAACAACACCAACCCTGTGTGGAACGAGGTGAGTCTGTCTTCAGCGCCATTCGAATCCAGATCTCAACATGTGCAAAGTCTGTCCTCCTTCCTCTGGGTGGCCGATTAAGCAGCAGCCCCCCCCCCTTTGGGCAGGGAGAAGGAGGCCCAAATGGTTAATAACAATTTTGATTATGGGCACAGAGCAGAACTAGAAATAAGAAGCAATAATAATAGTAATAATAATAGTGATAGTAATAATAGTAGTAATAATAGCAATAATAGTAGTAATAGTAACAATAGTGGTAGCAATAATAATAGTAATAATAATATTGATTATGGGCACAGCAGAACTAGAAATAAGCAATAATAATAGTAATAATAGTGGTAGTAATAATAGCAATAATAGTAGTAATAGTAACAATAGTGGTAGCAATAATAATAATAATAATAATAATAATAATAGTAAAGTTGGAAGGGACCTTGGAGGTCATCTAGTCCAACCCCCTGCTCGGGCAGGAAACCCTACACCATTTCGGACAAATGGCTGTCCAGTCTCTTCTTAAAAACTTCCAGTGTTGGAGCACTTACTGCTTCTGGAGGCAAGCTGTTCCACTGATTAATTGTTCTCACTGTCAGGAAGTTTCTCCTTAGTTCTAGTTGCTTCTCTCCTTGATTAGTTTCCACCCGTTGCTTCTTGTCCTGCCTTCAGGTGCTTTGGAAAATAGCTTAATTCCCTCTTCTTTATGGCAGCCCCTGAGATATTGGAATACTGCGATCATGTCCCCCCTTGTCCTTCTCTTCGTTAAACTAGACATACCCAATTCTAGCAACCGTTCCTTATATGTTTTAGCCTCCAGTCCCCTAATCATCTTTGTTGCTCTTCTCTGTACTCTTTCTAGAGTCTCAACATCTTTTTTACATCATGGTGACCAAACTGGATGCAGTATTCCAAGTGTGGCCTTACCAAGGCATTGAAGAGTGGTATTAATACTTCGCGTGATCTTGATTCTATCCCTCTGTTAATGCAGCCTAGTACTGTGTTGGCCTTTTTGGCAGCTGCCGCACCCTGCTGGCTCATATTTAACTGATTGTCTACTAGGACTCCGAGGTCCCTCTCACAGTTACTACTATTGAGCATGGTGCCACCTATGCTGTACTTGTGCATTTGTTTTTTCTTGCCTAAATGTAGAACCTTGCTTTTTTCACCATTGAATTTCATTTTGTTAGTTAGTGCCCAGTGTTCAAGTCTGTCCAGATCCTTCTGTACCTGAAGCCTGTCTTCTGGAGTGTTGTCTATTCCTGCCAGCTTGGTGTCATCTGCAAATTTGATGAGTTCCCCATCTATCCCTTCATCCAAATCGTTGATGAAGATGTTGAAGAGTACTGGGCCCAGAACCGAGCCCTGGGGCACCCCACTACACACTTCCCTCCATATAGATGCAGTTCCATTGAGGACCACTCGCTGAGTACGGCCGGTCAGCCAGCTACGGATCCATCTTGTGGTGGTTCTGTCTACCCCACATTTTTCTATCTTGTCAAGTAGTAGGTTGTGATCTACTTTATCAAATGCCTTACTGAAGTCCAAGTAAATTATGTCCCCAGCATTCCTCTGATCCACTAATTTTGTCATTTGGTCAAAGAATGCAATAAGATTTGTCTGGCATGATCTATTTTTGACAAACCCATGTTGGCTTTTAGTAATGACTTTGTTTGCCTCTAGGTGTTCGTTGATTCGTTGTTTGATTATCTTTTCCAGGATCTTCCCAGGTATTGAGGTCAGGCTGATAGGTCTGTAATTTCCTGGATCCATTTTTTTTCCTTTTTTGAGGATGGGAACTAATAGTAATAATAATATTGATTATGGGCACAGCAGAACTAGAAATAAGAAGCAATAATAATAATAATAGTGGTAGTAATAATAGTAATAATAGCAATAGTAGTAGTAATAATAATAGTGGTAGTAATAATAATAGTAATAATAGTAATAATAACAATATTGATTATGGACACAGAGCAGAAATAGAAATGAAGCAATAATAATAATAGTGGTAGTAATAATAGTAGTAATAATAGTAATAGTGGCAGTAATAATAATAATAACAACAACAATAACAATAATATTGATTATGGGCACAGAGCAGAACTAGAAATAAGCAACAATAGTAGTAATAATAATAGTAATAATAGCAATAATAATAGTAGTAGTAATAATAGTAATAATAATAGTGGTAGTAATAATAATAATAATAACAACAATAATAATATTGATTACGAGCACAGAGCAGAACTAGAAAAAATAGTAATAGTAATAGTAGTAGTAATAATAATAATAATAATAATTAATAATAATAATATATTACAATTAGTGGTGGGACTTTCAGCAGCCAGTCAAAGCCTTCCTAATTTTGCAGACAGCATAACACAATTTAGGTACATTTTAGGAAATTGTACGTAAAATGATGGATGTTTCCTGAGCGTCTCGTCAGGTGAGGGGCTGACGAAAAGGGTCCCTGGGTCCTTATAGAAAATTATAGTAGGCAGGCAGTCTTCGACTTATGACCACAATTAAGCCCAAAATTTCTGCTGCCAATAGCGACAGTTGTTAAAGTGAATTTTGCCCCAATTTACGGCCTTTCTTGCTAGAGTTGTTAAATGAACCACTCTCTAGTTGTTAAGTTAGTAACTTGGCTGTTAAGTGAATCCGGCTCCCCCATTGATCTCCCTTGTCAGAAGGTCGCAAGCGGGGATCACGTGACTCCGGGACACTGCAACAACCGTCGTAAATACGAGTCAGTTGCCAAAGCCTCCGAATTTAGATCCCGGGACCCTCGGGAGGCTGCGTCGGTTGTAAGTGTGAAAAACAGCCATAAGTGACTTTTTCCCTAAGTAACTTTGAACGGTCACTAAACGAACGGTCGTGAACGGTCGGGGACTACCTGTAGTAGGACGTGAGCTGTAGGTAAAGTGGTTTTTACCGTTTTGTAAACCGAAAGGGTTCCCTCCCCTGAACTGCCGTTCATTATGTAGGGAATATTTATGAAATGTGACAGCTGGATGTCGTTTGGGACGACTTAATAGCTTTCTAGATACTCCGGATGTCAGTTTCTGTTCCCGTAGGGAAGCCAGAATGATCAGCTTCCTCTCTTTATCATCCCTTCCTCTTCATTCTCACTTCGCCCTTAAATAAAGACATAAGCCTTTAGAACTAAATTAGGGTTTCCTTTTGCAATATCACGCCCTGACAAGAGTGTCTGTTTATCACACATCCTCTTACGAGTAGGAAACTGGGATGTTGATTGGATTTCCTTGGAGGGAGGGGGGAGGAGAAGGAAATTGGTGGGGACAGAAAGCTTTGTCTGAAGCTGCGTAGGGCACCATCCATGCTGCTTTTGCTGAACTGAAATGCCGGCTTCTTGAGGTGACATGATAAGCAGCCTTTCAATATTTGAGGGGCTGCCCCCAAGAAGAGGAGCAAGGGGGGTGGTGGTCACCTTATTCTCCAAAGCACCAGAAGGCAGGACAAGAAGCAACGGATGGAAACTCATCAAGGAGAGAAGCAACCTGAATAGAATAGAATAGAGAATGGAATAGAAAACGGAATAGAAAATGGAATACAATAGAATAGAAAATAGAATAGAATAGAATATGGAATAGAATAGAATAAGGAATAGAATAGAATAGAATAGAATAGAATAGAATAGAATAGAATAGAATAGAATAGAATAGAATAGAATAGAATATGGAATAGGAATAGAGGAGAATACAGAATAGAATAGAATAGAATAGAATAGAATAGAATAGAATAGAATAGAATAGAATAGAATAGAATAGAATAGAAAATGGAATAGAAAAGAATGGAAAATGGAATAGAAAATAGAATAGAAAGTGGAATAGAATAGAATAGAAAATCGAATAGAAAATGGAATAGGAATAGAATAGAGCAGAATACAGAACAGAACAGAACAGAATAGAATAGAGCTGGGAAGGACCTTGGAGGTCTTCTAGTCCAGCCCCCTGCTCAAGCAGGAGAACCTATACCATTTCAGACATGTGCGTGTCTAGTCTCGTCTTAAAAATCTCCAGGGACAGAAGTTGTGGGTGCTCCATCACCAGAGGCTTTTAACAAGAGACTGGACAGCCACCTGTCTGAAATGGTATGGGGTCTCCTGCCTGAGCAGGGGTCCACAACCTCCAGCGGTGAAACGCCCACAACTTCTCGTTCCATTGATCAATTGTCCTCACTGTTAGGAAGTTTTTCCTCAATTCCAGCTTGCTTCTCTCCTTGGTTAGTTTTCATCCGTTGCTTCTTGTCCTGCCTTCGGGTGCTTTGGAGAACAGCTTGACTGCCTCTTCTTTGGGGCAGCCCCTGAGATACTGGAAGACTGCTATCATGTCATCCCTGGTCCTTCTTTTCCACGGTGAGTCCTAACTCTATTGAGGATTGACCAGGTCTTATGGGGTGGATTTGGTTCAGCATATGCTAAATCAACCAATCTTTCAATCAATCATTCAATAATCCATCATTCAATCAATCAATCGTTTAATCAATCGTTCAATCAATCATTCAATCAATCATTCAATCAATAGATGAACATCCTACTTTGGAACAGAAATTCAATTTCTCTTTTGAAGCTCTTTCCAACGTTTTTCCCGCCGTCTCTTAGGGATTCGAGTGGGACCTGAAAGGACTTCCATTGGACCACAATGCGGAGCTTCATGTGGTGGTCAAGGATCACGAAACCATGGGCAGAAACAGGTGGGGCACCCAGGAATGTCTCGGTATGGGTGTGTGTGTATGCGTGTTACAAAAAAAAAAGTCAATATGGCGAACACCAAGATATCAATTTACGGGGTTTTTTTTCCTGTGCTTTGCAGAGTTTATTAGCTGGTTCTTTCTCACTTTGTCCTAGAGCAGTGGTTCTCAACCTTTTTAATGCCGCGACCCCCAACTGGTCGTAAGTCGAGGACTACTCAACTGTTGCAGCACCGTTTGCAGACTGGGACTTTTGGCGGGCTCAGCAGGGCAGAGACAGCCTGGATAATTCCTATTGGCTTTTGAAAGCCAATAGAATTAGACTCTATGCAAGAGAGGCTATTCTATTGGCTTTCAAAAGCCAATAGAATAAAAGGGAGTAGCACAGCTAAGGAAAAGGGGGAAAAAATGGCGGACTGCGTTGTTTGGCGACCCCCGTGAAATGGTCGTTCGACCCCAAATGGGGTCCCGACCCACAGGTGGAGAACCACTGTCCTAGTGCGTGTTGGACGGTCTGCTTCTTGTTTTGAAAATACCGCCTCTTGAGCATGTGCAGAGGGCACTCCTCTGGCTAGTAGCTGCCTGACCTGCTTAGGACGATGTATTTCAAGGCTCTTGGAGCCGTTGTTCAGCCTGCAGACCATTCTGGACTTTGCTTGTCATAAGGTCTCAAAATGTGATCGCGTGAGCCCTGGACTGTGCAAGGCAGGGTGCCAGCGGATCAGCCAAGGCCCCCCTGCCTCCTTTCGGGAGAAGCCCACCCCAGGGTAAGAATAATGCCCCGTCGCTTCAAAGGCGATGCCTGTGGCACCCCTGGCAAATTCTGGGTGTGGGGAGAACCCACCAACAGCTGCCTAGACCAGGGATAGGCAACCTGGGCTCTTTTATGACTTGTGGACTTCAACTCCCAGAATTCCTGAGCCAGCCATGCTGAGGGGAAATGGAGAGGTTTCCAAGCTGAGCCAGGCTGGCTCAGGAATTCTGGGAGTTGAAGTCCGCAAGTCATAAAGCGGCCTGGTCCTAGGCCAGAGGTAGGCAACCATGGCTCTTTTATGACTGGTGGACTTCAACTCCCAGAATTCCTGAGCCAGCCATGCTGAGGGGAAAGGGAGAGGTTTCCTAGCTGAGCCAGGCTGCCTCAGGAATTCTGGGAGTTGAAGTCCATGAGTCATAAAAGAGCCAAGGTTGCTACCCCTGCACTAGGCCTAGGCCGCTTTATGATTCGTGGACTTCAACTCCCAGAATTCCTGAGCCAGCCTGGCTCAGCTTGGAAACTCTCCCTGTCCCCTCAGCATGGCTGGCTCAGGAATTCTGGGAGTTGAAGTCCACGAGTCATAAAGCAGCCTAGGCCTAGGCCACAGTGAGGCAACCTTGGCTCTTTTATGACCCGTGGACTTCAACTCCCAGAATTCCTGAGCCAGCCATGCTGAGGGGAAAGGGAGAGGTTTCCAAGCTGAGCCCTGCTGGCTCAGGAATTCTGGGAGTTGAAGTCCACAAGCCATAAAAGAGCCGAGGTGGCCTACCCCTGAACTAGATGGGTGCTTAAAAATAGCTGGCTGGCCCACAAGACGAAGCAAATATACCCAGCAAGAGAAGGACTTAGCCGAGCCCTGGGGAATTTGGAAGGTGGCCCCTGTCCAAGATGTTTGTTTGTTTGTTTATTATTTGTTTTTCCCATTTTTGAACCCTCCATCTCCCTCCAAGAGGGACTCGGGTGGTGCACAATCAAAGGTTAAAATAGAACAACAGTGCAGTGGTGGGATTCAGCCAGTTTGCACCACTTCGGCAGAACCGGTAGATAATTTTTTGTTGCCCAGACCCAGAATACTACTGATGATGTTCCTTAGTTGGGTCATAAAACGTCTGCAAGAAAACAACAAAGTTCAGCACCAAGAATCCGGCAGTTTTCCTCCTCCTCCTCCTCCTCCTCCTCCTCCTCCTCCTCCTCCTCCTCCTCCTCCTCCTCCTCTTCCTCCTCCTCCTCCTCCTCCTCCTCCCTCCCTCCCTCCCTCCCTCCCTCCCTCCCTCGTAGCACTGATGTTGTTCCCTACTTGGGTAATAAAACATCTGCACAAAAGCAGCCATGCTCAGAGAGCATCAAGGACCTCACAGTCCTCTTCCTTGCCCCCTCCTCCCCGCTCTTCCTCTCCACAAACCCCACTCCCTTCTAGCACTGATGGTGCAACCTAGTTGGGTCATGAGATGCTTGCAAGAAAGCCACCCAACTCAGCACCAAGGACCCCTCATTTCAACCCCGAGCTACGTTTTCACTGCCGCTTTGACGTTTGCTTGACCTGTTGCAAGAGTCAGCCAGGTGCCAAAAGGTCCAGGGGCTGGCTGGCTGGGGGTGCTGGGGGGTCCCCTTCTCCTGCTCTCTGGGGTTCAGCATGGGTGATCCTGGCTTGGCACATTCCTTGGAAGATCCTGGAACAAGGCCGGTCCTTCCAGAGTTGAGAACAGGAAGAGGATTTCAGGGAGAAAAACGGCCGTCTCTGCTGAACAATGCCGGGAAACGCGAGGGGAAGTGACCCCAGGCAGACCCAAGAGTCTTGTGAGTGTCCCAGCCAGAAGGCTCCCCTGGGCACGGACAGCCGGCTCGGGTGGGACGTGAGCTGAGTTGACAGGCTGTCCTGCAGGACTGTTTTTTCCCCCTTCCTTTTTAAAAGCCAGTCTGAATCAGGGCTTGTGAGTCTCCGTCTTGGAAAAATGTCACCTTTCCTGTCCAGGTTAGTTCCCCCTTCGGGAATGGCTATTTATGGGATTCCGTTGAGACGTTGAGAGAAGATACAGTGTCACTGAAAAAAGCAACTTCTGACCGTTTTCACACTTATGTCCACTGCAGCATCACCAGGGACACAAGATCGAGATTGAGGCGCTCAGTCACTCCCCTTGCAAATGTCTCCCTTAACAGAAATTTTGGGCTTAATTGTGGTCGTAAATTGAGGGCTACCTGGGATTTGTTTATCAGTGATCTGCACCGGAGACAAATTCCTTATGTGTCTAATCACACTTGGCAAAATAAAGTAGTCAGTTCCATTCCATTCTATTCATTATTTCATTTTCTATTCTATTCTATTCTATTCTATTCTATTCTATTCTATTCTATTCTATTCTATTCTATTCTATTCTATTCTATTCTATTTATTCTATTCTATTCTATTCTATTCTATATATTTTCTATATTTTCTATTCTATTCTGTTCTGTTCTGTTCTGTTCTGTTCTGTTCTATTCTATTCTATTCTATTCTATTGCACAACTTCTGTAGATGCCAGATGCTAAATAAACTTATAAGATGTTATCAATGTAGCTTTATAGTAGCCTGCTATTCTATTCTATTCTATTCTATTCTATTCTATTCTATTCTATTCTATTCTATTCTATTCTATTCTATTCTATATATCTATTCTATTCTATTCTATTCTATTCTATTCTATTCTATTCTATTCTATTCTATTCTATTCTATTCTATTCTATTCTATTCTATTCTACTCTACTCTACTCTGCCGTACCCTACCCTACCCTACCCTACCCTACCCTACCCTATCCTATCCTATCCTATCCTATCCTATCCTATCCTATCCTATCCTATCCTATCCTATCCTATCCTATTCATTGCACAACTTCTGTAGATGCCAGATGCTAAATAAATAAACTTGTAAGATGCTATCAATGTAGCTTTATAGTAGTCTGCTCTATTGGGAAGCCTGTGAAGTAATTCTTGGGAGAATTAATAATTCTTGGTGAATTCTCACCCCTCCATATAAACAAAACACTTTGCCCGTGATAGCTTGCATGACAGGAATACAGTTGTGTTGCTGCTGGGCAGTGTTTGTGTTTAGAGGAAAAGGATATTGCTCCAAATGTAAACAGTTACTTCTTAATTGTAAACACTGATCCGATGGAAGGCTTAGCTCAACCCTGTTGAGATGCTTTGGTCCTCCTGATAGAGCGATTGCTTTCCCACTAATCAATCAAAATAGAGCTGGAAGGGACCTTGGAGGTCTTCTAGTCCAACCCCTTGCACAAGCAGGAGACCCTCAACCATTTCAGACAAATAGTTGTCCAGTCTCTTCTTAAAAACCTCCAGCGTTAAAACGCCCTCAACTTCTCGTCCTCACAGTGAGGAAGTTTTTCCTTAATTCCAGGTTGCTTCTCTCCTTGATGAGTTGCCACCCGTTGCTTCTTGTCCTGCCTTCAAGGGCTTTGGAGAAGACCTTGATTCCCTCTTCTTTGGGGCACCCCCTGAGATACTGGAAGGCTGCTATCATGTCCCCCCTGGTCCTTCTTTTCTCTAGACTAGTTGTACCCAATTCCTGCAACCGTTCTTCATAGGTTTTAAGTCTCCGGGCCTTGAAATAATCTGAGTTGCTCTTCTCTGCACTTTTCCAAAGTCTCAACATCTTTTTTGCATTGGGGTGCTCTACTTTTATTTATTTATTTATTTATTTATTTAACAAGTGGATGATGATGATGATGATATTATCCATTCAGTTTTGTCTGATACTTGGCAATTCTCTGGGCCAGGGGGTCTCTCTGCCTCTTCCAACCTTGCGCTGCTTCTTTGGTACCTTGCTCATTAGTAGCAACTGTGACGGGGATCTCAGAGTCCTAGTAGACAATCCTTTAAACAGGAGCCAGCCGTGTGCTGCAGCTGCCAAAAAGGCCAACTCAGTGCTGGGCTGCATTAACAGAGGGATAGAATCAAGATCACGTGAAGTATTAATACCACTTTACAAGGCCTTGGTAAGGCCACACTTGGAATACGGCATTCAGTTGGTCACCACGATGTAAAAAAGATGCTAAGACTCTAGAAAGAGTGCAGAGAAGAGCAACAAAGATGATCAGGGGACTGGAGGCTAAAACACACGAGGAATGGCAGCTGGAATTGGTAATGTCTAGTTGAATGAAGAGAAGGACAAGGGGGGACAGGATAGCAGTCTTCCAGTATCTCAGGGGCTGCCCCAAAGAAGAGGGAGTCAAGCTATTCTCCAAAGCCCCAGAAGGCAGAACAAGAAGCAACAGATGGAAACTCATCAAGGAGAGAAGCAACCTGGAACTAAGGAGAAACTTCCTGACAGTGACAACAATTAACCAGTGGAACCATCTGCCTCCAGAAGCGGTGAATGCTCCAACACTGGAGGTTTTTAAGAAGAGACTGGACAGCCCTTTATCCTAAATGGTATAGGGTTTCCTGCCTGAGCAGGGGGTTGGACTAGATGACCTCCAAGTTCCCTTCCAACTTTCTTCTTCTTCTTCTTCTTCTTCTTCTTCTTCTTCTTCTTCTTCTTCTTCTTCTTCTTCTTCTTCTTCTTCTTCTTCTTCTTCTCCTCCTCCTCCTCCTCCTCCTCCTCCTCCTCCCCTCCTCCTCCTCCTCCTCCTCCTCATTATTATTATTATTATTATTATTATTATTATTATTATTATTCATATAGCAGCCCAACTCACATGCAGCAACTCCGTCTCTGACAGGTTCCTGGGTGAAGCCCACGTGGCCCTCCGGGATGTCTTGGCCTCCCCCAATCTGGCTGCCAGCTTCAACGCTCCTTTGCTGGATGCCCAGAGGCAAAACACGGGGGTAAGTCCACTTTGGGGGCGAAGGGGGGGGGCCCTCCTGGCCCGCGGTGGGAAGGAAAAGCACCCTTTGCTGATGGTGGAGCGAGCTGCAGAATCCTGGGAGTTGAACGTCCACCCGTCTTCAAGGGGGAGGAACAGTGCTCCGGAGTGAAGAGGCTGGGGGCAGCGTGCCAAACTGGGCCTGGGTCTCCCCGGAGTTATGGGGGATGCAGTTGGGCCAGGTGAGAAAGTGGGTGGTGGAAGAAAACCTGAATGCAGCATTTCTCCATCTTGGCTGCTTGAAGATGGGTGGACTTCAAGTCCCAGAATTCCCCAGCCAGAAAGATTGGCGTGCTTCTCAACCTTGGCGGCTTGAAGATGGGTGGACTTCATCTCCCAGAATTCTGGCTTTGCTGGCTGGGGAATTCTGGGAGTTGAAGTCCACCCATCTTCAAGTGGCCAAGGTCGAGGAATGCTGTTCTAGAGAGCATCTAGAAGGGCCCTGAGCAAGGATTGATTTTAATTCATATTCACTGCCTGGGTCCAAGATTCGTGGAAGGACCTCTTATACTATGTTACACCCCATAATTGTGACCGCTCCTAGGTCACTCCCTGTTCCATTTTAAGGGCGGATGTAGACCCCCTCCGTCTCCTCCCTGGCCACTGTTTTCATGAGGAATGGGGATTGCGTATGATTTTTGCTTTCAACTTAAGATCAGATATGGGGTGTGGCGGTTAACTCGTTAACTAACCTGAAAGGGTGGGAAGTTGTGATTACAACGGCTTTCCTATCTGTGCGGTGCCGGGCCTAAATAATAAGAACCCTCACCAGATGGGAGTCGTGTGGGGGGAATTCAGGCAGAGGATCCCTTTAATGCAGCCGCATCGGCCTGAATAAAGAAGCAGCTGCTTTAAAGAGGCCTTGCCTAATCAGGTTGTCCAAGCATCTGCAGCTAAGCCAGCTTTGGAGGCAGCATCCTTTTGGTTGACGTTCTTCATCCAATTTTGCAGGGGTGTCTGATTCTCCAAGTCTCCTACACGCCACCGCCGGGGGCAGCTCCTTTCATCCCTCCTCCAGCCCCCCCGGAGCCAAATCCGACTCTTCCTGAGCTGGACACGGTGACAGGTAAGGAGGTGAACCAACTCTGTCCCAGGGCAGACCTTGCCAAATAGAGTACAGAAGGGACCTTGGAGGTCTTCTAGTCCAACCCTCTGCTCCGGCAGGAAACCTTATACCATTCCAGACAAATGGCTGTCCAGTCTCTTCTTAAAAACGTCCAGTGTTGGAGCATCCACAATTTCTGGTGGCAAGTTGTTCCACTGGTTAATTGTTCTCACTGTCAGGAAATTGTTCCTTAGTTCCAGGTTGCTTCTCTCCTTGATCAGTTTCCACCCGTTGCTTCTTGTCCTGCCTTCAGGGGTTCTGGAGAATAGGTTGACCTCCCTCATCTTTATGGCAGTCCCTCCCAAGAAGAAACTGGACAGCCATTCGTCTGAAATGGTATAGGGTTTCCTGCCTGAGCAGGGGGTCAGACTAGATGACCTCCAAGGTCCCTTCCTTCTTCTTCTTCTTCTTCTTCTTCTTCTTCTTCTTCTTCTTCTTCTTCTTCTTCTTCTTCTTCTTCCTCTTCCTCTTCCTCTTATTATTACTATTACTATTATTATTATTATTATTATTATTTGTTGGAAGACTGCTACCATGTCACCCCTAGTCCTTCTTTTCTCTAGACTAGCCCTATCCAATTCCAGCAACCGTTCCTTGTATGTTTTAGCCTCCAGTCCCCCCTGATCATCTTTGTTGCTCTTCTCTGCACTCTTTCTAGAGCTTCAACATCTTTTTTTTATATCGTGGTGACCAGAATAAAGCATTTTTTTGCCTTTTGATTCTGAATGTTCTTCCTTGCTTTATGCTTTGCAATCTGTCCCACCCCGAAGGCCGGACCAGGAGCGAAGCAACGGACCTGGGAAGGGATCATCGGTGGCCGTTCCATGGACAAGTTGACGGAGGGATTTTTTTTTGTGTTTTGCCTCTGCTTTCCTCTGAGCTAGCTGGCCATGCCCAGTGGTGTCCCTGGCCTTGCTTATCTTTTGGAGGTCTGAACTGGGCAAACAAGCTGGATAGCTGAATCAAAGTCCGAAGGGAATTCACTAAGGTTCCATCATGGCTAACATCCAGTGATGGATCTGTTTTCATTAATCAGAATACCAGAATATCAGAACAATAGAATGATAGAATATCAGAATATCAGAATGCCAGAATATCAGAATAACAGAATAATAGAATATCAGAATATCAGAACAATAGAATAATAGAATACCAGAATAATAGAATGATAGAATAATAGAATAGCAGAATGCCAGAATATCAGAATACCAGAATATCAGAATTAGAATAGAATATCAGAATAATAGAATACCAGAATATCAGAATAATAGAATATCAGAACAATAGAATATCAAAATATCAGAATAATAGAATATCAAAATATCAGAATAATAGAATATCAGAATACCAGAATATCAGAATAATAAAATGCCAGAATAATAGAATAAGAGAATACCAGAGTATTAGAATATTAGAATAATGGAATAACAGAATAATAGAATACCAAAATATCAGACTATCAGAATGACAGAATAACAGAACCGACAGAATGACGGAGTCGGAAGGGACCTTGGAGAACTTCTCATCTTTCCTGCTCAGGGAGATCCGATATCCTAAAATCAAACCCTAAATCCGTTTGATATGAAATATTTCTTTTTCCCATCTGAATTGTTTTTCCGGCCTTTTTTAGTCCCGGAAGTTTGTCACAATCTTCCTGGCCCTTCTTAGAGATTTAATCCCACGGGAAGTAACGTGGTCTCCTTTCGCGAGGCTGGGCTTCGAGGGCGAACTGTCCTGAGGAGTCGGATGGGCAAACTCAACGCCCTGAGCCTCTTTCTCCTGCAGACACAGGGGGAGAAGAAGAGAGTGAAGACCAGCTGGGCGTCGAAGAGGAAGCCGAGCCCTCCGCGAGACCCTCGGCTCCTGACCAGCCTCCCTTGCCCAAAAGGCCCCCCTCCCATGTTCTTCCTGCGAGTAAGAGAAGGAAGAGCACTTCCCGGAAGCTGCTCTCCAACAAGCCCCAGGATTTCCAGGTGAGCAACCTCAAGCCCACCTTTGGACACCCTTCAGGCAGGTCTTGGGAGGTCCTGACCTTCATCCAGCTGTTGGGGGGTTCTGCCCTTCATCTAAAGAGGGTTACAGGAGGCAAACGGGCTTCAAGCGATGAGCCTCTCGCTGCTGGTGGAGACCATCTGCCCCTGCTTGGAGCTCCAGTGGTCCAGCGTGGCTGGAAGCCCTGAACACATTGCTAGAGACTTTGTGTCGGAGGGTGAAAAGGACAGGCACCCATCCAGATGTGCAACCAGTGTGTTCGTCTGCCAACTAGGGGACGGTCTAGGTTCCGTTCTTGGTGGTTCTTTGATCCAGACCATCAGGGAGAAAACAAGGCTCTCATGGAGGAACTATCAAGAAGGATGCTACAGCTGGACCAACACTGGCAGGGCAAATTACTGTATATAAACAATGAGAAAACTCCCTCCCCAGCACTGATGATGTTACTTAGTTGGGTTATGAAATGTCTGCAAGAAAACCACCAAGCTGAGAGAGCACGAAGGACCCCACAGTCTGTCTGTCCTTCCTTCCTTCCTCCCTCCCTTCCTCCCTCCCTTCCTTTCTTCCTTCCTCTTCCTCCTCCTCCTCCCTTCTAGCACTGATGATGTTACCTAGTTGGGTCATAAAACATCTGCAAGAAAACCACCAAGCTCAGAGAGCACCAAGGACCCCAAAGTCTGTCTTTCCTTCCTTCCTTCCTTCCTTCCTTCCTTCCTTCCTTCCTTCCTTCCTTCCTTCCTTCCTTCCTCTTCCTCCTCCTCCTCCTCCTCCTCCTCCTCCTCCTCCTCCTTCTCCCTACTAGCACTGATGATGTTACCTAGTTGGGTCATGAAACATCTGCAAGAAAACCACCAAGTTGAGGGCACGAAGGATCCCACAGTCTCCTCCTCCTCCTCCTCCTCCTCCTCCTCCTCCTCCTCCTCCTCCTCCTCCTCCTCCTCCTCCTCCTCCTCCTCCTCCCCCTCCCCACACACACCACTCCCTTCTAGCACGGATGATGTTCCCTAGTTGGGTAATGAAATGTCTGCAACCAGTTCAACCCTGAGCTACAGATCTTTTCGACTGTTGGATCCGATAAATGCGATAAATACTGGAGATTTTTGGTTAGAGAAAGAGGCAGACATCCAACTTGGAGCCCAGGCTCAGAATGACGGGAACTCCAAGGCGTTCGGTTCCACGCTTGGTGGCTCTTCTAAGCCTTTGGACCTTCTCCGTCCTTCCTTCCCTTTCTACTTTGAGGTGGGGCTGGGGCTGGCAGGTAGAGTCTGTGGGCTCCAATTGTCTGCTCAGGAGACCTTGATGTCCTCTTCTCTTCCTTCTCCTGCCCTTCACCTCTCCAGATCCGGGTCCGCGTCATCGAAGGAAGGCAGCTCTCTGGGGTCAACCTCAAGTCTGTGGTGAAGGTCACGGCCGTGGGGCAGACCAAGAGAACCAGGATCCGGAAAGGAAACGGCCCCTTTTTTGATGAGGTGAAGAAAGAGGGGGGCTTATTTCACTCTCCACGCGATGGAGATTGGAGAGTTGAGAAGCTGACGTGAAGTAACCCCAGAAAAAAAGTCCCGTGGTCTCCTCATCCTTTGGGTTAGGACAGGGGTCTTCCAACTCGTCCCTTTGATGAGTTGTGGACTTCAGCTCCCAGAATTCCTCAGCCAGGCACGTGTGCCTGGCTGAGGAATTCTGGGAGTTGAAGTCCACAAGTCATCAAAGGGCCGAGTTGGAAGACCCCTGATATAGACTTTAAGAGGAGTGGACTCCAATTCCCAGAATTCCTCAGCCAGTGTGCCTGGCTGAGGAATTCTGGGAGTTGAAGTCCACACGTCATCAAAGGGCCAAGTTGGAAGACCCCTGGTCTACTAGGACTCCCTCTCACAGTTACTGCTATTGAGGCAGGTGTCACCTAATCGGCACCTGCGCCTTTGGTTTTTCTTGACTAAGTGTAAAACCTTAGTTTTCTCTCCATTGAATTTCATTTTAATAATAATAATAAATAGAAATAGAAAGACTGTGGCAAAAGCAAGCAAGGGTAGTACCAATAGTCATAGGCGCCTTGGGTGCAATCCCAAAACAACTGGAGCACCACTTGAACACCATTGGCATTGACAAATTCGCTATTAGTCAATTGCAAAAGGCGACCTTACTAGGAACTGCTTCCATCCTGCGATGATACCTGTAATACCATCAAACATCCACATCTGCCTATCCCAGATCCTGGGTAAGGACTCGATAGGTAGACAAAATGCCAAATCCAGTCTGAACATCTGGCTGACTGTGCGATGATCCATAATAATAAAGTTGGAAGGCACCTTGGAGGTCATCTAGTCCAACCCCCTACTCAGGCAGGAAACCTATACTATTTCAGACAACTGGCTGTCCAATCTCTTCTTAAACACTTCCAGCATTGGAGCATTCACCGCTTCTGGAGGCAGGCGGTTCCACTGGTTAATTGTTCTCACTGTCAGGAAGTTTCTCCTTAGAGTTAGAACAATTAACCAGTGGAACCACCTGCCTCCAGAAGCGGTGAATTTAGTTAGAACAGGGCCATAGGTTCAGCCACGGGGCGTCACCTGGATGCAACCAGGGTGCCTGAATGGGTTGGCTGCCTCCCTGGAGGAGTTCCCTCTGTAAACCCTGGTTGTGAGGATTGCTCCAAGTCATCCGGTGGCTTTTTAAAACGTGGGTGACTTTGGGGGAGGGGCTGAGGACCCCTTTTCCTGTGGTTCTTCCTGTGCGGTGGGCTCCCCGGTAGAAATGCAGTTGGGGTGCAGCTGAGCCTCACTCCTCCGTCTGTCTCCCGCAGACCTTTTTCTTCAACGTCTTTGAATCCCCCGTGGAGCTTTTCGATCAGCCCATATTCATCATGGTAAGTGATGGGGGGGGGTCCGCCCCTTGGCTTACACTGAGAACGTCCCCTGGGACGTGTTCCCACGAGATGCACGGATCCCATGGGGCCGACACAATGTGAGGCCTTTGCAACTTTCATTCGTTGGGGGAGGCGTGTTCCACATCTGTGAGAATTCACGTTTTTCCCCCCTGTTTCGTTTGCCGTCGATTTATTTGCATCCCACTTTATTTTTATAAAAGACGGTGGCCAATAGAGCCAACACACTTTCTTCCTCCTATTTCCTCACAATAGCAACCTTGTGAGTCGGTTGGGCTGAGACAGCTGGCTTCCGTGCCTAAGGCAGAACTAGAACTCACCGTCTCCAGGTGAATGGCCAAAAGTCACCCAGTGGCTTTCCTGCCTAAGGCGGGACTAGAACTCACCGTCTCCTGGTGATTGGCCCAAAGTCACCCAGTCGGTTTTCATTCCTAAGGCGGGACTAGAACTCACCGTCTCCTGGTGATTGGCCCAAAGTCACCCAGTCGGTTTTCATTCCTAAGGCAGGACTAGAACTCACCGTCTCCTGGTGATTGGCCCAAAGTCACCCAGTCGGTTTTCATTCCTAAGGCGGGACTAGAACTCACCGTCTCCTGGTCATTGGCCCAAAGTCACCCAGTCGGTTTTCATTCCTAAGGCGGGACTAGAACTCACCATCTCCTGGTGATTGGCCCAAAGTCACCCAGACAGCTTTCGTGCCTAAGGCAGAACTATAACTCCCTGTTTCCTAGTGATTGACCCAAAGTCGCCCAGCCATCTTTCGTTGCTAGGGTGGGGCTAGAAGTCACCGTCTCCCACTTTCTATCCTAGTACTTTTTGCATAAGGGCCAGCCAGCTCCCTTTGGGTGTTGCCAAATCCCCTCCCATCATGGCTTAGGACCAGGTTACTTACAGGGCCGCATACTGCCGCATAGTCCCCAGAGACCGGTGAGGTCCCACAGATTGGGCCTCCTTCAGGTCCCGTCGGCCAGACAATGTCGGCTGGCGGGCCCTTGGGGAAGGGCCTTTTCTGTGGTGGCTCCGACCTGGTGGAATCAACTCCCCCCCCCGAGATTCGAACTACTCCCACCTTGCCGGCCTTCAAGAAAGCCATTAAAACTCTCCTGTTCCGGCAGGCCTGGGGTTGACGTCCCCGGGGTGGGGGGGGGGCCGGGACACGATGGGGACATGTTGTATGAATGCACTCATTTTTAATTGCTATATTTATTGTTTTAATTTTGTACGCCGCCCTGAGTCCCTAGGGATTGGGCGGCATATAAATTGTACAAATAAATAAATTATTAATACATAAATCTTGCAAGGTCACAGGCGCAGACACGGAGGGCTGGGGTCTCGGTCCAAACACTGTCTCCTGGGGACAGACCCTCGAGAGGCAGAAGACTCAGCTGGCATCTTAGGCCACGTTGTTTCAGCGGAAGCTCGGGGTCTTTTTTTTAATGTGTGTGTGTGTCCTTTCCAGGTTGTTGACTCGCGTTCTCTCCGGACGGATTCTGTCATTGGAGAATTCCGAGTAAGTCACATCCTTCCTGATCAGCCCTTTTTTTTTTCTCACGGTCTCTCTTTCCTGGTGGGTGTGCTGTGTGCCCCACTGTCACAGGGAAAAGCAAGGAATCGCCCACCCCCCTCTCATCTGCAGAAACGTGGCAGAATAACACAGTTGGAAGGGACCCCCAGAGGTCATCTAGTCCAACCCCCTGCTCAGGCAAGAAGAACTATAACATTTCGGAAAAAGGGCTGTCCGGTCTCTTCTTCAAAACTTCCAGTGTTGGAGCGTTGACAAGGGGGGGGCGATTGCGTGTCCTGGGTGGGTGGTGAGGATGGGGGAGGTCTTCTGGGGAGCCAGTCTGAGGGTCCTTGTGCTTCTGTCTTTCAGGTGGACGTAGGGGCAATTTATGCTGAACCCAGTGAGTGGAAATTGAATAATAATAATAATAATAATAATAATAATAATAATAATAATAATAATAATAATGGGTAAGGACTCGATAGGTAGACAAAATGCTAAATCCAGTCTGAACGTCTGGCTGACTGTGCGATGATCCATAATAATAATAATAGTGGGGAAGCTAGATTTGCTTAATGACCGTCTGACTAACTTAAGAGCCGCAGGGATTCGCTTAAGAACCGGGGCAAGAAAGGCCATAAAACGGGGCAAAGCTCATTTAGCCAACGTCTCATTTAGCAACAGAGACGTTGGCTTCCATTGTGGTTGTCAGTCGGGGAGTAGCTGAAGAACGTCTGGGTTGGGTGCTCGTTGCCGGCAGCTCTGCCTTTCCCGAATCTTTGGAGCCTAAAACGTATTTGGGGGATGTGTGTGTGTGTGTGTGTGTGTGTTGTGTGTGTGTGTGTGTGTGTGTGTGTGTGTGTGTGTGTGGCATTGTGGTGGCTCAGGGGTTAAGATGCTGAGGTTGTCAACTGGAAAACGGGCAGCCCGCGTTTGAGACCCAGCGCCTTGGGATGGGATGAGCTTGCAGGGGTTCTCAACCTTGGCCACTTTAAGACTTGTGGACTTCAACTCCCAGAATTCCTCAGCCAGCAAAGCTGGCTGAGGAATTCTGGGAGTTGAAGTCCACAAGTCTTAAAGTGGCCAAGGTTGAGAACCCCTGGATGAATAAGTACCCTTCAGCGGGAGGGCTCTGTGGTCACATGACATCACGCTGGTCATGTGACCTCGGGAATGTCACTTGCCCTGAAAGGAGCAGCGCCCCCTAGAGTCAGCTCCGGCTAGTGGAATGAAATCCCCAGGGCCGATGCCCTCATTTGACCCGGTCGGCCTCCGTCGGGTCAGGCGGGGGTGTCCGTGTTGTGGGGTCTGATCAGTTGTGGGGTGTCGGTGTGACTAAGGTGTCCTCCTCCTCCTCCTCCCCCAGGGCATTGCTTCCTCCGGAAATGGCTGCTGCTCTCCGACCCGGAGGATTTCTCCGTCGGGGCCCGAGGCTACCTGAAAGTCAGCTTGTATGTCCTGGGTCCTGGGGATGAGGCCCCCGTGAGTACTGGCGCCAGAGGCGGTCAGAGTTGCAAAAGGGGGGGATCCCCGCCCCCAAAAAGATGCCTCTTGTGCGGATCGTCCGTCAGTCTGTCAGGCGCATGTTTCTAGCCCTTGATGATGTCACCTGGTTGGGTCATGAAAGGTCTGCAAGGAAACAAGCCAGCTCAGAGAGCACCAGGGACCCCATAGTCCTCCTCCTCCTCTCCCCCCTCCCCTTCCTCCTCCTCCCCACCCACTCCTTTCCAGCACTGATGATGTTCCCTAGTTGGGTCATGAAATGTCTGCAAGGAAACCACCCAGCTCAGAGAGCACCCAGGACCCCACAGTCCTCCTGCCCCTCCTCTTCCCCCTTCCTTCCTCTTCCTCCCCTCTTCTTCCTCCTCCTCCCCTCCCCCTCTTCATCCTCTCCCTCCTACTCCTTCTTTCCCTTCCTCCTCCTTCTCATCCTCCCTTCCCTCTCCCTTGCTCCTCTTCTTCCTCCTCCTCTTCCTCCCCCTCCCCCTCCTCCTCCCCTGTTCCTCCTCTCCCTCCTGTTCCTTCTCTCCCTCCCTTCCCTCTCCCTTCCTCCTTCCTCCTCTTCTTCCTTCTGCTCTTCCTCCTCCTCCTCCCCTCCTCTTCCTCCCCCTCTTCCTCCCCCTTCCCCTCCCCTTTCCTCCTTCTCCTTTCCCTCTCCCTTCCTCCTCCTCCTCCTCCTCTTCCTCCTCCCCCTCCTGCTCCTTCTCTCCCTTCCTTCTTCTCCTCATACTCCCTTCCGTCTCCCTTCCTCCTCCTCCTCTTCTTGGGGTAATTACCAGGGCTGGGAGGATGGGAAACAAGCAGACAGGAAGGCCAGAGAGGGAGGCAGGAGGGTCCCAGGTGTGTCTGAGAAGATGGAAAGGCCCACCTGGAGCGAGGGGGAGGGGGAGGGGGAGGGAGGGGGTCCTCCAGGTACCCCAGTCCCAAGGCCTAAAAGGCAGGCAGGCAGGAGCTTCACCCGCCCCCCCCCCCCCGGCCCTCTCCACAGGTGGAGAAGAAGGAAGCTGCGGAGGAGAAAGAAGACATTGAGGGCAACATCCTGAGGCTGCCCGGGGTGGCCCTGAGGGGCGCCCACTTCTCCCTCAAGCTCTACCGAGCAGAAGACCTGCCCCAGAGTGAGTGGGGGGGGGCGTGGGGGGTGGGTGGGGGGGAGGAGGGCACGGAGGACGATGTGGGTAGGTGGAGGGAGGAGACGGTTCATGGGGTGCAGTAACGGAAGCAAAGTGCCGAAGGCCCTTTCTCCCGGCGGTGGAGGATGGGACATCTTATTCAGCAGCCTGGAAGGCGTCCGGTTCTGATGGCGGCCGGGTCCCTTCTGTAAGAACAAGCACAAACGGTTTGGGCCCAAACGGAATGTGACTCTCGATCCCGGTGACCGACCCGGATTGGGTCGGACCGTTTTCTTTAACAAGATTTATTGGCGGGAGAGGCTGAAGGGAGAGGCTCTCCAGCAGAGAAGCGAAGTTTCCGGTTAGAGGCCCTGGGTCTCAGAGACCTCCGGAGCCTCCTTCCCCTAGCCTCCAGGTGCCCCTGGGGGGGGGGGGGTAAGGGGTTGTCCTCACTGAGGACGGGCAGCTTTGCAGCCACTTCTTTACACAATAGATGCTCAACTCTTTATTTGTCTGAGAACTGTTAGGAAGCTCCTCCGGTTGGCTCTGACTAAAGTTGACTGGACAGATGCCTCTGATCTGTCCAGATTGTTTTTCTCACTTCTAACTTACTAGTCCTTCCTTCCTTCCTTCCTTCCTTCCTTCCTTCCTTCCTTCCTTCCTTCCTTCCTTCCTTCCTTCCTTCCTTCCTTCCTTCCTCCCTCTCCTTCCTTCCTTGTTCCCTCCCTCCCTCTCTCCCTCCCTTCCTCCCTCCTTCTTCCTTCCTTCCTTCTTTCCTCCCTCCCTCCCTCTCCTTCCTTACTTGCTCTCTTCCTCCCTCCCTCCCTTCCTTCCTCCCTCCTTCTTCCTTCCATCCTTCCTCCCTCCCCCCTCTCTCCCTCCCTCCTTCCTTCCTCCCTTCCTCCTTCCTTCCTTCCTTCCTTCCTCCCTCACTTACTTCCCCCTTCCTTCCTCCCTCCTTCCTTCCTTCCTTCCTTGCTCTCTTCTTCCATCCCTCTATCCCTTCCTTCCTCCCTCCTTCTTCCTTCCTTCCTTGCTTCCTTCCTTCCTCCCTCACTTACTTCCCCCTTCCTTCCTCCCTCCTTCCTTCCTTCCTTCCTTCCTTGCTCTCTTCTTCCATCCCTCCATCCCTTCCTTCCTCCCTCCTTCCTTCCTTCCTTCCTTGCTCTCTTCTTCCATCCCTCCATCCCTTCCTTCCTCCCTCCTTCCTTCCTTCCTTCCTTGCTCTCTTCTTCCATCCCTCCATCCCTTCCTTCCTCCCTCCTTCCTTCCTTCCTTCCTTCCTTGCTCTCTTCTTCCATCCCTCCATCCCTTCCTTCCTCCCTCCTTCTTCCTTCCTTCCTTGCTTCCTTCCTTCCTCCCTCACTTACTTCCCCCTTCCTTCCTCCCTCCTTCCTTCCTTCCTTCCTTCCTTCCTTTCTTGGGAAGCTGACCCTCACCTCCCCTGGCCCCCTCCCCAGTCCTTGCTGCCAGGTCCCTCCCAACCTTGTGATTTTTATGGTTCCAGTGGATGATGCCGTGATGGACAGCGTCAAGCAGATCTTCGGCTTTGACAGCAACAAGAAGAACCTGGTGGATCCCTTTGTGGAGGTGACCTTTGCAGGGAAAACGGTAGGTCCTCTGTGTGTGTTGTGATTGAACAGCCTCCCCCTCCCCCCCCAGTCTCACCAATGGCAGCAGCCAAAAAAGTGAACACAATCCCTGCTGGTAGACACAGAGACATACAATCCAAATCACGCAAAGTATTAGTGCCGCTTAGTAAAGCCAGAGTAAGACCCCATCTGGAACACGGCATCCCGTTTTGGTCACCGTGTTACAAAAAAGAGGTTGAGACTTTGGGAAAAGTGCAGAGAAGAGCGAGTAAGACGATTAAGGTCCTGGGATCCCCTTTTGTGACCGTCTGACAAGCCGGTCTCACTTAACAACCATGTTACTAAGCGAACAACTGCAGCGATTTGCTTAAGAACCGTGGCAAGGCAGGTCATAAAATGGGGCAAAGCGCACGTAACACCGTCTCGCTTAGCTATAGAAATGTCGTACACCGAGGACTCCCCGCCGTGTTTTTCCCCTGTGGACCCCCCCTGCCGGAGGTGGGGAGGGGGAGCTGGGGAGGGGGAGGGGCCCCCGAGGAGAGGGGGCTCTGCTCAGGGCCTCTTGCCTTCCTCCGAGCAGCTCTGCAGCAAGATTGTGGAGAAGAACGCCAATCCGCAGTGGAACCAGACCATCACGCTGCCCGCCATGGTGAGCGACCGGACCCCCTGCCCTTTGGGCGTGGCCCCCTCCTCGAAGCCCCTCTCTGACTCCCCCCCTCCTTGTGCCCTCCCCTGCAGTTCCCCTCCATGTGTGAGAAGATGAGGATCCGCGTCATGGACTGGTGAGTAAGGAGCCAGGATTCGGCGAACGCCCGGATCGTCCTGGGTCCGTCGTGTCTAACTCGACCCCCCTGTTTGCAAGTTTGGGGATGGGGAAGAGGGGCCAGGTGGGCTTTCTTTGAGCTGAGGGGTGCAGTTCAGTCCTGCTCCGTTTCTTAAACCTCTGAAAACCCTGGGGACCCTGCCCAGTGGGAGTAAGCCCCCCTCCCTTCTAGCCCCGAGGAGGTTACCTAGTGTCTACAAGAAAACATACAAGCTCAGAGAGCACCAAGGACCCCACAGTCCTCCTCCCCCTCCCCTTCCCCTCCCCTCCCCCTTCCCCTTCTCCTCCCCTTCCCCCTCCTCCTCCTCTTCTAGCACTGATAATGTTACCTAGTTGGATAATGAAACATCTGCAAGGAAACCACCCAGCTCAGAGAGCACTAAGGGCCCTACAGTCTTTTTCATCCACCTCCACCTCCTTCTCCTCCTCCTCCTCCTCCTCCTCCTCCTCCCCCTCCCCTTCCCCTTCCCCCTCCTCTAGCACTGATAATGTTACCTAGTTGGATAATGAAACATCTGCAAGGACCCAGCTCAGAGAGCACCAGGGACCCCATAGTCCTCCTCCTCCTCCTCCTCCTCTTCCTCCCCCCCTCCTCCTCCTTCTCTCCACAAACCCCAGTCCCTTCCTTCTAGCACTGAGGATGTTACCTAGTTGGGTAATGAAACATCTGCAAGAAAACATCGAAGCTGAGAGAGTGCCAAGGAGCCCACGGTGGCATTACTACTTCGTGCAGTATTTGAAAACCATGGTTTGTTGAACAAGCTTGAATGCTTCCTCCAAACCCACCACAGAGCCCCTCTTTCCAGAGGCAGGCTATCTGTCCCCCAAAGAGCAAGTTGGGGGGGGTCCTTTTTTGTACACCAGCAAGTGTACCCATCTCAGCTGAAAAAAACTGAATGAACACTAGATGGCAGCAGTGGGATGGAGAACGTCTCCTCCCTGGAATTTTGCAGCGGTTTCAGATTTTCCGAGCTGCCGATTGTGTTAAAAACTTTGACCCTAGTGGAAAAATATTATTTCTAGCGGGTCACTGGATCGAATGCCTTTCAGTCAACACCAGCATTTTGTATCGCAGGGACCGCGTCACCCACAACGACATCATTGGCACCAGCTACCTCTGCATGTCCAAAATCTCCGCTCCCGGAGGAGAACTGGAAGGTGAGCAGGTTGAGAGGTCCCGATCCCTGGGCTGACTTGGACTTACCTGGCAGGGTGGCAGGTGGGTCTTCTGTTGCCTGAGTGAGCCAACCTCAGGGTCCCCGGAGGTCAGAGGGCGTGGCTGATGGGCTCTCTAGTCCACTTCAGGGCTGGTGAGCCAGGCATGAAGACTACAGCAGGACCAGGGCAAGACTCTTCCTGCACTGTTCACGGCATTGACTAACCAGTGGGACGGCTGGCCACCAGAAATCGTGGGCGCTCCATCACTGGAGGTTTTTAAGAAGAGACTGGACCAGTGATGGCGAACCTTTTAGAGACTGAGTGCCCAAACTGCAACCCAAAACCCACTTATGTATCGTCGGGTGCCGGGTGGGCGTAGGCCATTTGGTGGCTGTGGCCATTTGGGTGGCTGTGGCCAATTGGGTGGGCGTGGCTGCGGTGGTCACGGCAACTGGGTGGGACTAAAAAGTTCAATCAATCAATTCCAACCTTGCAAGATCTTTTTTTTTTCCTGCGAGAAGTTGAAATTGATTGATTCATTGAACCTTTTTTTTTTTTTTGCACACGACCGCCGAGGCCTAAAGCGAAAAGGTTTGATAGAACCCAGCTAAAGGCCTAGGACTGGGGCAACGGCATGCATGCCCACATAAAGGGCTCTGCATGCCACCTGTGGCACCCGTGCCATAGGTTTGCCACCACGGGGCTAGACAGTTACCTGTCTGAGATGGTATATAGGTTCTCCTGCTCGAGCGAGGGGCTGGACTAGAAGACCTCCAAGGTCCCTTCCAGCTTCTATTCTATTCTCATTATTCTATTCTATTCTATTCTTTCCTTATTTCTATTCTATTCTATTCTATTCTATTCTATTCTATTCTATTCTATTCTATTCTATTCTATTCTATTCTTTCCTTATTTCTATTCTATTCTATTCTCATTATTTTATCTATTCTATTCTATTCTATTCTATTCTATTCTATTCTATTCTATTCTATTCTATTCTATTCTTTCCTTATTTCTATTCTATTCTATTCTCATTATTTTATCTATTCTATTCTATTCTATTCTATTCTATTCTATTCTTTCCTTATTTCTATTCTATTCTATTCTATTCTATTCTATTCTATTCTATTCTATTCTATTCTATTCTATTCTATTCTATTATTTCCTTATTTCTATTCTATTCTATTCTATTCTCATTATTTTATCTATTCTATTCTATTCTATTCTATTCTATTCTATTCTATTCTATTCTATTCTATTCTATTCTATTCTATTCTATTCTAGCTTGCCTTCGGAAGTTTTTGGTGCTTCATCACTGGAGCCTTTAAAGAAGAGACTGGACTGGCACCTGTCAGAAATGGTGTAGGGTCTCCTGCTTGGACAGGGGGTTGGACTAGATGACCTACAAGGTCCCTTCCAACTATGTTATTCTAATTCAGAGTCGCGACCTCTACAATTTGGGTGCTGACTTTTGCTGGGCTAGGTCCTTCCCAAGGAGTAGGATGGAACGAGTGCAGAGAAGAGCAACCAAGATGATCAGGGGACTAGACACTAAAACATACGAAGAACGGTGGCAGGAATTCTGTATGTCTAGTCCAGGGGTAGGCCACCTTGGCTCTTTTGTGACTCGTGGACTTCAGCTCCCAGAATTCCTGAGCCAGCCATGCTGAGGAGAACGGGAGAGGTTTCCAAGCTGAGCCAGGCTGGCTGAGGAATTCTGGGAGTTGAAGTCCTTCAGTCATAAAAGAGCCAAGGTTGCCTATCCCTGGTCTAGTATAACAAAGAGGACTAGGGTGACATAGTAGCATCTTCCAATATTTGAGGGGCTGCCCCCAAAAAGAGGGGGGTCAACCTATTTTCCAAAGCCCCTGAAGGCAGGATAAGAACCAAATGGATGGAAACTTGATGTAGCAGACTTCAAGAAGAGACTGGACAGCCATCTGTCTGAAATGGTATAGGGTCTCCTGCTTGAGCAGGAGGATGGACTAGAAGACCTCCAAGGCCCCTTCCAGCTCTCTCATCCTTTATCCTGTAATTTTAAAAAACCACCTCTTCATTTTTACCCCTTATCTCTCTTGTCTCTCCCTTATCTCCTAGCTGCACCACCCAAAAGGACCTCACTTTTTCCCTCCCCCCCTCTTTCTTTGTGCTTCAGATGAGTTTCCGGCCGCTACGAAACTCTCCCAAGCGACAGACCGTATGTCCTTAGCATGACTCTCTCTTTCTCTCCCCCCCCCCAGTGTGTTTCTGAAACGAATTTAAAATCAAATTCCAGCCCTTGAATGCATGAATGCACGTGGCCTCCGTTGGGGAAGGCATGTGACTTGGGATGAAGATGGTCCAATTTGCTTTGATCTGTAATCCCGCTTTAAATCCTCAGGTGCTGTGATTGTGCACGTCTAGCTCTCTGAAAGATGTAGGGTTCATTTTTACGGAGGGGGCTGGGTGTCCTTTCCCCCTGCCATCTCTCCAGCTCAATGTTCTCAGCTTTGAAGATTGGGGGGGGACTTCAACTCCCAGAATCCCCCACTCCACCTTGCAATCTCTCTTGCTTACTCAGTGTTTCTCCACCTTGGCAAGTGGAAGGTGGGTGGACTTCAACTCCCAGAATTCCCCAGTCCACCTTGCAATCTCTCTTGCTTACTCAGTGTTTCTCCACCTTGGCAAGTGGAAGGTGGGTGGACTTCAACTCCCAGAATTCCCCAGTCCACCTTGCAATCTCTCTTGCTTACTCAGTGTTTCTCCACCTTGGCAAGTGGAAGGTGGGTGGACTTCAACTCCCAGAATCCCCCACTCCACCTTGCAATCTCTCTTGCTTACTTAGTGTTTCTCAACCTTGGCAAGTGGAAGGTGGGTGAACTTCAACTCTTTGCTGGCTGGGGAATTCTGGGAGTTGAAGTCCACCCACCTTCCACTTGCTAAGGTTGAGAAACACTTATGGAGCAGGATGGATCTTTGTGCAAATATAGCATGCCCAAACAGTTTCTAAATCTGGGCAGTTGACTGCAAACTGATTTGGTGTCAGAATCCAATCATATTTCATCTTTAATTATCAAATATAGAAACTCCCAATTCTGCCTTCTTTGGATTCTGCCATAAGAGGGAGAGAAGGGGGAGAACAAAGGGGCTTTATGGCCCTCACTTCCTTCAGTACACTTCAAGGAGCTGAATGCTGAATGTGTGTTTATTGTAACATCAAAGAGTTAGCACTAGAGGACCTTATCATAACAAAGCAGGGTATTTGCCTTTCAGGTAGTTATCTGAAGTCTCCATCCAGACGGAAGAAAGAAGAAAGGGGGTGGAATTGTGATACTTGAAACTATCACTGGAAGGGGGGTTGATTGGGTGGGACTACTGAAGGTATCTACAGAACATGAGAGTAGTCATTGAGTTTCCCCACTGGTAGCCTTCTGCAGCCCTGGAGGTGGACACCTTGCTTTGATTGCTAGAAATCCAGAAGGCTGCGATCATTGTGTAGATGTGACATCCTAACTGAGAAGAGACTGCGAGCACGTCTGTTTTCACCCTAGTTTAATGTCATGGCTTGAAAAAAAACCACAAGGATTTCTTCTCCGTTCTATAACTTTCAGCCCAAAAGATCCCCCCCCAAAAAATCTTGTTTCGGTGGAAGAATATTTGGGTAGACTCCAAAATGGATTATTTCAGGTAGACAATGGTTTCCATAGTTCCACCTTCATGGGTCTCTTCCCACAGTGGATGATGGTCTTGGCTTCCTGCCCACCTTTGGGCCATGTTACATCAACCTCTATGGCAGCCCCCGGGAGTTCACCGGATTTCCTGACCCTTATGAAGAACTCAACACTGGCAAGGTGAGACAACTCTTCGGGGCAGCTGGTCTGAAGCCCCCGAGAAGCAGTTGGCTTCCTCCAGCCGGCCATGTTGGAAGCAAGAGTTGGTTTGGGAAGGGGGACCTTCTCACAGGCTCATTCCTACATCCCAAGGGAGAAGGTGTGGCTTATCGTGGCAGACTGCTGGTGGAACTGGAGACCAGGCTGGTAGACCACGTTGAGCAGAAGTTGGGAGACATCCCTGCGGATGACATCCTGAGGGTGGAGGTAAAGCTTTGAAGCCATCTGTCTGTGGAGAGTCTTCGTCCTTCAGGTCAGGGTTGTCCCAAAGGTGCTTTTTCAACAGGCAGCTGGACTTTCTGGGTTTTCTCTGAAGACGTTTCGCTTCCCATCCAAGAAGCTTCTTCAGCTCTGACTGGAGGGTGGGGAACGGAAGGATTTATACTCCTTGCAGACAGCTGGTCATTTGCCTCCTTTGGGAGAGTCGTTAAGAAGCCATAGACGTCTTCATTTTTTCGCTGAAAGGGGGGCGTATCCTTAGAGAGACCTCAAGGGGACCATCTAGGGCAGGGGTCTTCAAACTTGACCACTTTAAGACATGTCTGTCTGTCTATCTTCTATCTATCTTCTATCTATCTGTCTGTCTGTCTTCCTGCCTGCCTGTCTTCTGTCTGTCTGTCTGTCTGTCTATATCTATCTGTCTGTCTGTGTCTGTCTGCCTGCCTGCCTTCTATCTATCTATCTATCTATCTATCTATCTATCTATCTATCTATCTATCTATCTATCTATCTATCTATCTATCTATCTATCTATCTATCTATCTGTTTGTCTGTGTGTCTGTCTATCTGTGTCTGTCTGTCTCTCTGTCTCTATCTATCTATCTATCTATCTATTTGTCTGTGTGTCTGTCTATCTGTGTCTGTCTGTCTCTCTGTCTCTATCTATCTATCTATCTATCTATCTATCTATCTATCTATCTATCTATCTATCTATCTATCTATTTGTCTGTGTGTCTGTCTATCTGTGTCTGTCTGTCTGTCTCTATCTATCTATCTATCTATCTATCTATCTATCTATCTATCTATCATCTTTCTGTCTGTCTGTGTCTGCCTGCCTTCTATCTATCTATCTATCTATCTATCTATCTATCTATCTATCTATCTATCTATCTATCTATCTATCTATCTATCTATCTATCTATCTATTTGTCTGTGTGTCTGTCTATCTGTGTCTGTCTGTCTACTTACCTACCACCCACTCACCCACCCACCTATCTATCTATCTATCTGTCTGTCTGTCTCTCTCTCTCTCTCTCTCTCTCTCTCTCTCTCTCTCTCTCTCCTCTGTCTTTTTCAGAAATACCTGCGTCGGCGGAAGTACAATCTTTTCGCTGCCTTCTACTCGGCCACCATGCTGCAAGGCGTGGGTGATGCTGTCCAGTTTGAGGTCAGCATCGGCAACTACGGAAACAAGTTTGACAACACCTGCCTGCCGCTGGCCTCTACCACCCAGTTCAGCCGGGCAGTCTTTGATGGTGAGGAAGGAGCTGGGCACCCTGGTCAAGTTGACCACTGAACGGAATTGCAGACCTTTGACCTTTTAACTCCTGGATGGCAGTTCTGGCTGACAGCGGCCTTTCCTTCTTAGTCTTCTCCGAGGAAGAGAAGATCTTAAAATCCTAAAACTGTGGATCTCTCCTGGCGCCGTTCACATTTGTGGAACTGTGGGGCTGGGAGGTGCCTGAAGCAACATCTAATAGTCCAATATTTGTCCACCTTGGCAACTTGAAGATGGGTGAGCCTATACACGTATGTAAAGTGCGTGGACTTTATGAGATAAAGTCCACACACTTTACATACATGTATAAATGAGATAAAATATTAAATTACGGTAAAGCCATGATAAAATCACCACAATATGGCTCTCTAGAGTCGCCATAGGATAAATGTTATATTTAATTTCCTGAGGTGAGATTCTTGGACTATTCTCGTTTGTAGACTGATGGTATAGGCCAGGGGTAGGCAACCTTGGCTCTTTTATGACTCGTGGACTTCAACTCCCAGAATTCCTGAGCCAGCATGGAGGAACTATGGCCTCTTCAAGACTGGTGGACTTCAACTCCCAGAATTCCTGAGCCAGCCACGCTGAGGAGAAAGGGATAGGTTTCCATGCTGAGCCATGCTGGCTCAGGAATTCTGGGAGTTGAAGTCCACGAGTCATAAAGGGGTAGGCAACCTTGGCTCTTTTATGACTGGTGGACTTCAACCCCCAGAATTCCTGAGCCAGCCTGGCTCAGCACGGAAACCTCTCCCTTTCCCCTCAGCATGGCTGGCTCAGGAATTCTGGGAGTTGAAGTCCACCAGTCATAAAAGAGCCAAGGTTGCCTACCTCTGGTGTAGATATTTAATAAATAAATACAAGTAAGTCCTCGCCTTACGACCACGAGTGAGCCCAGAATTTCTGTCGCTAAGTTTAAACATTCGTTAAATGAGTTCCCCCCCCCATTTTACGACCTTTCTTGTCACAATTCTGAAGGGAACCCCCTGCAGGTGTTAAGTCAGTCAATCTGCTGTTGCTTCTCAGAAGGTCACAAAAGGGAGGCCGCAACCGTCATAAGTATGAGTCAGTGGCCCAGCTTCTGCATTTTGATCACGTGGCTGTGGGAAATCCTGCAACGGCCGTGTTGAAACGGGTCCTATTTTCGGTGCCGTCGTAACTTTGAACGGTCACTAAAGGGACTGTCGTAAGACGACGCAGGCCTCTCTGCCTTCTCCATCCCCAGGCTGTCAGTACTACTACCTTCCCTGGGGCAACGTGAAGCCCGTAGTGGTCCTCTCCTCCTACTGGGAAGACAGCAGCCACCGGACCGAGGCCCAGAATCTACTCGCCACGGCTGCGGACCGGCTGGTGAGTCCTCGGGGCTGGGAAGGCGAGCCTTGGAGCCCCCCCCCGTGCCTCCCCCAGTTTGTTTCCGGAAGAGATTCTCCTTTCTCCACGGTCTCAGATGATGGCGGTCTCGGTCAGCAAGTAGCCCGAGCCCATCCTGTCCTCGCGAGCGAAGGAGCAAAGGGACAGGATCCTCGCGGAGGGCCGACCTGGCTTGATGTGGGTTTGTGGAGCGAAGAAGGATAGCTTCTAAGGCTCAGCTGCGGGGTGGGCAGCGGTCCCAAGGCTCAGGACTACAGAAGGACGGAGCTGGGAGGGACCCTGGGGGTCATCTAGTCCAGCCCCCTGCTCAAGCGGGAGATCCTGTACCATTTCAGACCGTCTCTTTCTTGAAAACCTCCAACGGTGGCGCACCCACAACTTCTGGAGGGGAGCCGTTCCAAACGTTTGGCTTCTCCGCAGCCTAGTTCCACACGTTGCACGGGGAGGTCTAACAGAGTGGGTCAAAAAAGTCAAGATGGAGGCCGTGCCAGTGGGAGCAAGGCCGAGCCTGGGTTTTCGTGGGTGGCGTGGTTAATTGTGCCCCGTTGGAGGGTCCAAGGGGTCTCAGTGTTTCTACCAGGGGCTCCTGAAGGGTGCAGCGCAAGGCGCCGTCCGGGATCCACGGGCGCCTTCCGCTGCCCCGTGCCCTGGTAGGGCTGCCAGGGCCGGGTGTGGGCCCCTCCCTCAGCGTTGTGTGCCCTTCCGCTCTCTGCCCGGTGCAGGCTGCCAACTTGGAGCTGGTCCACCTGGCCCGGAAAGCCCAGCGCTCTGCCAGCACCTTGGACACCCTGGTGGCTCAGATGCTGGATGAGTTCATGACGGACTGCAGGTAGGCGTGCGGGGTGCGTGCGTGTGTGTGTGTGTGTGTGTGTGTGTGTGTGTGTGGCCAGGCTGGGGGGGGGGCTTCTGGGTGAGTTTGCCATGAGTTTGTTTGTTTAGCTTGGAGTGGGTCCTGGGGCCGAAGAAGGCTGCTCTGGGAGCACTGAGCCAAGGCCCCCAGGTTGAAAAGGTGAGGCTGGAGGCAGGTCATCAATGTCCATGCCTGCCTCAATGGCCCCTTTGTGCGGCTGAGGGCTGGGCTGGCCTGGCAGGAAGAGCCCTCTCTCTGGCCGCGGGGTGGGGTGGGGTCTCCTGGTAGCCTCCCCTTCCCCAAGTTCATGGTTTGGACCCCTTTGGGTTCAAAGCCTCTGTGAAGTCATTCTCCGGATGCCTCCCTCTTTCTTTCTTTCTTTCTTTCTTTCTTTCTTTCTTTCTTTCTTTCTTTCTTTCTTTCTTTCTTTCTTTCTCTCTCTCTTTCTTTCTCTCTCTTCTTTCTTTCTCTCTCTCTGTCTCTTTTTTCTTTTTCTCTCTCTCTTTCTCTTTCTCTCTGTCTCTTTCTTTTTTCTTTCTCTCTTTCTTTCTTTCTTTCTTTCTTTCTCTCTTTTTTTCTCTCTCTCTTTTCTTTCTTTCTCTCTCTCCTTTCTTTCTCTCTTTTCTTTCTCTCTCTCTCTCTGTCTCTTTCTTTCTTTCTTTCTTTTTTCTTTCTCTCTCTTTCTCTTTTCTTTCTTTCTTTCTTTTTTCATTCTGTCTTTCTTCTTTCTTTATTTCTTTCTTTCTCCTTTCTTTCTTTCTCTCTCTCTGTCTCTTTCTTTTTTCTTTCTCTCTCTCTTTCTTTCTCTCTCTCCTTTCTTTCGCTCTCTCTCTTCTTTCTCTCTCTCTTTCTCTCTGTCTCTTTCTTTTTTCTTTCTCTCTCTCTTTCTCTCTCCTTTCTTTCTCTCTCTCTCTTTCTTTCTTTCTTTCTTTCCTTCTTTCTTTCTTTCTTTCTTTCTTTCTTTCTTTCTTTCTCCTTCCTCCCTTCATTTTTTGACCTCCCCCACCCTATGATTTAAGCCCAAAACAGGGGCGTGTGAAGAAATGAACGCATGGTCTTTGGGCATGTGTAAAATTCCAGCCCCCTGTAGAGAAACGGCAGCACATTCCAGGAATGAAAGATGGGGGCGGAAGGCAGGGGGGCTGGGGCTGGTCTTGCTGCAAGTTAAAAGTTCCTGGGGGGTTTCTCTGGATGGAGTTCGTTGAAAGACAAATAAACAGGATGGGTTTCCACAAGAGCCGAAAATAACCCAGCACAAAAATGTTATTTTGTGCTTATGTGTAAGGACAGAGTGTTTGTTTTCCCTTCAAAGGGCTGAACTGGAGACGAGCCTCCAGAGGACTAGAAGCCCTCTCCGTTTGGCCAGCCAAAGACCCTCCCTCCTCCTCCTCCCATCCCTCACATTAGCCAAAGGGCCAAACTCGGTTTGTTGGTCTTGGCTTGTGGCAAATGTTTCACCTCCGAAGAGCTAACAGGGGTCAGGGGTCAATATTCGGAACAGGGTTTATGCTTTCTACGGCAGTGCTCGACTTACGACCATGACTGAGCCCCAAATTTCTGTTATTAAGCGAGACAGCTGCTATGTTTTGCCTCCTTTTATGACCTCCTTTGCCAGTTGTTAAGAGAATCCCTGCAGAAGGTCACAAAAGGGGATCCCGTGACCCCCCCGGGACACGGCGACCATCATAAAGATGAGTCAGTTGCCAAGGGTCTGAATGTTGATCATAGGGATGCTGCAACGGTCGTAAGTGTGAAAAACGGTCATAAGTCACTTTCTAAAGTGCCTTTGTAACTTTGAACGATTCTGTCCTGTCCTGTCCTGTTCTGCGTTCTCTTCTCTTCTCTTCTCTTCTCTTCTCTTCTCTTCTCTTCTATTCTATTCTATTCTATTCTATTCTATTCTATCATTATTCTCTTCTCTTATTCTATTCTCTTCTCTTCTATTCTATTCTATCATTATTCTCTTCTCTTATTCTCTTCTATTCTCTTCTCTTCTATTCTATTCTATCATTATTCTCTTCTCTTCTCTTCTCTTCTCTTCTCTTCTATTCTATTCTATTCTATTCTATTCTATTCTATTCTATTCTATTCTATCATTATTCTCTTCTCCTATTCTATTCTATTCTATTCTATCATTATTCTCTTCTCCTATTCTATTCTATTCTATTCTATTCTATTCTATCATTATTCTATTCTATTCTATTCTATTCTATTCTATTCTATTCTATTCTATTCTATTCTATATTTTCTATTCTATTCTATTCTGTTCTGTTCTATTCTATTCTATTAAAATTACAGGAATTAAATAGAGAAAATGGGTAATTAGGCTTACAATGCAATTGAATAGGACTATAAATAGGAGGAGGAAGAGAAGGAGGAGGAGGAGGAGAAGAGAGGAAGAGGAGGAGGAGAAAGGAAGAGGAGGAGGAGAGAGGAAGAGGAGGAGGAAGAGGAGGAGGAGGAGAAAGGAGGAGGAGAAAGGAAGAGGAGGAGGAGAGAGGAAGAGGAAGAGGAGGAGGAGGAAGAGGAGGAGGAGGAGGAGAAAGGAAGAGGAAGAGGAAGAGGAGGAGGAAGAGGTGGAAGAGGAGGAGGAGAAAGAGGAGGAGGAAGAGGAGGAGGAGGAAGAGGAAGAGGTGGAAGAGGAGAAAGAGGAAGAAGAGGAGGAGGAAGAGGAGGAGGAGAAGAGAGGAAGAGGAGGAGGAGAAAGGAAGAGGAGGAGGAGAGAGGAAGAGGAGGAGGAAGAGGAGGTGGAAGAGGAGGAGGAGAGAGGAAGAGGAAGAGGAGGATGAGGAAGAGAAGAAGTGGAGGAGGAGGAGAAAGAGGAGGAGGAGAAGGAGGAGGTGGAAGAGGAGGAGAAAGAGGAGGAAGAGGAGGAGGAGGAGGAGGAAGAGTGTCTTGGCAATTCTCTGGGCTGGGGGTCTCTCCACCTCTTCCGATCTCCTGCTGCTTCTTTGACTTCTTCTCCGCTCTGGCCGGGGTCAGCTTTGAGGGTGTCCACCAGCCCCAACGTGTCCTTTGGTTTTGAAGAGGGGGGAAATGCTAATTAGCCTAATGGGTTAGGATGAGACTAACCCGGCCTTCCCTCGCCCCCTCCTCCTCCCGCAGCCAGCCCCTGGCCGATGTCACCCAGAAGCCGACCAGCACCCACCTGGACCAATATCTCTACCGTTTCCGGACCACCAACCTCAACCAGATGCTCCAGGCGGCCTTGAAGATGAAGCACGAAGACTCCGACCTGCAGGCGGTTTTGGATCAGGCCGAAGACTGGCTCTCTCGGCTTAAGTCCCTGGTGGAGGAGGTGAGCCCAGTTCTCGGCACCCAGAGAGGAACCGGGACTTCTGCCTGCCCTGAATCCCTCAGCCCAGTGATGGCGAACCTTTGAGAGACCGAGGGCCCAAACGGCAACCCACAAAACCCACTTCTTTACCGCAAAGTGCCAACACGGCAATTTAACCTGAATACTGAGGTTTTAGTTTAGAAAAAACAACAACTCATACATTATCATCTTTTGCCTTACAAGAAAAACACAATAACAAAGCTTTCAAGGATACAAACAACTTTTTGTTGAAGGGCAAAAGTTTGCATTTGGCGTGCTTTGGAACAGTTAAGGTGATTTGGGCTGTTGTAGGCATGCTGATCATTTGTCTAACCTTGGCTCAGACTTGGTAAGTTTGAGAGCAACACATGCAGCACTCACGTCACGTGTTAGTCTGTTTCTGGTGTCAGGTTTGATATAATTCAAAGCTGAAAACAGTGCGCTCGCTCCAGAAGCTTGTTTTGGCTTGAGAAATGGCTTTTTCCTGCAAAAACTTAGCCAAAGAGCGAGGCGCGCGTGCCCACAGAGAGGGCTCCGGGTGCTCTCTCTGGCACGCAGGCCATAGGTTCGCCACCACTGCCTTAGCCATTTTGTTTATGTCTAGGGAAAGCCCGACCAACAAAATCTCCACAGAGCTTCTCCATCAGAAGGCTAAAACATATAAGGAACGGTTGCTAGAATTGGGGATGTCTAGTTTAACAAAGAGAAGAACAAGGGGGGACATGATAGCAGTGTTCCAATATCTCAGGGGCTGCCATAAAGAAGAGGGAATTAAGCTATTTTCCAAAGCACCTGAAGGCAGGACAAGAAGCAACGGATGGAAACTAACCAAGGAGAGAAACAACCTAGCACTAAGGAGAAACTTCCTGACAGTGAGAACAATTAACCAGTGGAACAACCTGCTTCCAGAAGCAGTAAATGCTCCAACACTGGAAGTTTTTAAGAAGAGACTGGACAGCCATTTGTCCGAAATGGTGTAGGGTTACCTGCCTGAGCAGGGGGTTGGACTAGATGACCTCCAAGGTCCCTTCCAACTTTACTACTATTACTATTACTATCATCCAGGTCCTGATTGCTTTTTCAGGAGCAAACTGGATTTCCTTGTTTTTCCTTTGAAGAGGTTTCGCTTCTCGTCCAAGAAGCTTCTTCTGATTCTGACCGGATGGTGGGGAACAGAAGGATTTATCCTCCTTGCAGACGGCCGGTCCTTTGCCTCCTTTCAGAGCGTGGTTGAGGCCACTGTTTCTTTTCAAAGCAAAACCAGGAAGTCCTGAAAAAGCCCCTTTGGGATGATAAGCGAAGAAAGGGCGGGATAGACTCACGAGAGCAATCTAGGCCAAAGAGGCGACCAAATGAAATAGGAACGACAAAACTGGGGATCTTTTGGAAACTATTTTAAATCCTGAAATTGGAATTGTTGAATTGTCCGGCAGTGAGCTGTCCTTTGGCAAGTTGGCAGTGGCGAATTGTCCCCTAGTTGAGTTGGCCTGCGGTGAGTTGGCCTTCACAAATTGGCCGTGGCAAGCTGGCCACGGTGAGTGGGTCATGGCAAGTTGTCCTGTTCCTTGTGTGTCGTCATGCAGGCACCTGAGAGTCCAAGCAAAAGTAGCATCATCTAAGCCAGGGGTCTTCCAACTTGGCCCTTGGATGACTGGTGGACTTCAACTCCCAGAATTCCTCAGCCAGGCACGCGTGCCTGGCTGAGGAATTCTGGGAGTTGAAGTCCACAAGTCATAAAAGGGCCAAGTTGAAGACCCCTGATATAGACTTTAAGAGGAGTGGACTTCACTCCCAGAATTCCTCAGCCAGCATGCCTGGCTGAGGAATTCTGGGAGTTGAAGTCCACCAGTCATCAAAGGCCAAGTTGGAAGACCCCTGATATAGACTTTAAGAGGAGTGGACTTCAACTCCCAGAATTCCTCAGCCAGCGTGCCTGGCGGAGGAATTCTGGGAGTTGAAGTCCACCAGTCATCAAAGGGCCAAGTTGGAAGACCCCTGATATAGACTTTAAGAGGAGTAGACTTCAACTCCCAGAATTCCTCAACCAGCGTGCCTGGCTGAGGAATTCTGGGAGTTGAAGTCCACCAGTCATCAAAGGGCCAGGTTGGAAGACCCCTGATATAGACTTTAAGAGGAGGGGACTTCAACTCCCAGAATTCCTCAGCGAGCATGTCTGGCTGAGGAATTCTGGGAGTTGAAGTCCGCCAGTCATCAAAGGGCCAGGTTGGAAGACCCCTGATATAGACTTTAAGAGGAGTGGACTTCAACTCCCAGAATTCCTCAGCCAGCGTGCCTGGCGGAGGAATTCTGGGAGTTGAAGTCCACCAGTCATCAAAGGGCCAGTTGGAAGACCCCTGATATAGACTTTACGAGGAGTGGACTTCAACTCCCAGAATTCCTCAGCCAGCGTGCCTGGCGGAGGAATTCTGGGAGTTGAAGTCCACCAGTCATCAAAGGGCCAAGTTGGAAGACCCCTGATATAGACTTTAAGAGGAGTAGACTTCAACTCCCAGAATTCCTCAACCAGCGTGCCTGGCTGAGGAATTCTGGGAGTTGAAGTCCACCAGTCATCAAAGGGCCAGGTTGGAAGACCCCTGATATAGACTTTAAGAGGAGGGGACTTCAACTCCCAGAATTCCTCAGCGAGCATGTCTAGCTGAGGAATTCTGGGAGTTGAAGTCCGCCAGTCATCAAAGGGCCAGATTGGAAGACCCCTGATATAGACTTTAAGAGGAGCGGACTTCAGCTCCCAGAATTCCTCAGCCAGCGTACCTGGCTGAGGAATTCTGGGAGTTGAAGTCCACCAGTCATCAAAGGGCCAGGTTGGAAGACCCCTGATATAGACTTTAAGAGGAGGGCACTTCAACTCCCAGAATTCCTCAGCGAGCATGTCTGGCTGAGGAATTCTGGGAGTTGAAGTCCGCCAGTCATCAAAGGGCCAGGTTGGAAGACCCCTGATATAGACTTTAAGAGGAGTGGACTTCAGCTCCCAGAATTCCTCAGCCAGCGTACCTGGCTGAGGAATTCTGGGAGTTGAAGTCCACCAGTCATCTAAGGGCCAAGTTGGAAGACCCCTGATCTAACCCAACTTTCCCCATTTTATGAAGGAGATTCTCTTGATGGATTCCGTGAAGGCCTTTTCTGAGGCCGGGATCTACTCTGCCCCTTGATCTACTCAGCTCACGGGTCTGATTCTCCTGGCCCAAGACCACTTCTTCCTAAGACCTGTTAACCCTTTCTTTGCCAGCCCCAGAACAGCCTCCCGGAGGTGGTGATCTGGATGCTGCAAGGCGATCGGCGGGTGGCTTACGCCCGGCTGCCTGCCCGGGAAGTCCTCTTCTCACGCAACGGAGCCAGCTGCTGCGGGAAGAACTGTGGGAAACTCCAGACCATATTCTTAAAAGTAAGTTTGCTCAGGGCCAGGCGGGATGTTGACTTTCTAATCGGGGTGGGGAGGAGATGCAGACGTACTTTGAAGTTAAGCGACATTTTTTTCTTTTGGGAGTTGCGATCTCCAAAGTGTTTGGGGCAGTCTGAACGCATAGCGCTGGATGGAGTCACAGGGCTGTCTTGGGCCTATTTGATATTTATTTTATTTTATTTTATTTTATTTTATTTTATTTTATTATTTTTTTTATTTTATTATTTTATTTTATTATTTTATTTTTATATTTTATTTTATATTTTATTTTATTTTATTATTTTAATTTAATTTAATTATTATTTTATTTTATTATTATTTTATTTTATATTTTTTACTTTACTTTACTTTATTATTTTATGTTATGTTATGTTATTATTTTATTATTTTATTTTATTATTTTATTTTATTTTATTATTTTATTTTAATTTTATATTTTATTTTATTTTATATTTTATTTTATTTTATTTTATTTTATAAAATCAAGTCACAGGAGTTCTTTTTCTGGAAATGCCAACTGGACACTTGACCCTGACTGACTCCAGTTGCTATGGCTATCTGAAGGAGGAATGGCCAAGGGCTGCCTCCCACCAATAGCTCCGGTCTTTCTTTCTTTCTTTCTTTCTTTCTTTCTTTCTTTCTTTCTTTCTTTCTTTCTTTCTTTCTTTCTTTCTTTCTTTCTTTCTTTCTTTCCTTCCTTCCTTCCTTCCTTCCTTCCTTCCTTCCTTCCTTCTCTCTCTCTCTCTTTCTTTCTCTCTCTCTCTCTCTCTCTCTTTCTCTCTCTCCCTCTCTCTCTCTCTCTCTCACACACACACACTCACTCACTCTCTCTCTCTCTTTCCTAGTGTCCACAGGAAGAGGTGGCGGGTGCCAGGATCCCGGCCCAGATCCGGGTCCGCCTGTGGCTGGGGCTGGCTGTGGACGAGAAGGAGTTCAACCAGACGGCCGAGGGGAGGCTGTCTGTCTTTGCTGAAACGGTGAGTCAGGTCTGACCTTCTCTAACGGAATTGGGACAGGGAAGTTCTCCAGAACTGGGTTGCTGGTTCTTTTGGGGGCACCTGCCACGCAAGAGGAGAGGAGTGGACCCCCCTTTGCACTGGAGCATGAACGGGGCAGAGACCCTTCCACTCCGGAACTCTAAAGGGCTGGAATGTTCCGTTCCTGACGCTCCGACTCTCCTTTACACCTTTCTGCTTCTAGTCCTGGACGGAGAAGCTACTATTACTACCATTTCTCCTCCTCCTCCTTCTCCTCCTCCTCCTTCTCTTCCTCCTCCTCCTCCTCCTGCTTCTCCTTCTCCTCCTTCTCCTCCTTCTCTTCCTTCTCCTCCTTCTCCTTCTCCTTCTCTTCCTCCTCCTCCTCCTCCTCCTTCTCCTTCTCCTCCTTCTCCTTCTCCTTCTCCTCTTCCTCCTTCTCCTTCTCTTCCTCCTCCTTCTCCTTCTTCTCCTTCTCCTCTTCCTCCTTCTCCTTCTTCTCCTCCTTCTCTTCCTCCTTCTCCTCCTCCTTCTCCTTCTCCTCCTCCTCCTCCTCCTCCTCCTCCTCCTCCTTCTCCTCCTCCTCCTTCTCTTCCTCCTCCTCCTTCTCCTCCTCCTTCTCCTCCTCCTCCTCCTCCTCCTCCTTCTCCTCCTCCTTCTCCTCCTCCTTCTCTTCCTCCTTCTCCTCCTCCTCCTCCTCCTCGTCCTCCTCCTTCTCCTCCTCCTGCTATGATTCTTGTTCTTCTGGTGGCCTCAATCATTCTTAATTAAACATTGTTAATCTGCCCATGGCATGGAGTAGAATTCCACCCCTCAACGTTTCATTTTAGCTTGCACACACCAACAAGTTCATGGCTCCCCTCTAACGGCAGTCAGGGGCAAGGAACCAGGGACGACAAAGTGAGGATTTATTCAGAGTAGTTTCTTTACTGGTGCCTGCCTGTAGACAGGGATCTTGCCGGACTAAAGCACAATCTTCACAACCAGTCTGAAGCACTGCGTGACGGGAGGAGGGTCCGCGCTGACCATTTGCCCATTTGCTCACCCCCGATTTCTCCGTTTCTCTCCTTCCTTCGGGTCGTAGTATGAAAACCAAACGAAGCTTGCGTTGGTTGGGAACTGGGGAACGACCGGTCTCACCTACCCCAAGTATTCGGACATCACTGGCAAGATCAAGCTACCCAAGGACACCTTCAGACCTTCCACCGGTTGGGCCTGGGCTGGAGACTGGTTTGTCAGCCCCGAGAAGACGTGAGTGACGGTGGGCGGGAGGTTGAAGACTCCGGGCTCTCTTCCCATCCCTTGGGCCATCCTTGGTTAAGTCTTTCTAGCTCAGGAGAGCCGCATCCCATCGTTCTTCCTCCCCCCCCACCACCTCAGAGATTCCCCCCATGGGGAATGCCTTGATGGATGATCTGGTGGGCATTGCAGCATGGAGATGGACGTTAAGAGGTAGACTCAAAGGTGCTTTTTCCCAAAGGCAACTGGACTTTAATAATAATAGTGATAAAGTTGGAAGGGACCTTGGAGGTCATCTAGTCCAACCCGCTGCTCAGGCAGGAAACCCTATATACCATTTCAGTCAAGTGGCTGTCCAGTCTCTTCTTAAAAACTTCCAGTGTTGGAGCATTCACAACTTCTGGAGGCAGGTAGTTCCACTGGTTAATTGTTCTCCCTGTCAGGAAGTTTCTCCTTAGTTCCAGGTTGCTTCTCTCCTTGATGAGTTTCCATCCGTTGCTTCTTGTCCTGCCTTCAGGCGCCTTGGAGAATGGCTTGACTCCCTCTTCTTTGGGGCAGCCCCTGAGATACTAGAATGCTGCTATCCTGTCCCCCCTCGTCCTTCTCTTCATTAAACTAGACATCCCCAATTCCAGCAACCGTTCCTCGTATGCTTTAGCCTCCAGTCCCCTGATCATCTTTGTTGCTCTTCTCTGCACTCTTTCTAGACTCTACTCCTTCTTGGGTTTTTTTTTCCTGAAGACGTTTCACTCCTCATCCAAAAAGCTTCTTCAGTTCTGACTGGTGGGGAATGGAAGGATTTATATTCTTTGCAGTCATCTGGACGTTAGCGCTCCAACATTGGGTTGTTAGCTCTCTGAGAGTCCTTGGGCCCACTTGGGGGCTTATCACTAGCCCCAGAGTCACCTGAATCAGAGTGCAGATGGGTATGGGCCTGTAACAGGAATAATAATAATAATAATAATAATAATAATAATAATAATAATAATAATAATAGAAAGCAAGGGTAGTACCAATAGTCATAAGCTCCTTGGGTGCAATCCCAAAACAACTGGAGCACCACTTGAACACTTTCATTGGCATTGACAAATTCGCTATTAGTCAATTGCAAAAGGCAGCCTTATTAGGAACTGCTTCCATCCTGCGACGATACCTGTAATACCATCAAACATCCACAACTGCCTATCCCAGGTCCTGGGTAAGGACTCGATAGGTAGACAAAATGCCAAATCTAGTCTGAACATCTGGCTGACTGTGCGATGAATGATAATAATAATAATAATGTTGGAAGGGACCTTGGAGGTCATCAAATCCAACCCCCTGCTCAGGCAGGAAACCCTGTATCATTTCGGACAAATGGCTGTCCAATCTCTTCTTTAAAACCTCCAGTGATGAAGCATCCACAACTTCTGGAGGCAAGTTGTTCCACTGCTTAATTGTTCTCCCTGTCAGTAAATTTCTCCTTGGTTGCTTCTCTCCTTGGTGAGTTTCCATCTGTTGCTTCTTGTCCTGGTGCTTTGGAGAATAGCTTGACTGCCTCTTCTTTGGGGCAGCCCCTGAGATACTGGAAGGCTGCTATCATGTCCCCCCTCATCCTTCTCTTCACTAAACTAGACCTCCCCAATTCCAGCCACCGTTCATGGTATGTTTTAGCCTCCAGTCCCCTAATTCAGCAGTCCACCTGCCTTAGACAGACAAAGGTCACTCTTTTGAAGACCCCCAAAGTCCGCATTCTGGCTAGAGAGGACCGCTGGTTTGAAAGAGGGGTCAAAGAGACCGCCTAGGTCAAAATTGAGCGGCTGTCTCTCTGTAGAGGGGGAGGATACAACACCACGTATTCCCTCTCTACAACAGAGTCCTTTCAACCGTCCCGGGAAGGCTCCATACCCGTTTACACTCGGATTCCGGTGACTCTGAGGATACAGAGAGATCCGAGGTGGCGCAGCAGTTCGAGTGCAGTACTGCAGGCCACTTTAGCTGACTGTGTTCAGCAGGTCAGCGGTTCAAATCTCACCAGCTCAAGGTCGACTCAGCCTTCCATCCTTCCGGGGTAGGTAAAATGAGGACCCAGATTGTTGGGGGCAATGTAAATGTATATATACATTGCTTACTGGTGTACCCCGCTTAGAGAGTGCTTGCACTTAAAGCGGTATATAAATCTCATAAATAAATAAATAAATAAATAAATCCCCAAGTGGCCTCAACGACTCTCAGAGAGAGTACTAACGATCAGATAACCGGAAGGAAGGTAAACACATTCAGCCAGAACTGAAGAAGCTTCTTGGATGAGAAGGGAAATTTGGGGGGGGGGGAAACCCCAAGAACGTCCAGTTGCCTTTTGGAAAAAGCGCCTTTGGGCCCACCAGGCCCTGGAGGATCTGAGACTCTCCAGAGACCAAGAGGTTGGGAGGGCTTCCTTTATTAGGGCGAGAGAAAAAAGTTAAGAGAAGTCACGGTCATTTCCCCCCCCCCTTCCTACACCACTCAGGCTCCTGCATGACGTGGACGCCGGTCACATGAGCTTTGTGGAGGAAGTCTTTGAGAACCAAGTTCGGCTTCCAGGAGGCCAGTGGATCCATATGGCCGAAGCCTACACAGATGTAGTGAGTGAGGTGTAATTCTTTGGTGTGATTGGGGTGGGGAAGGAAAATTTCCTTCTAAGGGATCATGGCATCTCCTTCTCCTCAGCTTTCTTCTGACTTATAAAGGAGAACTTTTGTAGTTGAAATGAGGGGTCCTTGATGCTCTCTGAGCTGGGTGATTTTCTTGGAGATGTTTCATAACCCAACTAGGGACCATCATCCGTGCTAGAAGGGAATAGAGTTTGGGAGGGGGAGGAGGAGCAGGAGTATGAGCAGGAGGAAGAGGAAGAGAGGGAGGAGGAGGGGAGGAAGGGCAGGATGAGAAGGAGGAGGACGACGACTGTGGGGTCCTTGGTGCTCTCTGAGCTTGGTGGTTTTCTTGCAGATGTTTCATGACCCAACTAGGGACTATCATCCGTGCTAGAAGGGAGGAGGAGGAGGAGGAGGAGGAGGAGGAGGAGGAGGAGGAGGAGGAGGAGGAGGACTAGGACTGTGGGGTCCTTGGTGCTCTCTGAGCTTGGGGGTTTTCTTGCAGACGTTTCCTGACCCAACTAGATAACGTCACCAGTGCTAGAAGGGAGTGGAGTTTGGGAAGAGGAGGAGGAGGAGGGGGGAGGAGGAGGAGCAAGAGGAGGAGCAAGAGGGGTAGGAGGAGGAGGAGGAGAGAAGAGACAGGAGGAGAAGAGCAGCAGCAACAGGAGGAGGACGACTTGAGGCTCTAGAGCTTGGCTCTTTTCTTGCAGATATTCCATTAGCCAAGGTAAGGAACACCAGCGCTAGCGGCTCGTCCATTGGCTAGCGAGTCTCCAGACCGGCTACTAGCCCTGATGCTGTCACCTAGTTTGGTTAACAAAACGTCCGTAGGAAAGCAGTCCGGCCGGGAGAGCACCCGGGAGCCCTCGTTTCTTCCGACGTGCAGGAAAGGAGAGTCAGGAGGATTTCCTTGGATATTCTTCTGTTTTTCCAGAACGGGGAGAAGGTTTTGCCCAGGGAGGAAATGGAGTGTCCTCTCGGATGGAAATGGGAAGATGTGGAGTGGGACACCGACCTCAACCGGGCAGTGGACGAGAAAGGTATTTTCCTGTCTTTCTTTTTGGGGGGCGGGGTGGGGGGGGGGTGGGAAAAAAACGGTTGGAGAGGAAAAAAACACGTTCCTGGCCCAGTTTTCCTCGTCTCCGGAGCGTCCCGGCTGTTGCCCATCAGATAGAACATCTTGGACGGTTAAGTTTTTAAAGAAATTCTTTTTTAAAAAAAAATAAAATAAATAGCAGACACGTAGATGCAGGGGTTCTCAACCTTGGCCACTTTAAGACTTGTGGACTTCAATTCCCAGAATTCCTCAGCCAGCTTTGCTGGCTGAGGAATTCTGGGAGTTGAAGTCCACAAGTCTTAAAGTGGCCAAGGTTGAGAACCCCTGATTTGTAGAGAATAGACAATAACGGAAAGAGAACTCAAACGCTTTGAAGGATTTAGAGAAAACCCTCACTTTGGTCCAGACAAATACATTCTTGTTTCTTGAACAAGGAAATGAGACCATGAAGAATTTCCTAATCTTCCTTCATATATTATCTCCTTCTTCTTTTTTTTGCTTCAGAACTAGCTATAATGGGCTATAGCAGAATTTATTTCTAAAACTATAAGAAGGGATGCTTTGGGGCTCCCAAGCAATTGCTTGCTATTTGGCTTTAAAAAATGGCCAGCCTGGAGTTTTTTCCTTGACCTGTCCGTCGTGGTCCCACGATCTGGAAAACTGGGCTGAGGTCTCAACGTCCTACCAAGGTCTGAATTACTGGGTCTCAGTTCTCTGAAGCAGCTGGGGCCTTGCAGATGTGCTGGACTTCCAGTTTCAGAATTCCTTGCCCCTGTTCATGGAAAGCAGGAGAGATTCAGCACATGTTTAAATACAAAAGGAGGATAGGATAGGATAGGATAGAAGAGAAGATAGAATAGAATACAATAGAAAAAGAATAGAATAGGATAGGAGAGAATAGAATAGAATAGATAAAATAATGAATAGAATAGAATAGAATATAGACTATAGACTATAGAAGGGAAGGGAAGGGAAGAGAAGAGAAGAGAGTAAGGAAGAGAATAAGGAATAGAATAGAAAATAGAATAGAATGGAACGGAATGGAAGAGAAGAGAAGAGAATAAGGAATAGAATAGAATAGAATAGTATAGAATAGAATAGAATAGAATATAGAATATATAGAATAGAATAGAATGGAATATAGAATAGAATAGAATAGAATAGAATAGAATATAGAATAGAATAGAATGGAATATAGAATGGAATATAGAATAGAATAGAATAGAATAGAATATAGAATATATAGAATAGAATAGAATGGAATATAGAATAGAATAGAATAGAATAGAATAGAATAGAATAGAATAGAATAGAATATAGAATAGAATAGAATGGAATATAGAATGGAATATAGAATAGAATAGAATAGAATAGAATAGAATGGAATATAGAATAGAATAGAATAGAATAGAATATAGAATAGAATAGAATAGAATAGAATGGAATATAGAATAGAATGGAATATAGAATAGAATATAGAATAGAATAGAATATAGAATAGAATAGAATGGAATATAGAATAGAATAGAATAGAATAGAATAGAATAGAATAGAATGGAATATAGAATAGAATAGAATAGAATGGAATATAGAATAGAATAGAATAGAATAGAATGGAATATAGAATAGAATAGAATAGAATAGAATGGAATGGAATGGAATATAGAATAGAATAGAATAGAATAGAATAGAATAGAATATAGAATAGAATAGAATAGAATGGAATATAGAATAGAATGGAATATAGAATAGAATAGAATAGAATAGAACAGATAAAATAATGAATAGAATAGAATAGAATATAGACTATAGAAGGGAAGGGAAGGGAAGAGAAGAGAATAAGGAAGAGAATAAGGAATAGAATAGAATAGAAAATAGAAAATATAATAGAACAGAACGGAACAGAATAGAATAGAATAGAATAGAATAACAGAGTTGGGAGGGACCTTTGAGGTCTTCTAGTCCAGCCCCCTGCTCAAGCAGGAGAACCTATACCATTTCAGTGACTGTCCAGTCTCCTCTTAAATATCTCCAGTGATGGAGCGCCCACGATTTCTAGTGGCAAGCTGTTCCACTGGTCGATTGTCCTCATCATCAGGAAACTTCTCCTCAATTCCAGGTTGCTTCTCTCCTCGATCAGCTTCCAACCACAGTTCCTTTTAACATTCCAAGCTTTTCTGTCTTCTCTCCGAGGCTGGGAATACGGCATCACCCTCCCTCCAGACCACAAACCCAAGTCTTGGGTGCCAGCGGAGAAGATGTATCACACTAACCGACGCCGACGTTGGGTGAGGCTCCGCAGAAGAGACCTGGCTCAGATGGAGGCCTTGAAAAAGGTAAGGACGAGGTGGACACAAACACAAACGAGGAAAACTGAGCCAGGCCCCATCATCTCCACGCAATCTGGAGAATAATAGAGAGGGAAGGGAGCTTGGAGGTCATCTAGTCCAACCCCCTGCTCAAGCAGAAAACCCTACACCATTTCAGACAAATGGCTGTCCAGTCTCTTCTTAAAAACTTCCAGTGTTGAAGCATTCACCGCTTCTGGAGGCAGGTTGTTCCACTGGTTAATTGTCCTCACTGTCAGGAAGTTTCTCCTGAGTTCCAGGTTGCTTCTCTCCTTGATCGGTTTCTTGTTCTGCCCTCTGGTGAATTTGGAGAATAGGTGCCCCCCCTTCTTTATGGCAACCCCTCAAATATTGGAAGACTGTAATATCTAATGGCAAGCCATTCCACTAATTCATTGTTTTTAGTAATTGTGAGATGAATGTGATTGGACTGCAGTCAACAGACACGGACTGTTCGAATGGGATGAAGTTGTGAACAATACTTCTCTCTCTCTCTCTCCTCTCTTTCTCTCTCTCTTCTCTCTTCTCTCTTCTTTCTCTCTCTTTCCTCTGTCTCTTTTCTCTCTCCTCACTCTCTCTCCTCTCCTCTCTCTCTTCTCTCTCTCTCTCTCTTCTCTCTCTCTCTCTTCTCTCTCTCTCTTTCCTCTGTCTCTCTTCTCTCTCCTCTCTCTCTCTCTCTTCTCTCTCTCTCTCTTCTCTCTCTCTCTCTCTTCTCTCTCTCTCTCTCTTTTCTCTCCTCTCTTTCTCTTCTCTCTCTCTTCTCTCTTCTTTCTTTCTTTCCTCTCTCTGTTCTCTCTCTCTTCTCTCTCTCTCTCTTCTCTCTCTCTCTTTCCTCTGTCTCTCTTCTCTCTCCTCTCTCTCTTCTCTCTCCTCTCTCTCTCTCTCTCTCTCTCTCTTCTCTCTCTCTCTCTCTTCTCTCTCTCTCTCTCTTTTCTCTCCTCTCTTTCTCTTCTCTCTCTCTTCTCTCTTCTTTCTTTCTTTCCTCTCTCTGTTCTCTCTCTCTTCTTTCTCTCTCTTTCCTCTGTCTCTCTTCTCTCTCCTCACTCTCTCTTCTCTCCTCTCTCTCTTCTCTCTCTCTCTCTCTTCTCTCTCTCTCTCTCTTCTCTCTCTCTCTCTCTTCTCTCTCTCTCTCTCTTTTCTGTCCTCTCTCTCTCCTCTGTCTCTCTTTTCTCTCCTCTCTTTCTCTTCTCTCTCTCTTCTCTCTTCTTTCTTTCTTTCCTCTCTCTGTTCTCTCTCTCTTCTCTCTCTCTCTCTCTTCTCTCTCTCTCTCTCTCTGTTCTCTCTTTCTTCTCTCTCTCTTTCCTCTGTCTCTCTTCTCTCTCCAGTCGCTCTTCTCTGTCTCTCTTCTCTGGTCTCTCTCTCTTCTTTCTCTCTCTCCTCTCTCTCTGTCTTTCTTCTCTCTCTCTTCTTCTCTCTTCTCTGTTTTCTCTCGCTCTCTCCTCTCTCCCCCACTCTCATTTTTGTATCTTATTTCAAGTTCTAGAATGAGCTTGGGAGGCATTTTAAAGTTCTGAGCTTTCTAAATACCTGCATGAGATATTATTGTTGGCCCTTCCTTGTCAACAGATTTTTTTTTTCCTGTTTCCTTGACAAAAAGGCTTTGGGGTTCTTGGTTTGGTTACTTCTTCCCCCGTCTGGGTTCCTCACCTGACCTGGTCAATCTGTCCTCTAAAGTTATGCCTCCCTCAGAAACACTGGGATTATTCTCCTAACCACTTTGATGACTTTGGTTGTTATTGCCCTGCGGTGCGGAGTTTTGTGTGTGTTCAGCTCTTGTGGGGTGAGCGAAAGTTCTTTCCTTTGGAAGCGCCTTTGTAGACGAAGACTTGGTTTTATAGCTTACCGATGTATTTATAGCCAGAGCTTAAAGGCTGCTTCCCTTGAACACGATGCCAAATGGTTTACAACTCCGGGTTAAAGTAAAAGGATTAAAACCCCACTTTGCTTTTTAAACAGAGGGAAACCATTTGTAGGCTTCTGGCTTTGAACAAACCTTTTGAAGGGGAATTACATTTTTGGGTGCCTGTGGTGTGTGCGCAGAGGTGAAGTCACATTCCTGCACAGTTGCGTAGCTCTGGGGATGGGGAAGTCTCCCTGGAGTCAAAGTAGCCTGGAGACGCTGTAGTGGATTTTAAAACAGGAATCTGCAGCCTGCTGCTTCTTCTCCATTGCCACATTCTGCGATGCGGTTGCTGTGTGGTTGCTGTAAAGATGAAGGTTACAGCACACAATGCCTTTGGCGCTTGTTCCACGGTTATAATACTGCGCCTTGTTTCGGAGGCTCGGTTGTCGTAGATGAAGAATCAAAGGGACACAGAACTGAGGGCTCCTGGGGGCTCTCTGAGTGGGGTTCTTTCCTTACAGATGTTTGACATCTCTTGAAAGGAAAGGGAGGGGAATTTGCAGATAGGAGGGGGAGGAGGAGGAGGGAGGGGACGAGGAGGAGGAGGAGGAGGAGGAGGAGGAAAAAAAGACTGTGGGGTCCCTGGTGCTCTCTGAACTGGGTGGTTTTCTTGCAGATGTTTCATGACCCAACTAGGCAACATCATCAGTAATAGAAGGCAGGGAGAATTTTCACAGGAGAGGAGGAGAAAGGGAGGAAGAGAGGAGGAGAAAGGGAGGAGGAGGAGAAAGGGAGGAAGAGAAAGGAGGAGAAAGGGAAGAGGAGAAGGATGATGATAAAGGCAGGAGGAGGAGGAGAAAGGGAGGAAGAGAAAGAGGAGGAAAAAGGGAGGAGGAGGAGGAAGAGAAGGAGGAGGAGGAGAAGAAAGGGAGGAGGATGACAACTGTGGAGTCCTTTGGTGTTCTCTGAACTTGTTTTTTTTCTTGCAGACATTTTGTGACCCTACTAGGTAACATCATCAGTGCTAGAAGGCAGGGAGAATTTTCAGAATAGGAGGAGGAGGAGGAGGAGGAGGAGGAGGAGGAGGAGGAGGAGGAAGAGGAGCAAGGGAGGAGGAGGAGGAGGAAGAGGAAGAGAAGGGGAGGAGGAGGACGAGAAAGGGAGAGGAGGAGGAGGAAGGGAGGAAGAGAAAGGGAGGAGGAGGAGAAAGGGAGGAGGAGGAGGAAGGGAGGAAGAGAAAGGGAGGAGGAGGAGGAGGAAAAAGGGAGGAGGAAGGCTTTTGGGGTCCCTGGTGCTCTCTGAGCTGGGTGGTTTTCTTGCAGACGTTTCATGACCCAACCAGGTGACATCATCAGTGCTCGAGGGGAGGGGGGGTTTCCTCTCTGTTTATATACAAATGGTTTGCCCTGTTAACAATGGTATTTTTCTTGGTGGTTCAACGCCCAGATAAGCAGAGATTAACAGCAAGATTAACACCAGGCCAACACTGAAGCAGCAAGCAAGAAACAGTCAACAGTCGACAATACCCCAATCAAGGAACTACCAACTCAGACAAACAAGGATCAATAAACCGCCGTCTAATCAGGGACCTCGGCAAGTCAGGGATCTTGCTGAGCAAGCTGGATTCTACCGGCAGTGCTTCTGCTCTCCTGTAGGTGTCGCCCTTGCACAACGGATAACTCGAATACTGTGGAGAAGCTCTTGGCAGTTGAAGAATAGAATAGAGCTGGAGGGGACCCTGGAGGTCTTCTAGTCCAGCCCGCTACTCAAGCAGAAGAGGGCTTTCTCTGGGAGAACCTCATTCATGTCCCCGTGATGGAACCTCACTCAAGGTCATGGTTTCTGTCTCCTCCTCCTCCTCCTCCTCCTCCTCCTCCTCCTCCTCCTCCTCCATCTCCTTAAGGAATGTCTTAAATGCAAAACATAAGCAGAGAGCAAACCCTTCTCCCTTCTAGCACTGATGGTGTTCCATAGTTGGGTCAGGAAACGTCTGCAAGAAAACAGCTGAGCTTCTCCTCCTTCTCCTTTTCCTCCTCCTCTTCCCCCTTCTCCTCTTTCTCCTTCTCTTTCTCCTCTTCCTCCTCCTCCTCCTCCTCCCTTTTCTTTTCTCCTTTCTCCATCCTCCTCCTCCCTCTTTCTCCTCCTCCTCCTCCTCTTTTTTCTCTTCTTCTCCTCCTCCTCTTTCTCCTCCTCCTCCTCCTCCTCTTCCTCTTCAATAAACCCTACTCCCTTCTAGCACTGATGATGTTATCTAGCTTGGTAATGAAATGTTTCAGGGACCACCAAGGACCCACAGTCGTCGTCGTCCTCCTCCTCCTCCTCCTCCTCCTCCTCCTCCTCCTCCCCTTCCTCTTTCTCCCCTTCCTCCTCTCCACACCCACCCACCCCTCCCCTCCATTTTCTTGCACTAAAGATGTTACCTAGCCGGGTCATGAAACATCTGCAAAAAAAACCCGCCCAGCGCAGAGAGCACCAGGGACCCTCTCTTTTCAACCTTGAGCCACAAATATCCTCTCCCGTCAGCATAGACCAGGCTGGCTCTCCCAGGAGACCCTCAGGAGGACCTTGGTCCTCGCTAGACGTCCCCGATGCTCACCCTTTACTCAAAGGGCAATTTACAAGGGACTCGCTGAGAACGTCTGCTGCTTATTTCCCTGCGGTTGATGTGGGATTATTCCCACTGGATCATGCCCCAGGTTGGGAGGTGAGGCTGTTGCCGCACGTATAAAAAAATGCTAGAATGTGGACCGAGACGTTTCCACATGCCCATAGTGGAAAATATTTGGAAAAAGGTTTCACATGCTTGCCCTAGGATTAAACAAGTTATCCACAATGCCGGCCAAGACTGTGGATTTCCACAAATGTTTAAAACATAACGATGAGTTGGTTGCCTTAAAAATAGACCAGGCTGTAAACAGGCAGACGCACACGGAGTTCCTGAAGTATGAGATGGAAAAGTCATCCAGGCCAGGCTGGGATTGGGGGACGTGGGGAATGTTGGGTTCAATAAAATAATAAATCTAATTCCAAGGCTGGCTGAGGGCAGTCTTCCAGTGTCTCAGGGGCTGCCCCAAAGAAGAGGGAGTCAAGCTCTTTTCCAAAGCGCCTGAAGGCAGGACGAGAAGCAATGGGTGGAAACTAATCAAGGAGAGAAGCAACCTAGAACTAAGGAGAAACTTCCTGACAGTGAGAACAATTAACCAGTGGAACAACCTGCCTCCAGAAGCAGTAAATGCTCCAACACTGGAGGTTTTTAAGAAGAGACGGGACAGCCATTTGTCTGAAATGGTATAGGGTTTCCTGCCTGAGCAGGGGGTTGGACTAGATGACCTCCAAGGTCCCTTCCAACTTTATTATTATTATTATTATTAGGACTGGGAGCATATGCTGACAGGCTTTAATTGTGGCATAAATCAGCTCCATCGGCCTCTTTTTCTCCTCTGTTCTCAGGAAGTTCCCTTCATCTGATCTCCAACTCAGAGTCCAGGTTGTCTTTAGCAGTCCTGGGTTCAGGTTATCTTCCTTGTCCTATCCCAGTTTGGGCTGAGGGTGCAGGATTCTAAGAAGAGACTGGACAGCCACTTGTTTGAAATGGATAGGGTTTCCGGCCTGAGCAGGGGGTTGGACTAGATGACCTCCAAGGTCCCTTCCAACATTATTATTATTGTTGTTGTTGTGATGATGATGATGATGATGATGATTATTGACCAGTCTATTGGGGGAAATGCCTGTGGAGCTTCCCCATCATCCAGGCCATCCTGGTCCCAAAGGTGCTTTTTTCCAAAAGACAACTGGAATTTCTCTGGGTTTCCCCCCCCCCTTGAAAACATTTTGCTTCTCATCCAGGAAGCTTCTACAGTTCTCTTGGATGAGAAGTGAAATGTTTTGGAAGAAAAACAAACAAACAAGAAAGTCCAGCTGCCATTGGGAAAAAGCAGCTTTGGGACCAGTCTGGCCTGGATGATGGAGAATCTCCATAGATGACAGTGAGGACAATTAACCAGCGGAACAACCTGCCACCAGAAGTGGTGGGTGCTCCGTTACTGGAGGTTTTCAAGAAGAGATTGGACGGTCAGTTGTCGGGAATAGCAAAGGGTCTCCTGCTTGAGCAGGGGGCTGGACTAGAAGACCTCCAAGGTCCCTTCCAACTAGGTAATTCGATTAGGTCTTCTCCACTAGTAGCTGTCTTGGTTCCCTGTCACTGAAACGAGATCTTTTCCCCTCCAGTATAAACAGGAGGAGCTGGAAGGGGAGGGCTGGGAATACGCCTCCCTCTTTGGCTGGACCTTCCATATGAAACACCGCAAGACGGATGCCTTTCGCCGTCGGCGCTGGAGACGTCGGATGGAGCCCCTGGAGCAGACGGGCCCAGCGGCTGTCTTTGCCCTGGAAGGCGCCCTGGTAGGTAGCGTCCGTTCTTCCTCTCCCAGCTGTCCTTCCTTTCCCCCAGGGACAGGTGGTCCTCAACTTACCACGACAATCGAGCCCAACGTCTCTGTCGCTAAGTGAGACAGGGGTCCAGTGTCTTTTGCCCCGTTTTGTGACCTTTCTGGTCATAGTTGTTAAGTGAATCACTTGGCGGTGGTGAAGTTAGGAGCATGGTTACTACAACCCTCTGTCTGGAATGGCCTAGGCCAGGGGTGGGGAAACCTTGGCTCTTTTATGACTGGTGGACTTCAACTCCCAGAATTCCTGAGCCAGCCGTGCTGAGGGGAAAGGGAGAGTTTCCAAGCTGAGCCATGCTGGCTCAGGAATTCTGGGAGTTGAAGTCCACGAGTCGTAAAAGAACCAAGGTTGCCTACCTCTGGCCTAGGCCGCTTTATGAGTTGTGGACTTCAACTCCCAGAATTCCTGAGCCAGCCATGCTGAGGGGAAAGAGAGGTTTCCAAGCTGAGCCATCCTGGTTCAGGAATTCTGGGAGTTGAAGTCCACAACTCATAAAGCGGCCTAGGCCTAGGCCAGGGGTAGGCAACCTTGGCTCTTTTATGACTCGTGCACTTCAACTCCCAGAATTCCTGAGCCAGCCTGGCTCAGCTTGGAAACCTCTCCCTTTTCCCTCAGCATGGCTGGCTCAGGAATTCTGGGAGTTGAAGTCCACAAGCCGTGAAGGGGCCAAGGTTTCCCTCATGCTGGCTTAGGAATTCTGGGAGTTGAAATCCACGAGTCATAAAAGAACCAAGGTTGCCTGCCCCTGGCCTAGGCCCATTAGTAATTCGGTGCTTTATATATTAACTTCTTCAATCTAGATCCAATTTTACACCATCAAATGTTTCCTCTCTTCTTCCCACACTAGGCAAATACAATTCTTATTGTTATTAATAAATATTGCAATTGAATATCAACATCCTTGTTACATTTTTTTCTCATAACATCAGTTTTAGATAACTTTTCTAACCAAAACATATCTTAATTGCATTGGCACTTAATATCCGTATGTTCAATCCGTTTCCTGTTTTTGCTTTTTTTTAAAAAAAAATAATTTCCCATCAGTATTCAAAATGCCTCTATTGTTTATAATTTGAAAGTAAGTTATAGTTGTGTAACCAAAAGCTTCCCTTATTCAAACGTCTTAGCGTTTTCTTGTTTCCTTTCCCATACCAAAATCTAATATTCTAATTACAAATCCGAAGACTGTAGAAATGGAGAACACTGTCTTATCCCGGAGCTCCAGAGTGCCTTGGGCATCCTCACCCTCGTCTGGGATGAATTTGTGCAGAACCTCTTCTGAAAATTTTTTTTGGGGGGGAAATCAGTTTCCCGACGGGATTGCTCCCAAGCCATAGAGTGTGGGGAGGGGGCTGTCCAACTTTGGAAACTTTAAAGCTTGTGGACTTCAATTTATGTGCCATAAAGAAAAAAAAAAGGGGGGGGGATTGTCAGCCTCTTCTCCAAAGCGCCTGAAGGCAGGACAAGAAGCAACAGATGGAAACGGATCAAGGAAAGAAGCAACCTGGAACTCAGGAGAAACTTCCTGACTGTGAGAACCAACTCCCAGAATTCCCCAGCCAGCATTAACTCTGGATGGAGTTGTGCTACCCCTGGTGTGCAACTTGGGGGTCCTCCTGACAGTCTTCCAATAGTTGAGGGGCTGCCCCAAAGAAGAGGGAGTCAAGCTACTCTCCAAAGCACCTGAAGGCAGGAGAAGAGGCAACGGATGGAAACTAATCAAGGAGAGAAGCAACCTAGAACTAAGGAAAAACTTCCTGACAGTGAACAACCTGCCTCCAGAAGCGGTGAATGCTCCAACACTGGAAGTTTTTAACCAGTGGAACAACCAGTGGAACAACCTGCCTCCAGAAGCGGTGAATGCTCCAACACTTAACCAGTGGAACAACCTGCCTCCAGAAGTGGTGGAACAACCTGCCTCCAGAAGCGGTGAATGCTCCAACACTGGAAGTTTTTAAGAAGAGACTGGACAGCCATTTGTCCGAAATGGTGTAGGGTTTCCTGGCTGAGCAGGGGGTTGGACTAGAAGACCTCCAAGGTCCCTTCCATCCTTCTGTTACTCTGACGTGTTGCCCTCAGCCTGGTTGAGATGGTCTCCTTCCAAAGCAGTGGCAGCTACCTGCCTGCCTGGTTTTCCTTCTGATGTGGCTGGATTCAAGCCTATGCTGGGAGGAGGGGGATGAATAGGGCCCCCTCCCCAACCCTTGCCCATTCCCACATTTATTTTCTTAACTAATATCCTGGTTTCTCTGAAGACGTTGGATTTCATAATCTTTGGGCTCCAGCACAAAGAACTCATTCTATTTTCCTCCTGCCTCTGATTTTTCTCTTTTATGCTACATTTCATCCCTCCCAGCCCCCCCTCCTCCTTTCCCCCCCACCCAGCATTTGGACTAGGTCTTGAAACAAGTAAATATATAACGTTGAGTCATGTGGTTTTCTCAAAAAGGAAAGAAAACAAGTCAAAGACTTCTCTCTATTTTCTCGTTCACCTTGAGAGCGGGCCAAGCTTTGGCGCTTCAGCGTCTCCACTCTGCTCTCTGGGGCTGGGCTGGCTGGCCGTGGGCTCAGAACGGGGGTCTCGAAGCAGTTTAAACTTCAAGGCCTTTTCAGGACTCCCCACCTTCAAATCCTTGGCACTGTCATCGTAGGCAAGGGATCCAGCGGAGGGAGGGCTGTGGGCAAGCTTTGGCCCCAATCCCAACCACGAGAGGATCCTGGTTTTGCTTTTAATTATTTCTTCAGACAGAGAGCGCCTGGGAACCAATAAAGAAGAATATCGGTAGCTCAGGGTTCAAATGTGGGGTCCTGGCACAGATGATGTCACCTAGTTTGGGTCATGAAATGTCTGCAAGAGAACAACCCAGCTCAGAGAGCACCAGGGACCCCACAGTCCTCCTCCTCCTCTTCTTCCTCCTCCTCCTGCTCTAGCACTGATGATGTTACCTAGTTGGGTAATGAAAGGTCTGCAAGGAAACCACCAAGCTGAGAGAGCACCAAGGACCCCACAGTCTTTTTCCTCCTCCTCCTCCTCCTCCTCCTCCTCCTCCTCCTCCTCCTCCTCCTCCTCCTCCTCCTCCTCCTCCCCCCCACAAGCCCCTCTCCCTTCTAGCCCTGATGATGTTGCTTAGTTTGAGTAATGAAATGTCTGCAAGAGAACAACCCAGCTCAGAGAGCACCAAGGACCCCACAGTCCTCCTCCTCATCTTCATCTTCATCTTTATCTCCTCCTCTTCCTCCTCCTCCTACTTCTCTTCTTCTTCTTCTTCTTCTTCTTCTTCTTCTTCTTCTTCTTCTTCTTCTTCTTCTTCTTCTTCTTCTTCTTCTTCTTCTTCTCCTCCTCCTCCTCCTCCTCCTCCTCCTCCCTCCTCCTCCTTCTGCTCTAGCACTGATGATGTTACCTAGTTGGGTAATGAAAGGTCTGCAAGGAAACCATCAAGCTGAGAGAGCACCAAGGACCCCACAGTCTTTTTCCTCCTCCTCCTCCTCCTCCTCCCTCCCCCCCACAAGCCCCTCTCCCTTCTAGCCCTGATGATGTTGCTTAATTTGAGTAATGAAATGTCTGCAAGAGAACAATCCAGCTCAGAGAGCAACTCTTCCTGGATGGAAACCAATCAACGAGAGAAGCAACCTAGAATTAAGGAGAGACTTTCTGACAGTGAAGACAATTAACCAGTGGAACAGCTTGCCACCAGAGGTTGTGGGTGCTCCAACACTGGAGTTTTTGAAGAAGAGACTGGACAGCCATTTGTCTGAAATGGTCTAAGGCAGTGTTTCTGAACCTTGACAATTTTAAGGCATGTGGACTTCAACTCCCAGAATTCCACAGCCAGCAATGCCTTAAAATTGTCAAGGTTGAGAAACACTGGTCTAAGGTCTCCTGCTTGAGCAGGGGGTTGGACTAGAAGACCTCCAAGGTCCCTTCCAACTAGGTTATTCTGTTATCTAAGAGACTGCCACAAAAAAGAGGGGGGGGCGTTTCCACCTATTCTCCAAAGCCTCCGAAGGCAGGACAAAAGCAACAGATGGAAACCAGTCAGGGAGAGAAGCAACCTGGAATTAAGGAGAAACTTCCTAACAGCCAGGACAATTAACCAGTGGAACAGCTTGCCACCAGAGGTTGTGGGTGCTCCATCGCTGGAGTTTTTGAAGAAGAGACTGGACAGCCACTTGTCTGGAATGGTATAGGGTTTCCTCCCTGAGCAGGGGGTTGGACTAGATGACCTCCAAGGTCCCTTCCAGCTCTATTCTGATTAATTAATTAACAGTGGAGGTGGTTGATTGGGCTCCATTGCCATCATATATTGAGGACTAACTGTACAAAGGTAAAAAAAAAATATTAACAAGCCAAAAAGCAAACAAATAAAGACCAAAACAATTTAAAAAAAACCCGCGTGTATTGAAAAGCTCTCTTCCTGCAGAAAAGCAAGCATTTGTGTGTGTGTGTGTGTGTGTGTGTGTCTGGGGAGGGGGTGTCAGCATGCCCCCCCCTCCGGCAAAATGAAAACTGACTTCTCCTTCAGGGTGGAGTGACAGACGACAAGAGCGATGACGGGAAATCCGTGTCCACCCTCAACTTCGGAGTGAACCGGCCCACCGTTTCCTGCATCTTTGACTGTAAGTGTCCCCTGGGTGGGGGGGGGGAGAAAGAGGGATCTGTGGGTCAGGGCAGGACCAGCTCTGACACTGGGGCAGGGATGCTGAAAGCGCTCCGAGTTCTCGGTGTCGCTTTTAGGGGGAGAATTTTATTTCATTATTTCGGACCTGCCCTAGAGTTGGTGTGCTCCGAGCGAGTCATGGAGATATTGACAGACACTGAAAGAAGAACGAAACCGTAAAAGAGTAATAACCACAAAACGCATTGAGAAAGGCACTGGTGGTGTTCAGCTGATTCGCACCGGTTCGGCATAACTGGTAGCTAACTTTCTTTGACTTCAGAGAACTGGCGGAAGTCCTAGTCCAGGGATTCTCAACCTTGGCAACTTTAAGACTTGTGGACTTCAACTCCCAGAATTCCTCAGCCAGCAAAGCTGGCTGAGGAATTCTGGGAGTTGAAGTCCACAAGTCTTAAAGTTGCCAAGGTTGAGAACCCCTGCACTAGTCCTTTTTCGCAAGGCCCAGAACGGACCGCTAGGAGTGCATGGATGCTGCTTCTGGATGTCCGTTCTGGGCCTCAGAGGCCTGGGAGAGGCCTCCCAGGCCCAGAACGGCCCACCGGAAGTGCGTGGATGCTGCTTCTGGAAGTCTGTTCTGGGCCTCGGAGGCCTGGGGGAGGCCTCCGAGGCCCAGAACTGCCCACCAGAAGTGCGTGGATGCCACTTCCAGAAGTCCATTCTGGGTCTTGGAGGCCTAGGCCTGGTATAGACTTCTGGAAGCGGCATCCATGCAGAGAGCCGGTTGTTCACGTATTTGAATCCCACCATTGGATAAAGGACACAGGATGGTGTAGGCCAAGGCTCTCCAAACATGGCCGCTTCAAGACTTGTGGACTTCAACTCCCAGAATGCCTCAGCTGGCTAGTAGTAACACAGTCCTTAAGCGAATCTGCCTTCCCCATTGACTTTGCACATCAGAAGGTCGCAAAAGGGGATCGTGTGACCCCGGGACACTGCGACCGTCTTAAACATGAGTCAGTTTCCAAGGGTCTGAATTTCGATCACGTGACCGTGGGGATGCTGCAACGGTCGTAAGTTTGAAAAATGGTCCTAAGTCCCTTTTGTCAGGGCTGTTGTAACTTTGTGATCAGTCACTAAATGAACTGTTGTAAGTCGAGGACAGCCTGTATTCAAGACTACTCCCCCATGCCGCCTTCCACCGGATTCCTCTTGGATGAGAACCTCCAATGTAGTAAAGGCTACAATTGATAGCACCGGAAGGTGCTAGGCCAGGGGTAGGCCACCTTGGCTCTTTTATGACTGATGGACTTCAACTCCCAGAATTCCTCAGTCAGCCATGCTGAGGGGAAAGGAGAGGTTTCCAAGCTGAGCCAGGCTGGCTCAGGAATTCTGGGAGTTGAAGTCCACCAGTCATAAAGCGGCCTAGGCCTAGGCCAGAGGTAGGCAACCTTGGCTCTTTTATGACTGGTGGACTTTGACTCCCAGAATTCCTGAGCCAGCCTGGCTCAGCTTGGAAACCTCTCCCTTTCTCCTCAATATGGCTGGCCCAGGAATTCTGGGAGTTGAAATCCACGAATCATAAAAGAGCCAAGGTTGCTACCCCTGCATTAGGACTAGGCCGCTTTATGACTGGTGGACTTCAACTCCCAGAATTCCTGAGCCAGTCGTGCTGAGGGGAAAGGGAGAGGTTTCCAAGCTGAGCCATTCTGGCTCAGGAATTCTGGGAGTTGAAGTCCACGAGTTGTAAAGGGATCATAGTTCCCCCATGCTGGCTCAGGAATTCTGGGAGTTGAAATCCACAAATCATAAAAGAGCCAAGGTTGCGTACCCCTGTGCTAGGCAGAAAAATACTAAAATAGGCAGCAATTTGTAACTCTTTCTTGAAAATTACCTCTAGACCTGGGGCCTCCAAACATGGCCCCTTTTAGACTTGTGGACTTCAACTCCCAGAATTCCCCAGCCAGCATCCCCCAATATGCATAGCTGGCTGAGGAATTCTGGGAGTTGAAGTCCAGAAGTCTGAAAGTGGCCACGTCTGGAGAACCCCTACTCCAGGCCTTAGCTTTAAAGTGAGATGTTCCGTATTGCCGCTTTTGTTGTGTTGTTATTCACAACCTTTCTCTCCTTAAAGACGGAAATCGCTACCATCTACGTTGCTACATCTACCAGGCCAGGGACCTGCTAGCCATGGATAAAGACAGTTTTTCAGGTAAGCTGAGATGCTGGGCTGGGCTGCTCGGTGAGTTTAGGCAAGGGCAGAATATATGGAGATGCAGATGTAAAATCTGCTCTTTTCTCACAGCAATCACACATGCATGGGTGTCTGTGTGTGTGTGTGTGTGTGTGTGTGTGTGTGTGTGTTTATGTGCATGTTTGTTGCCTTGAACTCAAAGCCTCACTCCAAAAGGATGACCTCATCCTGCCTGATTGGCTAGACCGAGTGGGAGTAACTTTCTTCGCATGGACGGCAGCCAATGACAACAGCCGCCACAGATGTAGACAAGATGGAATTGCGATTTGCTGTTGGTGGAACAAAGCATAAAGGACTGCTTTTCAGGGTCATAAAAATGAAACCTGGTCTGGATGCAAAGCGGAGACAAAGGGGTCTTTTGAAAAAGGCTTCGAAAGGGGGTTGGACTTCAGCGCAGTCCGTGTTCCTCTGACTCAGGGCGAAAGGAAGGACCTTCAGCAAACAGCTAAGGGATCACGTGGAGTGTCCGTGCCGCTTTGTAAAGCCTTAGTAAGGCCACATCTGGAATGCTGCATCCAGTTTTGGTCACCCACACTACCAGAAAGAGGTTGAGACTTTGGGGAAAAAGGGCAAAGAAGAGCCACTAAGACAGTGTTTCTCAACCTTGACCATTTTAAGGCATGTGGACTTCAACTCCCAGAATTCCACAGCCAGCATTGCTGGCTGTGGAATTCTGGGAGATGAAGTCCACATGCCTTAAAATGGTCGAGGTTGAGAAACACTGCACTAAGAGGATCAAAGGCCTGGAGACTAAAACATACGAAGGATGGCTGCAGGAATGGATTTGTTGTTGTTAATTGCGAAGTCGTATCCGACCCATTGCGACCTCATGGACGACGTTCCTCCAGGCCTTCCTGTCCTCTACCATCTTCTGGAGTCCATTGAAGCTCACGCCTCCTGCTTCAGTGACTCCATCCAGCCATCTCATTCTCTGTCGTCCCCTTCTTCTCTTGCCCTCCATCTTTCCCAGCATCAGGCCCTTCTCCAGTGAGTCCTTCCTTCTCATTAGGTGGCCAAAGTATTTGAGTTTCCACTTCAGGATTTGGCCTTCTAAAGAGGAGTCAGGGTTGATCTCTTCCAGGACTGACCGGTTAGTCTGATAAAAAGTGCCTGGGGGAGAACATGAGGGCAGTCTCCCAGGGTTTGAGGGGCTGCCACAAAGACACTGTGTGTGTGTGTGTGTGTGTGTGTGTGTGTGTGTGTGTGTGTGTGAGCCTATTCTCCAAAGCACCAAAAGGCAAGACAAGTCCACGCATTCAAAATGATTCATTCATTTTTGACGATGGCATCAACTAGAATCTGAAGAAGCAGGAGTGATTGTGTTGTGATGAGCAGGAATGGTCAAGACGTCCTTTGAAGGATGTCACTTCAGCTTCCAGTTTGGTGGCCTCCTTCAAGGGAAGTATAGGGGGTACCTTGCTCAATGGTAGTAACTTTGAGAGGGATCTCAGAGTCCTAGTGGACAATCACTTAGATAGGAGCCAGCCGTGTGCTGCAGCTGCCAAAAAGGTCAACACAGTGCTGGGCTACATGAACAGAGGGATAGAATCAAGATCACGTCAAGTCTTAATACCACTTTACAAGGCCTTGGTAAGGCCACACTTGGAATACTGCATCCAGTTTTGGTCACCACGATGTAAAAAAGATGTTGAGACTCTAGAAAGAGTGCAGAGAAGCGCAACAAAGATGATTAGGGGACTAGAGGCTAAAACACATGAGGAACGGTTGCTGGAATTGTGTATGTCTTGTTTAATGAAGAGAAGGACGAGAGGGGGCAGGACAGCAGTCTTCCAGTATCTCAGGGGCTGCCCCAAAGAAGAGGGAGTCAAGCTATTCTCCAAAGCCCCTGAAGGCAGGACAAAAAGCAACGGGTGGAAACTAATCAAGGAGAGAAGCAACCTAGAACTAAGGAGAAACTTCCTGACAGTGAGAACAATTAACCAGTGGAACCACCTGCCTCCAGAAGTGGTGAATGCTCCAACACTGGAGGTTTTTAAGAAGAGACTGGACAGCCATTTGTCCGAAATGGTGTAGGGTTTCCTGCCTGAACAGGGGGTTGAACTAGATGACCTCCAAGGTCCCTTCCAACTTTATTATTATTATTATTATTATTATTATTATTATTATTATTATTATTATTATTATCAATCATCGCACAGTCAGCCAGATGTTCAGACTGGATTTGGCATTTTGTCTACCTATCGAGTCCTTACCCAGGACCTGGGATAGGCAGATGTGGATGTTTGATGGTATTACAGATATCGTCGCAGGATGGAAGCAGTTCCTAATAACGCCTTTTGCAATTGACTAATAGCAAATTTGTCAACGCCAATGGTGTTCAAGTGGTGCTCCAGTTGTTTTGGGATTGCGCCCAAGGAGCCTATGACTATTGGTACTACCCTTGCTTGCTTTTGCCACAGTCTTTCTATTTCTATTTGTAGGTCTTTGTATTTTGTTATTTTCTCCAGTTCTTTCTCATCTATTCTGCTGTCTTCAGGCACTGCCACGTCCACTATCCAGACTTTTTTGTCTTTCTTATCGATAATTGTTAAGTCTGGGGTGTTATGTTGCAGGTGCTTGTCTGTTTGAATTCTGAAGTCCCAGAGCAGTTTAATTTTATCATTTTCTATGACTTTCTTTATTTTATGATCCCACCAGTTTTTGCTTACAGGCAAATGATATTTTTTGCAGATCTTCCAATGCACCATTGTTGCTACTTTGTCATGCCGCTGTTGTAATCAGTCTGTGCAATCTTCTTGCAACAGCTTACCAAGTGGTCCACTGTTTCTTCAGCTTCTTTGCATAGGCGGCACTTACTGTCTGTTGCGGTCTTCTCAATTTTGACTTTGTATGCATTTGTCCTTAAGGCTTGGTCTTGTGCAGCCAGAATTAGTCCCTCGGTCTCTTTCTTCAATTTTCCTGCTCTTAGCCATTGCCAGGTTTTATTATTGTCTGCTTTCCCAGCTATTTTTTTCATGTATTGGCCATGTAGTGCTTTGTCTTCCCATGCCTCTATTCTGTTCTTCATTTGGTCTTTCTTGTAGGCCACTTTGGTCTCTCCAGTAGTCAGTAAGCCTTCCTGATATACTAATTTCAGTGCATCTTCATCATTGTTCTTCAGATATTCTTCCAAAGCCATTTTTTTCTTCTTCAACCATCTGATGTATTTGTAGCATTCCACGCCCACCTATTTGCCTTGGTAGATAAAGTTTATCAATGTCACTGCGTGGATGAAGGGCATGATTCATTGTCATTATTTTTCTGGTCTTCCTAACCATTGCTTTTAGTTCTGCTTGAGTCCAGTCCACTATTCCAGCTGTGTACCTAATGACTGGGATTGCCCAGGTGTTGATTGCCTTTATGGTATTTCCTCCATTGAGTTTGGACTTTAAGATCTTCTTCACTCTCTTGATGTATTCACCTCTAATCTTTTTCTTGACTTCAGTGTGCTTGATGTTGTCAGCTTGAAGGATACCCAAGTATTTGTAGTATTCTTCCTCGTCCAGACTCTTAATGTTATTTTCGTGGGGCATCTTGATTCCTTCAGTTTTCACTATTTTTCCTTGTTTGATAGTAAGTGTGGCACATTTGTCCAAGCCAAACTCCATTACAATATCTTGGCTATATATACGGACAGTGTTGAGCAGCGATTCTATTTCAGATGATGTTTTTCCATACAGCTTCAGATCATCCATATAAAGGAGGTGGGATAGTCTGGCAGATGTTTTTGATGTTTGATAGCCATGTCCTGAGTTATTCAGTATTGTTGACAGAGGAAACAGTGCAATAACAAATAGTAATGGTGATAATGAATCTCCTTGAAATATTCCTCTCTTGATATTAACCTCTCCCAGCTTCACCATTGATCTGCAACTGTGTCTTCCATTGTGCCATCGATCTTTGCACAAATTTTCTGATGTTTCTACTTACTCCTGTTATTTCTAGGCACTTGATTATCCAATCATGTGGCAGAGAGTCAAATGCCTTTTTGTAGTCAATCCATGCCACATTCAGGTTGGTCTTCCTTCTCTTGCAGTTTTCCAAGATCATTTTGTCTATTAGGAGTTGATCTTTTGTTCCTCTGCTATTGGGGCGGTTTCCTTTCTGCTCAGGTGGAAAGAGATTGTTTTCAACTAGATGCTGTTGTACTGCATCAGCTACCACACCAGTTAGTAATTTGAAAGTTGTTGGTAAGCAGGTAATTGGCCTGTAGTTACCTGGTGTTGCCCCTTTTGCTGGATTTTTCATTATTAGGTAGGTTTTCCCAGTTGTTAGCCACTTTTCAATTTCTCCTCCTTGTAGTATATTGTTGAACTGCTTGGCAATGAGTGGGTGTATAACAGTTAGATGTTTCAACCAAAACCCATGCAGTTCATCTTCACCTGGTGCTGACCAATTTTTGATTTTCTTTGCTCTTTTTTCTACCATTTTTGTTGTTATTACTAGTTCTTTCATTTCAACTTCTGTTTTATTTGCATCCACCTCTTTTAACCAAGCCGCATCCTTGTTGTATTTCTTTGGGTTATCCCATATCTGCTTCCAGAACTGCACTGTTTCTTCCTTGTCAGGTACTGACTGATTCCTTGCAGTTTCTCATTATTATTATTATTATTATTATTTGGACGCTGCCACAGTTGTAAGTGTGCAAACAGTCGTAAGCCCCTTTTTTTCAGCACCGTTGTCACCAAATGAACACTTGTAAGTTGAGGACTTCCTCTGGACATGCTAAGAGTGCAGGGCTCTTTCCCTGGTGCAGATGTTTCTCAAACTGCCCCCCTCCCTCTCTTCCTTCCCAGACCCCTACGCCATCGTCTCCTTCCTACACCAGAGCCAGAAGACGGTCGTAGCGAAGAATACGCTGAACCCCACCTGGGACCAGACGCTGATCTTCTACGAGATTGAGATCTTCGGGGCTCCCCAAAATATTTCCGAATCCCCTCCCGACGTCGTGATTGAGATCTACGACCACGACACCTACGTAAGCGTGTGCGAAGGGCACGGAGAACCTGGCTAAGCAGGTCGCCTCAGTTCGTCAGGGCAGAGATGGTGGGCGGGTGTGAAGAACACAGCCCTGACATCACAACTTAGAGGTGGTTTCTTGCAGGCTTTGCACGACCCGGCTAGGTAACGCCACCAGTCCTACCAGCCTTTCTAGTCCAGGTCTTCTGGCCCTGATGGAGTTGCCTACTTGGGTCATGAAACGTCCGCAAGAAAACTCACCAAGCTCAGAGAGCACCAGGAACCTCAAGGTCCTGCTCCTCCTCCTCCCTAAAAACCCCGCCCCCTTCAAGCACTGATGACGTTACCTAGTTTGGTAAGGAAATGTCTGCAACAAAACCCACCACGTTCCCCTGTGATAAGGGGGGCTCCAGCCATCTCCCTCCGTCCCTCCCTTCCCTTCCCTTCCCTTCCTTCCTTCCTTCCTTCCTTCCTTCCTCCCTCCCTCCCTCCCTCTTTTCCTTCCTCCTTCCCTCCCTTCCTCCCTCCCTCCCTCCCTTCCTTCATCTCTCTCCCTTTCTTCCTTCCCTCCCTCTCTCCCTCCCTCCCTTCCTTCCTTCATTCTTCCCTCTCCTTCCTTCCCTCCCTCCCTCCCTCTTCTTTCCTTTCTTCCTTCTTCCTCCCTCCCTCCTTCCCTCTCTCCCACCCTCCCTCTTTTCCTCCCTCCCTCCCTTCCTTCTTTCATCTCTCCCTCCCTCTTTCTTCCTTCTTCCCTCCCTCCCTCCCTCCCTTCCTTCATTCCTCCTTCCCTCCTTCCTTCCTTCCCTCCCTCCCTCCCTTCCTCTCTCCCTCTTTTCCTTCCTTCCCTCCCTCCCTCTTTTCCTCCCTCCCTCCCTTCTTTCATCTCTCCCTCCCTCCCTCCCTTCATTTCCTCCTTCCTTCGCTCCCTCCTTTCCTTTCTTCCTTCTTCCCTCCCTCCCTCCCTTCCTTCATTCCTCCTTCCCTCCTTCCTTGCTTCCTTCCCTCCTTCCCTCTTTTCCTTCCTTCCTTCCCTCCCTCCCTCCCTTGCTCCCTCCCTTCTTTCCTTTCTTCCTTCTTCCCTCCCTCCCTCCCTTCTTCTTCCCTCTCTCCCTCTCTCCCTCCCTCTATTAATTCTGGGCAGGTCTGGGTGGCTTACAATGTAATAAAAAGCATATAGAAGTAAAAACAACTGCACACACACACACACACACACACACACACACACACACACACACACACACGATTAAAATGACAGAGGATTAAGAGCCATCTAAGACTGCCCCCCTCCCTCCAACCAGGGTGCGGACGAATTCCTGGGCCGCTGCATTTGCAAGCCCACCCTTGACCACACGCCGAGGCTGTCCTGGTGTCCCGTCATGAAGGGCGGCCGGACTGCCGGGGAACTGCTGGCCGCCTTCGAGCTGATCCAGAGAGAGAAGGTGAGTCGGGGGGGGGCTTCTGGGAGGATGTGGGGCCTGGGGGAGCCCTTGGGGGAGGGGGGAGGGGCGCAGGAGGCCTGAAGGCTGGAGGGAGGGGAGAGGCAGCCCAGCCGAGGGGGGGCCTCCGAGCAGCGCTGCCCCCCCTAGTCAACCCTGGGAGGAGGGGGTCTGGGTGAAGCCACAAGGCCATCACCCCTGTCCCGACATTATGACAAGCAGTCCTTGATTTACGACTGGCCGCTTAGCGACCGTTGGAAGTGGCGTTCCTGCGG